>NW_027266281.1:9112500-9637500 GCF_022045235.1 Haliotis cracherodii | reverse complement strand
ACTGTGACTTGGTTGATGCAAGTCATCGTATCGCGTTCATCGATGCTCACGATATCAATCACTGGAATACTGTTGAAAGCGACGTTAAGCCCAATTCACTAACTCACTCACTCAATCTTTTCACTGGCGTTAAAATGAGTTCTGACCCATGAAGATTCCGGGGTAGAATAGGTCTTCAGCAACCCATGCTTGTCGTAAAAGGTGACTATGCTTGTCGTAAAAGGCGACTAACGGGATCGGGTGGTCAGGCTCGCTGACTTGGTTGATGCATGTCATCGATCTCAACTGCATGGATCGATGCTCATGATATTAATCACTGGATTGTCTGGTCCAGACTCGATTGCTTACAGACCGCCGTCATATAGCTGGAATATTGCTGAGTGCGGCGTTAAACAACAAACCAACCAACAAACTAAAATGAGTTCTTTCACACGCAAGTCGTCAGTGGTAGTTACAACCGCGATGTATTGTACAGAAAAGGAAATCCATTGTGATGTATTTAGGCCACATGTAAATTGTCACGTCTTTGGTAATCGCTCAATGGCTTTCATTCATGATGTATTTAATTGCACCTCGAGCCGGTACAGCTTGTTTTCAGAAAACACATGACCACTGAATTAGGACTCGCAGTGCAAGTCATACTCACTCACTAGTTATTTACAATGAAGCACGGGACCGCCTCCGTGGTCTAGTGGTAGAGCGTCCGCCCGGAGAGCGGAAGTTCCGGGGTTCGATCCCCGGCCGCGTCATACCAAAAGACGTTAAAAGATGGTACTTGTTGTTACCCTGTCTGGCGCTTGGCATTAAGGGGCTAAAACAAAGACTGGTCGTTTCGGAGTCAGTATACTGTGTCTGAGTCGGGTATTCATGTTAACATGTCTCAGTGAGCTAGCACTATAAATCGGCATCAGCACAAGCAGCCACACACACACACACACACACGTGCATGAACGTCGCTATATAAGTGCAATAATCTTGGACGCGACGTTAAAACCAATTTCACCTCAGCTCCCGGGGCATTCATGATATATTTAATTGCGCCTCCAGCCGGTACAGCTTGTTTTCAGAAAACACATGACCACTGAATTAGGACTCGCCGTGATGTCGCTTGAATATTGCAAGTGCAGTGAAAGTCATACGATGAAGCACAAGGTCAACTCCCCCCCCCCCCCCAGACAATCCAGTGATTGACAGCATGAGCATCGATCCACGCAATTGGGATAAGATGACATGTATCAACCAAGTCAGCGAGCCTGACCACCCGATCCCGTTAGTCGCCTTTTACGACGAGCATGTGTTCCTGAGGACCTATTCTACGCCGGATCTTCACGGGTCATCTTGTAGAGGACCAGTATTAGGCATTTGTCGTCCTGCCGTGTACTGATGAATCCGAGGACCTCAAAATATTCTAATACACCTCCCCCCCCCCCCCCCCCCCTAAAAAAACAACAACAAAAACATGGGAAAAGGATTTACCAAAAGTTTTAACTCCAATAGTAAATATTTCAAGGGATGTTCTATATATAAACCTTGTCGTGTATCGTGTTTAGTTATCCTGGGGAATTGTATGTTTTGAAGCATTCTGAGAAAAATATCCCGTCTCTAGCAAACACAAAGAGAATTCCAATCTGATTTAAACATGGTCGCATCAACAATCAGTCACCAAACATACCCTGTTATCTATACACCCTTACGTAAAAATAATCACCATGCACAGATGTTGCGCGTGCGTGAACTCTTTGCAAAAACCTCTTGTGAAGACTTTCACTCCGGCACGAAACATATAAATGACGTCAACAGTATTCATACATATACATATCTGTACACCAAAACACCCAATCATTTTTGCATGTGGCATTGCTTCACCATAACCGTCATACACCTGAAGCTGTTTCGCCCCCTTTCACCACACCACTCTCAACGCCCCGTGGGTTTCCGGGTTAGAATAGGTCCCCAGTTACAGTCGACTTAGTTGATCGGGTGGTCAGACTCGAATACTTGGTTCATTGCGTGTCATCGTACTCCGACGGCGTCATCACAACATCGATCACTGGATTGTCTGGTCCAGACTCTGTTACAGGCCGCCGTCATACAGCTTGAATATAAATATTGTTGATTGTGGCTTAAAACGACAAACAATCAGTCAGCAATCAATAAAGTCTCAACGGAAGGCCAACAATACCTAACAATCTATCAGTAAACGTCGTTTAGCCTTTACGTATCTACAATAGAAAAGAGCGACAAAACCCTTTCCATATTCATAGGAATTCTCTGCTAAAAGCAGATGTACGATTCCGACTATATCATGATCATGTGTTCGTGAATCACTATCAAATAGTAATGAAGCCAGGTGTTCGTGAAATAGAGAATCTCACCTGAGTGTCTTTTGACATCAAATATATCAACACGAGTTGATAAAAGTGGAAAAAGTCCGAGGCTTGCCGAGGGTGAGATTTTATTTATCATCCAACATCATTCTTCCAACTTTTTCAATTTGTAGACAGTAATTAGCAGTGTCTTCAGTGTAACAAGTACTGCTAATAGCTTCAGTAGCAGAGCCATTAGTGATGTCATTTGATTGTGACGCCATGGTAACCAGTGACGTCACAATGGTCGGCAAAGCATTGTGATGTAATTTCATTGCAGCGATATATACAGTGTAGATATCGCTTGATCTAATCCAAGCGATATCTCCTGTGGGAGCCAGTTTTGGATGATAAAATTTGATAGAATCCTGCCCCACCGGTAGCACCCGTAAAAAACACACGCAAAGGCAAGTCAATATTTCACCTGGAAAAATACGGGAACGGACATCCACATGAAGCAATACTCTTACGTGATGAACGTTAACTGCATGAAGACAGTAACTTTGATCGATCATTCCAGCAATGATGTCGCAGGGATTTACCGAAGCCTGTGTAATTGCGAGTCCTGGGGATTCGGTAATGAATTTTGGGGGTCCCGGGAATATATTCGGGTTCCAGCTTACTGACCACTGTACCAACAGCTAAAAAATATACAAATTATGTGTGAGGCCTTTTGCTTCTTTCGGAGAGAGATTGTCTTGTTTGAAACGGAATTTTAAACGGACTGAGTAAAGAAATCTGACAGAAATATCATACACATTAAACTTATAGTTTCAATCTAATCATCCCAGCATCCATATCCCTAAGTGAGTGAGAGAGTATGTTTTTACACCGCTTTTAGCAATATTCCAGCAATATCACGGCGGGGGAAACCAGAAATGGGCTTCACACATTGTACCCATGTCAGGAATCAAACCCGGACTTTGGCGTGACGAGCGAACGCTTTAACCACTAGGCTAACCGACCGCCCCCATATCCCTGAGTGTCCAGCTGATATTATTTACGTCCATTCATAATTGTTATGAGTACAGGGCGTAATATTTTGCCCTCGGTAAAACCCTGGTGTCTCTACAAATTTGGATACCAGAATTCTGATCCGATTCTGAACATCGTTGCCATGTAAACCATACAGAAGATGACATTATTTACTATTACTTAATTAATATTTTTTATTACTTATTTTTTAGTGCAGCATCATGACAGAGTTTTTGCTTATAATAAAAATAATATAATATGGAATATGCATGTTGTTTTGTTGTATTGAAACTTCTGTTAATAGGTTTGGCATTTTCGTGATAATGTTGTTTATAAATAGTCCAGAAAAAACAGGTGAGCTACAGAACTTTGTGCATGTGGCAGTATATTTGTGAATATCATTATAAAACTAATTATTAATCCTAGCTCCTTTCTGTAACTCCAGCTTGTTTCCCCTTTACGCCTGATCTACTGAGTGAGTTCGGTTTTACGCCGCTTTTAGCATGATATTCTAGCAATATCACGGCGCCCGTAAGGAGAAATGGGCTTCACACATTATACCAATGTGGGTTTGTTTGTTTGTTTATTGTTTAACGCTGTAACGCTGCAATATTCAGCTCGACTCACCCACAACAATGTATATGTCAGTTAAGTGAGTGAGTTGGGTTTAACGCCGCTATAACAGTATTACGGTTATATCACGGCGTGTCAGCTCAGCGGGGGATGAAAACCCAAAGTGATGCAGGTCTCATACATTTACCACATTGGTAAAACCCACGAACAGGGCGCTGAGAAACATCGAAACATAGTCGGTGCGAACCAACGAATGCCTAAGGAACTCTGCACAGCTAATTGCGGCGCCTTAGATGACTGGGCCATCCATGCCTCTGTATGTGAAAAAAGATTGTTTGTTGTTTAAGGCCGCACTCAGCAATATTCCAGCTGTATGATGGCGGTCTGTAAATTATCGACTCTGGACCAGACAATCCAGTGATTGACATCATGAACATCGATCTACGCAGTTGGGATACGATGACATGCATCAGCCAAATCAGCAGCCTGACCACCCTATCCCGTTAGTCGCCTCTTACGACAAGCATGGGTTGCTGAAGACCTATTCTACCCCAGTTTCCAGCTATATGACGGCGGTCTGTCAATAATCGAAACTGGACCAGACAATCCAGTGATTAGCATCATGAGTATCGATCCATGCAATTGGTTGGTGGGTTTGTTTGTTGTGTAACGCCACACTCAGCAATATTCCAGCTATATGATGGCGGTCTGTAAATAATCGAATCTGGACCAAGTCAGCAAGCCTGACCACACGGTCGCCTTTAACATCCCCCCCCCTCCCCCCGACACACACACACACACACACACACACACACACACTCCCCATTATCCTCTGAATCATTGGATACTTGAAACTGAGTGATGTAGTGCAATTTGGTCTCTTTAAAATTGGCTCACAATATATACAATATAAGGGACCGACTATAGGAATAGACTATAAATATCCTTGATATCTTATCTTGAAAATGAATAAATTTGCTCTTTTCGGCATAAATTAATAACATTTCAAACATGTTAGGGGTAATGTGGTTGCAAGTTCATTTCCTACCCTAGTCTTCATCGAACTAAAATATTTTTACACAAAATTATTCAGCCACAGATTACTTTTCACAAACTGTTTAAGGAATGAGTGATGGTTAAGTAGACATGATCAAATTTAACATCAGTTCTTTCAATAATTTATTCGTGTGGTTTCTAATACATATTGTTCATAATTCTTTAATCATTTTTTTCATAATCATCTTTATGATTAAAATGCATTAAAATGTTAAGGCGCTTGGCAACTCATGGTCGACCATCCACTGTATTACATCTCCAATCTATTATGATGAATACCGCTAAAAAATACCATTTACTATTACAAAATCATTTGCGAAATTTGGAACAAAATCCAAGCCATACGACGGAGAGGGACGTCACAATCGGCTCTACATGGCGAATCGGTGTGACGAGTCGACCCTTAGACCTCGCTTAGACTAACATCTAGTCTCTGAAATGAACACATCTTACATAAAAAAAACAGTTGTTCAGTTATCTTAATAAAAATATAATAAAAAGGAGCCCAGTGACTCTCTTCATTTTCGATCTAGACTTGCCAAACATTATAGACTTGCATGGGCTGTTTTTATTTGATAAATATTTGTATCAGGGTCTGTAAGACAGACTAAGACCTCGCTAGACAAACCCCACCGCCAATGGCTTTGTCGATTAAGATTATTTATACAAACAAATGTCAAATCAGGTTAGAAGTGTTGTACATTTCATGCAGGTGTTCACCAGAATAGTCACGTGGTGTCATGCTTGCGGGTTTAGCCAATCGGGAATCACTTCCGTTGCACGAGACTCTATGGATCGAAGCAGACGACGCTTACTTGATCAAATGCACCGGTGCATGTTAAATTAATTTCAACAAATTGTTTAGAATTCATTTAAAATCGAGATTACAATGCGCTTGGGCCCCATTTTCTCATGTTTATATTATTCACGCGCTACTTTGAACGCTGCCTTTCAAACTTTGGTATGTCAGGTGCATTATGAAGACTTTCCACGAAGAAACATTTTTCAGCTTGATTTCCTATCCTGCCGCATGTTTTCACTCTGGAGAGGACGTTGAACAAAACGACATGGTAAGTGCAGCAATATGTATTTAAACAATCAGTTGGTGAACATATAATTATGTAAACGAATAATCTCTGTGGCTGTAACGATTCGCAGATGATGTGATGTTATTTTCGATACAAAACAGCACCAGGGCACCAGGCCACTAAGAGCGTTAGCCTGTCACTGCGTGCGTGCGTGTGTGTGTGCGTGCGTGCGTGCGTGCGTGCGTGCGTGCGTGTGTGCGTGCGTGCGTGTGTGTGCGTGCGTGTGTGTGTGCGTGCGTGTGTGTGTGTGTGTGCGTGCGTGTGTGTGTGTGCGTGCGTGCGTGTGTGCGTGCGTGTGTGTGTGTGTGGAGGGTGATGGAGGAGATTGTCCCATGTCGTCAATGAATGAAATACATAATTTAATGTAAGAATACAGCATGTATATAAAACATATTGATTCTAAATTCTGTTTATGTTCTTACACCTATGTCGTTGGTGTTTACAACTTGACCAATTACACAATTATAATTATATTTCAACCGCATTACGACGGGAAGACCAAGGATGCATGGGTTTCACACGTTTTACCCAATTAGACCCGCATTTTCGTCACAGGAGCGAACGTTTTAACCTGGTTTCTCCACACAACACCAGTGATGTAAACTAGAGAAAACAGTTTCGTTGCCATCATAACGGCTTCCTCAACACAATTAAGCAGTGTTAAAATACCATTTCTAAACTCGGCCCGTACGAACAAGCGGTATATTTTATATCAGTATTTTTAGATAATGAATGAGTATAATTTCTACGCCGCTTTTAGCAATATTCCAGCAACATCACGGCGGGGGACACCAGAAATGGGCTTCACACATTGTACCCATGTCGGGATTCCAACCCGCGCGTGCACACGCCTAATTAGTATTTATTGCAGTATTGCTCCCAGACCCGGCGGGTAGCCGGGTGCGCGGAAGCTATGCCCGATTTTTCAAAAGTAATGACTTAACTTTGAAATTTTACTGCTTCCGCCATCTTTGTTTATCTTACTTAACTTATTACATCAGGTGGTGGTGGGGGGCACCCCCTAGAATTTTCCTCTTTTTTTACAAAACATGCTCACATCCCTGAACATCAATACATGCTGTTTTCTTTGTGAAACCTGCAAATTTTTGGTTTAATATCAATAAAACTAATTATTAATTGCAATAATAACGAATTTAGCTTCGTCGATTCAGCAGTCTTACTCCAACGAGGGTAGTGGTTTGGTCCGCTGTGAGCAACCGCAAACCTAGTTCCAGTGTCTAAATAGGAAGAGGTGAGGTTAGGTGTCACGTTTTCCTTCAGAATGTTTGTCAACAAATCTTCACAATGTGAGACTTTGCTAAACCCCTGCACCCATTGACCGACATCAACATGCATACACAGATTAAAACAAAAAGAATTTAGATTCAATATATATGGCAATTGGTTTGTTTGGAATTTTGTTTTGTCAAACATTAATCTAAAATATTTGCTGTATATTATAATGAAACTTGAAATTACCGAGAATACTGTTGATGCATTAAATGGCCCGAAGAGTAAAGCTAGATTGTTCTTATATTTTGATGTAAAGAGCTCGAACAGAAGTTTGTTACTGATCGTGATATAAAGATCAGTTGTCAAGGTCATCGGTTGATTTGCAGTTTGTACATTGATCACTGTGGTGTTTAATTGCAGAGTTTAGATCTGCAATGGCTCTGTGAATTCTTGAACTTATTTTGTCTAAATGGGTCGAGTCAGAAAAAAATGAGAAAAAAATGTGCCATTTAGTAATACTTTTATTTTGAAGGGATTAATGTCCATATAGATTTATAATTTGGAATATAAATTTTGAAATTTTGAAATTAGATGCTATTTTATATTAATGTTTTGATCCTCTTGCTAAGTTTAACAGTTTTAGTGTTGGCGGGGGAAGATAATAGGTCAGATAATATAAGTAGTGTGTTGAGGGAGGCTCCAGTTCTTGCCCTCAGGGCTACCTTCAGGGATGGACTTTCACTTTGTGTGGGTTCATTGAAGTATGAAGGCCGCGTCATACCAAAAGACGTTAAAAGATAATCTTTGTGAAAGATGTCAAACATAATCCATTGCAAAAAATGAAAACAGATGCAGTGAATCAAAACAAAAATGTGACTGTTGTGTATTACAATAATGCTGTACAATAATACTTTCAGGTTGCATATATGCTGACTGCTCTGTGAACGTCGGACCCGTGAAAAACCGGGTGAGTATAGGTCTTCAGCTACCCATGCTTGCCGTAAAAGACGACTATGCTTGTCGTAAAAGGCGACTAACGGGATCGAGTGGTCAGGCTCGCTAACTTGGTTGATGCATGTTGATCGATCCCAATTGCGTGGATCGATGCTGATGACATCAATCACTGGATTGTCTGGTCCAGACTCGATTATTTACAGACCGCCGTCATATAGCTGGAATATTGCTGAGTGTGGCGTTAAACAACAAACCAACCGACCAACCAAATCGCGGCTCGACTGGCGCCAGCAATGGCGACGGTTATGGTGGCTGCATGGGGTATGTTCCCGTGTTGTTTCAGGTGAACAATTAATTTGCCTTTGCATGTGTTTGTGGCGAGTGCCACCGGTGGTGCAGGATACGCTCACCTTTTCGCGAACACCTGGTATCATCACTATTCTCGAGTGATTCATTGACACATGCTCATGACATAGTCGGAATCGTACACTCAACTCTGCTTTTAGCAGAGATTTCTATTGAATGTGGTATGGGTATTGTCGCTTTTATTTATTTTAAAAAAGAAGGATAGGGGCAGGACTTTGTTGAATTGTGGTTGGGTCGGAGGCTTTAGATGAAGACTTTAGTGGTGGAGGTTGAAAGCTGTTGGCGAGTCGGACGTTGTGCTGATGTTGATGCCGGGATGTTGCTGTTGCTGTCGCTGATAGTACTTGCTACGGCCGATTATACCATGAAATAATGTGAATGAATGAATCATAATGAGGGCGTCTTTTAATGTTTTGGCTCCAGCTCAGATGGTGAAACCCTATCGTGATCAGCTCGTCTCGTTTGTTTTAGCTTCAGTTGTGACACCCCACTTCCTAAAAATAATGAGTTAGTCTTTCAATGTATTTGTTTCATTTAAGACGCGCCACTTCCTATTATAATGAGTTGAACTTTTAAGCGTTTTAGCTCAAGTTGACATCCATCTAGATCCCTTAGACGATGCAGATACAGACATTATCGTTTTCAATTTTATGGTTATTGAAACGAATTGATCTTTTAATGTGCCAGCTTCAGTTGAGGCGCCCCATTTTTTATTAAGATGAGTGTATATTTTAGCTCCAGCTAAGACGCATTAGTCTATAATAATCAGAGCTCCAGATAAGCTTTTGGTGTTTTGGGTATTTTACCCATACATTTTAAAATCATTGGGTATCAGTAATTCTACCTGCGTATTCAAATTTCTGTTACCCACTAGTTTTTACACATGTGGGTATTTAAGTTAAATATTTAAAAACACTATTCATCTAGTCCCTGCAAACTGGTGTCGTGTGGGTTCGAGAGCTTTATAGGACTCAAAAATACCACGATACTTCCACAAGAAAGTGTGATGGCAAATGATCATGATGTAACTGTCATCGTGGAGTTTGGCAAGGTTGACGGAATGCCCCTTTATAATTTCAAAATAAGTTGCTGATTTGCTAATCGAATACGCAGGGTTACTTCACAATATTTTGATGATACGCACAAGTTTTATTTTTGTAGCGTATCTGTAATGTTCGTTGCGTATTTGATACGCTTGGATTATATTTTACTGTGTATTTCTGCATTTCTGATGCGTATTTCACGCAGATACGCAGCTTATCTGGAGCTATGAATAATGAGCTAGATTTTTTGCGAAACGATCGTAGCCCTATAATTATTGTAAAGTTATCGTAAGGAAATCGTAGGCTATCTTAGCCTATTTTCGAAACTATCGTAGACCTCAGATATCGTAAGATTGTCATAAATCTAATATAGCCCAATACCTGTCGTAAGTTTATGTTATCTTCATCCAAGATGGCGGCATACTTTGCCATAGATATTTTTCAAACAAATAATCTGCTTTACGTTCAAAGATTGACATTGCATTTTGTTAAACTGTTTGATTCAAATTGACATTTCGGAAGAACGCATCGAAGATATAACGCTAGAAATGTTCTTAATCGCGACAGCGATTCACATAACTATGGAGTTGATAGCTTACGATATATTTCTATCCGAGTCCATGCTGAAGAAGTTTCGATAATTTCGGAAGGATTAAAACGGAAGGTGTCGGCAGGCCCTATAGTAATGACCGTGACCTCATTGGTAACTCAGGGGCAGCTAATATTATTGATTTAACAAGGAAATGTATGTGATCAAAACTGCGTTTAGTATATTTGTATAAAGAGTACATATTTAATGTTTTTTCTAGCAAAAGTAATTGAGTTAGGTTTCGTTTTCAAATCAAGACCTAGGTTATCTATATTCCTGAAAGACAAATATTTGACAATGCTTTTTTGATTAAATATTGTCTATTGAATAATATTATTGCATTCTCTAAAAACAGGGGAGTTAACGACATAGATGTATTCCATTAAACATAGCAATTTATTGATATTTTTAGAGTCAAAGTTAAGCACATATTTTCGTATCGTATTTTCGAGAATGGCGATTTGAAAAATCAAGTAAAAAATGGGTTCCCATATTCATTTGGGTTTAAAATGTCGTAAAGAAGTAACATATTTTGAACATTGTCCAAAATTCACTTTCCAATATATTTTCGCAGAAAATGTTTATTAAGTGAAATTAACTAAATCAATATAAAATAGATATTTTCACCTGAATAATCTTTGAATTTTGCATTCAATGGACCGATTTTAAAATAATAATTGATGTTGGTCTTTTTTAAATTGAAGTGTACATTTACCCGTTTTATATTCTCCAAATATAGATACTTGAGACTATTCAAACAATAATATTTTCACCGGACAAAAACTATTAATTGACACTTTCAGACAAGCCAAGCGTTACCGAACTACGTTCTGGAATAGATTTTACACATTGACAATGTTGATATTTCGCTTCTCAGCCAGATTTAAATCAAATCAGACAAATCAGTTTATTAGCTCTACTTAATTTAAAAGAATAGAAAAGGACTATATTATATGTATATATATGTGTTAACGTTTACTTGTAGCATTCCATGAGACAACATCACTTGACAATTCCAAAAATATCTCCCTTTGTGAACGAAAGTGTCACTTTCAAATTTTGATAAGAATTGTGGATCTAGATAGGTTAAAAACATTACATCATCTAAATACAAATAGCTTGATATTGTATTTAAGTCCTTTGTTTATTCGTGAAATATATATGATATGTAAATAACAAAAGAAATTTACATTTTCATTGTAACTCGCTCGTGGGTGCGCTGCTTCCTGAACATTTTTTGTTTTGAGTGTTTCCAGGTATAAAGTCAGTGATTTCTCTATAAACTTGACTTTTGACATAAACACAAAAACAAGCAGTATTGAGAAACTGATCCAGCATACATCACATAACATCAGACCTAAACACGCATCTTAAATGCTGAACGATCATAGGTCTCGTCATTGTCATTTAAAATTACGTACATCCCTTAATTACTTTCGTCCTTGACTTTGTACCGATGTGTTTACATAAAGCTCTGCTCTCTCGCGACAGGATCGTTAGAAGTATCATTTTTTGCACATTATTTCAATTCTAATAACTATAATGTGGTAACACTACACTTATTGATTATAACATATTGGGTTTGAAAAATGCCTTTGCATAGCACAACGTTCGCTCGTCACGCCGAACACCATGGTTCGATTCCGGACATGGGTACAATGAGTGAAGCCCATTTCTGGTGTCCCCCGCCGTTATATTGCTGGAATGTTGCTAAAAGCGGCGTACAATCATACTTACTCACTCACTTTGCATAGCACATGAATGCCATTTGTGTTCGGGTAGTCATTGTATCATTTATCAAAAGAACAAAACGTCTTCATATTGGACATAATTAAGGGACGAACGTAATTCTAAATGACAACTTTTTTTTACAGACAGAATCATTTTCTTCAATATAATGAGTTGGTCTCTATAGTGTTGTAGCTCCTGTTGTGACACGCCAAGTCATATCATGTCTTGGTATCTAATGTTTCAGTTTCGATTGTGATGCGCCACTTCATAAGTTAGTTTCGAATGTTTCAATATTATGGTTAATCTCGGCGCTACTTTAACTCCATATAGTTTCGATATAGTCGCTGTGACTTTGTACTTTTAATGTTTGTGACGCGCCACTTGATATAATGTAATTCAGCAATATTTAGCTAAATGGTGTTATTGGCCCGCCTGATAAATCTACCTTAACTTATAATCTTAATTTTAATTCCAAGCATATCAAAGTATCCCATGTATACTCGGACCCCGTGGTACCGCGGCATTCATTGTATCGCGGCATTTGTGATTTCCGATAGTTCACGTGGGACACGCCTCTTAGCGGCTGTCTATTAATGTAAATCAGTAACCAGGAAGTGCTCACTTCGTAAACAATTTCAATTTCCTCGGAATGTTCCGTCTGCTGTAAGTAAGAAGTTATTAATGCGTTGATACTTACTTCTGGCATCATTTTTAATATTGCCTTACCCCCATCTATCAATGGCCAACGATATAACCCTCAGTTCCCCAAGTAAACTTTCTCTATCGACCTGAACTAGATCATCTGCATATTCATGGCGACTAATAAGGTAACGCACATTTTTTCCCGCTCTGTGCCCAGAATCTATTGGGAGATCATAAGGGCCATAATGCCAAACTTAGAAATACTTTCTTCACTAGTAGCCAAAAGATAAATACATACTTTGGGCATAATGGGAGTGCTTTTTATATATTTATTGATGCCTTTTAACATTTTCCATTTTGTGACAAATTATTGTCATCCAATTGTTTTATAAACAATCTTAGAATATCATTTCTGATATTTTTTCTTGTTGACGTATAAAAATATTTTTCTCTTACTTTTCGGTAAATAGGCATTGAATACCTATGACTGATAACACATTTAGAATTTTACTTGTGCTGTCTTTGCACTTGTCTGGACAAATCACTGATGTCTGGCATGATCATACCAAGTGGTTGGTATATTTATGTCCTCTTTTTGTCCAATTCGGACCTCTATACACAACTTTTCTCTGTACCGCGATACGATGGAGTTCTCTCCCTTGTCAAACAGAGCGAGGCCCGGCTTTTACTCGGAGCTACTGATGTAAATAATGAACGTTTATCAGAAAAATATGCATTGTTTGATAAAATAAATGATATCTGATATAGAGAACGCGAATAATCATAAAGGTTAGTGAGTGCATTTTGTTCCGTTTAGCGTACATGACAAGTACCGCGATACCCCGAGGTTGCAGGCTACATCATGTGTTCACTTTCATCAATTCAACTTTACATAGTTCCACTAAGTTACAATCATAATATTAATCAAACACTCTGTGACTCTATAATAATTTACCACCCTTCACAACCACAACGATACCACGTGACCTTATTGTCAAACAAATTCTTCCGCTTGTTATCGTCTTTGTTTTGTTTCTCAAGTGACGTCATATATACTACGTCATTTCAAAAACACTCACTTCGCCATCTTGTAACTGCTACAGTACGCGATTATACTTTCATAACAATTAGGCCTAGTAATTAGTAGCAGTTCAGTACTAGATCTAGCAAAGACACCAAAAAGGAAAGCAAGTCCTTCTCCTCCCACCAAACAGCCACCTTAAAGCTTAAAATTAAATATATAAATAACTTTAATTTTTATTACCTAAAAATCAAATCTTTTGTAAAAAATTATCACCCGACCATGTTATTTATAAGTACAGTTCTTACCCTATCAGCCATGGATATTATACAATGGGACTGCAATGTTCTCCGAGCCAATGGGCATGAACTTGAGGCCCTCATTGCTAAAAAATAAAATCCAACTACTATTAATAGCTTTACAGGAATCACGACTTTCAATTCAATCGGAAAGACAGACCCCGCCCCTTAAAATTATGCTTCCCTCCCCCGATCCTCCACCCCCACCCCACTTCCTTGGGGGGTCTAGGTATGTTCATAGAAAACTCCCTTGATGACAATATTATTGATATTCCCACTCCTAACTTAGAGGTCCTGGCAATAAATACCACTATCAAAAACACTAAGATAAGAGTAATATATACCATTCACAAACCGAACCCTTTAATAACAATGTCTTAGAAATTCTGACAAGTTTCATGGAACTCAATACCACTATCAACACCATTCATTGTGGGGCACAAACAATTACACAGATAAATATGGGAGACTGGATAGATAGCAACAACATATATTTCATTAAATGACAACCAACCCACCCGGTACCCAATAAATCATCTTCAAAATCCAAAAGCAGTGAACATAACAGTGACTAATGGTAATCTTTTTTTTAAAAACAAACTAGCTGGGAAGTTCATAATGACACCTGGGGCAGCGTCCACTGACCCATAAAAAAATCATTAAATATAGGCCACACACCCACCATCCACCCCAACGGAACCCCGTCGGACTTTCCCCAGCAAATAAAATTTAATTGAAAAAAAGCTAACTCGGAAAGTAGTTGGATCGGTGACCACGTTAAGCAGCTTCACTCCTGAGAGTTTCTAGGGCTTCGGTCCTGCCCCACACTGAAGCACATGTACCACTTTGAACGAAATGTGCCTCTGTTCACCCAGCAATGAGGGGGTACCCGGTAGGATGAGATGGCAATGTGGCCGTTAACCTTCTAGCGCCTCACAGGCAGCTTGGGTTGTATACTCCCCAGGGAGCTGAGAATGAAAATCGAGTGCTCACTGATCCATTGGCCGGGGTAATAATAGTGTAGCGCTATGAGCATCCAGTTGGTGAATGGAATCTGGCGCATTTTAAATGCACTTTTATTATTGTTATTATTATTAAAACTATGCAACCAAACAGACATAGACCAAATACATGACACAAACAGAGACACATTTAGAATGCATCCCCACTAGCTCCACAAACTACACCCATAACCCAGTCCCCTGGTGGAGCTCTGAAATTAAAAAAAAACAAACCAAAAAATTAAGAAAAAGAGGGACCGTTCAAAATAACTTTTATTCATAAACTTAGAAACGAAAGAAAACAATTTATCAAGGCAGCAAAAAAAGCCACTGGCAATCTTTTTGTAATCCCTTGATAATTGGCAATAATAATACTAGGAAATTGTGGGGTGAGAGGGGTGGTGGGGTGTGTGTTGGGGGGGGGGGGGGAGGGAATGAAGCCATAAAAGGTACTTAAGAAAACCAAGTTAAACAAACGTTAAAGACCTATCCACAAATAAAGAAAAAGCTAATGTTATTGCTGCCCATTTCGCCAAAACAAGAAGCTTCACCAACTACCAAATTTACTTTTACAATTATACAACAAAATATGGACAACAGGCACTACACCATCAACATGGAAACATGCAACAGTAGTACCAGTCCTGAAACCACGAAGCCCCAAAATTAGCCTGACTCATATCACCCCATTTAACTAACTTCCCAATTATGAAAAATTATGGAATCAATTATAGATAACAGGCTCAAGCATCATATTTCAGTAAACAAGCGTATTAGCCCAGACTAGAGTGGCTTCACAAACAATAGGCAATAGACAACTTTAGACCACGTTTTACATTTGGAACAAGACAATAGGACAGCACAAGCACAAAAACAATATACACTGGCCATATTTATAGACTTTAGCAAAGCTTTCGATATGGTTTGGCATAATGGCCTCATTAAAAGATTAGAGAATATAGCCATTAATGGGAGAATTTTAAATATCATACACTCTTTCCTAACAGACAGAAATATCAGAATTAAATCCCATGAAACATTATCAGATACCCACCCCTAAGAAAATGGCACCCCACAACGTAGCATATTGTCGCAGACATTATTTAATTTCATGATTGATGACATTTTTCCAAAAACTATTAAAAACAATAATATATCAACAGAAAAATTTGCTGACATTTCCTTCTGGACATCCTAAACCTAATTAAAACAAAAATACAGTCTGCACTTAACAGTATTCAAAAGTGGTCTACTAGAGGGGCTTTCAAATAAACAAAGAAGAAATCACATTTCAAAAGAAGCAAAATATCTAGGAGTCACATTTGACCAACATCCCACCTGGACTCACCATATTTCAAAACTGATCAACCCTTGCGGAAAATACTTAAACCTAATGAGGGCCATCAGAGGCACCGACTGGGGCTCAGACAAACAAACACTTCTTAGTTTATATAAAACACAAATACAATCAAAAATAGATTATGCCACTCCGGCCCTAAGTGGCATTACAAGTACAAACCATATTAAACTAAAATCTGTATAAATCCCATAAGAATAGCCACAGGTACCAGGACTGGTACTGCCCACAATACACTATTACTAATGACAGGCACACTCTCAATCACACACCGCAGACATCAATCTAGCTTAAACTACTGGGCTGGGGCCCAACATAACCCAATATACAAAACACTCACACAAACATATGACAGCATTAAACAATCTACAAAGAAAAACTTCAAAACCCACCCAGAAACGCCCAATAACTTACTCACCTATACAAACTATTACATACCCATAATCTCACCAACATTAAACACACTCCCCCACCCCAACATTATATACTTGATCAACCAGCACCAGAAACAGACACCTCACTACACAGTGTACTACATACACAACCCAACATCTCCCCTACAGAAAAAAAACATCATTAATACTTAACCACATACTTACCAACTGGCCATCCCCCACACACATATACTCGAGGCCTCATAAGATATGAACAATAACACACGACTAGGTATCCATGTAGATACAAACCAATGACCCCTATTTATGATTATAAAAATTATACTTATACTAATACTGCTGAACTATTAGCCATACTTACAGCCCTCCGTCTAGTAAAAACCCTTTAACAAAACAACTTTATAATTATTTTCAGACTCTCTTGGCTCATTAAAACAAATTCAAAACACATAATCCCAAACCCGACTCGGCTTAATAAACAACATCACATATTTCTACTGGATTAACCCTCATGGTGCCTGGACGTCAGTCAGCCTGCATACCGCTCAGTGCCGCAACTGTGATGACGTCGCTGTTTCAAAAACGTATACATTGTATCAAAAGTGTTACAATGTCTTTATTTCTTCACACAGTGTAACCAAATTGTATAACATGCAACTCGAGTTGATTGTCTTTCCATCAGTATCTAAAGTCACCAAATCCAAAAGATCTATGCACTGCCTAGCCATCGATAAAAGTGCTGATATTATAAGTTTCCTACTTTTCTACATTAATCGTAATATGGAAGCACCCGAATATGGCAAGCATAGTCAAATAAGCGCCCTTGTTTGAAAAATAAATGTCCAATAATTCATATCATTGAAAAGTACATGTCCTGACAGTGATAGACATATGACATTTATTTTGAAGTACACATTCACTGAGAATTTTCCGTGAGTTATATTTACCGATAAAAAAACCCGATGAAATTGTGCGTGTTTTTGACGTCAAAACAAAATTGACGGAAGCGGTCGTGATTAATATTTATTCATACGCAGACTGTTTCAAAGATTATGTCACAAAACGAATGACAGTTTGGAATGTATATCTTGAAGAAATCCCGGTTACGTCCATGTTTGTTTCAGTGACCGTGCTCTTTTATTAGTGATTAAAACAACTTCCGGGTCATACACATCGTACATTTTCAAAGGACAAAATGTGAAAGATCGCTAAACAGCCCTAACAATATTCAAATTGACATCGCTCAATATCGGCATCATTATTATTTCTTAATAATTAACAAGATTATACTAACGTAATTCCACCCAAGTGTAAGTACATGTAGTTTCAATCAAAATTGTTGAAACGTTTTCATTGGCAGCAAATCTATTCAACAAACCTAGTTTCGATCACTCGCAACTCGGGCGCCATGGCATTGTTTCACTATGACCACCAGAAAACATACATCCTCGCATCAGCTCGTATTTCGCACTTGGCTGCCTTACTTAGACATTTGCTCAAAATATACTTGTATGGCCAGTCCATGAAATACCACTTTTTCTTTCATTTATTCAGCTGATTTATAAATACGACTTTAGAAGTTTAATTTTAACCTTGCTAGGTATGTACATGCACATTTAAGGACAAACGTTATAGTATATTTCCACTAGTTTCCCATTCAGTCCCATTCTACTAAAGGAAAAGTTTGAAATAGATAATGATCGTAGGTCAATGAAAGTAATGGAATTATTTGACATAAAAGGAAAAATATATTCTTGGTATTGAACTTCGAAAATTTAACCAGCAAAATCTTTAATATAACTGGTTTTCAGTTATTATGTCTTTCTTTTTTTTCTTAATTTTGGCCTAGATAAACTACAGCTTGGAGGGAAGATATACAAATTAACATGGTGAAAAAAGAACCACAAGAATTATTAATTTAAAAAAAATGTATTTAATACTAAGGATACAAAACAAAGTAATTACTACTATGTCACTGATCGAAGTATTTGGTAATTTAGATAATGCAGAGTGAAAAAAGACATAAATAAACGTATATAAAACATCAAAACGAAATCACATTTACACTGAAAACATTTTGTCGACGTCTTTCAGAAATCGATTATCTATATATTGTGAGTAGATCTAATTACTTTTACTGTTGATGTTATAAATTGAACCATTCGAGATTCTAATAGATGAAGCTAAAATATTAAAAATCTAGATTGTTTAATATTGGATCCATTTTGACAGCTTTCTCACTGTACTCAACTAAATGCACATTATTTTTTGGAATATCAAGCCTTCAAACAGATGTGAAAAGCACATGTCAACATACTAAAATTAGAAAACTGCGCCAAATATTCTACAACTGTTAGTCAAATGATAAGCGGTCTCTTTCACTCGTCGGTCGCCATAGACATTTTCCACCCGTGATGTACTAGATATGCTTCCTAGATCAGTCAAAGAGAATATTGCTATTTGGAAAATGAAACCACGTGTATCCATTATACTCCAGCAATATACAACTCCATTATCAATTTCATTCTTAATGCTGAACTCACGGACAAATCTTCGAATATCCCAAACAAACTCTGCTTCAAAATTTCATAATGTAAACAAACCTTTTCCCGACGTCCGCGCGCGAAATTCCACTTATCCATAACACTAATGTAGAACATCAATTACCCTGCCAACTGTCAATGTCAAGGACACATTAACACCGCTCACTGCCATCATTCGCCTCCCTACCTCGCCACTACGACTTCCCTAGCTTTTATTCCCTTTTTGTTTCTTTGGTAGGCCGCATATCTAATTACAACTTATCTGTAATACATTTATAACTCATCATGCTATACTTTATATGTATATACGTTATGTATAGAAAAAGCACAGTAAAGTTCTAACTCTCAGGCACAATATAGTAATAATTAAATAAGTGGAGTAAGCTTGAACACAGTTTTCTCATCCAAAACTGGCTCCCACAGGAGATATCGCTTGGCTGAGATCAAGCGATATCTATACTGTAGATATCGCTGCAATGAAATTGCATCACAATGCTTTGCAGACCACTGTGACGTAATTGTTACCATGACGTCACAGTCAAATGACATCACTAATGGCTCTGCTACTGAAGCTGTTAGCAGTACTTTTTACACGTAAGACACTGCTTATTACTTTCTACAAACTGAAGAAGTTGGAAGAATGATGTTTGATGATAAATAAAATCTCACCCTCGTGTCTTTTGATATCAAATATATCAACATTCGTTGATAAAAGTGAAAAAAACCTCGGCAAGCGACAGGGTTTCCCCACTTTTATCAACTCGTGTTGGTATATTTGATATCAAAAGACACTCGGGTGAGATTCTCTATTTAATTGTCTAGCGCCTTCAACTCGTACCACGTAAGAGTCTCATCAGGCCATAACTGAATAACGGACATGAACATATAGTTACGTGACGTCATACCATTGAGGAGAACTATGACGTCACAATACCAAGGTGACAATGGACAAATAACTTACGCCTTTACATTTAACTTAGGCGCGTATTTATGAATGAATTGTTGCTCCTTTTGAAAGAATGTAGGTTCATGATAAAAAGTTAGCTTATATAGCTAAACAGTTGCCGTTTCCACGAGTATTTAAATATTCACTGAGTGGAATCGTGCGGTTGTTTGGCTGCTTTATTTGTGAACGGTGAAGATTCATTCTTCTTTTTAATTTAAGTTCTGTCTTTCCGATATTCTTTTCATTGCATCCACTACAAACAATCAAGTAAATAACTTTTCTAGTATCACAAGTCATATTTTGTTTTACAGTAAATTTAGTGTCCTTTGTAATTTGGGCTGAACAGCCTTCAATTATATTGCTGCAAGTAAGGCAACGTTGTCACCGCACTTAGAAACCTGTGGAGTGATGACAACAGAATCAAATTTAGAACTTGTCAATTTTTTTCTAAGATTTGCTCAATATCTTTTCCATTTTAATACTTTGATTCAAAATAGGTAGGTTTCGTTGAACCATGAATAATGTTTTTGTCATGATTAGGGATGAAGGCAGATACTAAAGTTAATTTACTCCCAATATTGTTTTTTTCCAAACTTTTCTCTCAGTTTTAGTTGCTCAATACTTAGCGCCTTCTGTATGCTATCTTCAATTAGCTTTGCGGAATAATTTTGATGCAGTAGGGACATCTTAAGTTCAACAAGGCGGGTAATTTTAATATCATTCCCGGAAACGTCTTGCGAGACAGTAAGGGATATTACGTTTTGTATGATACGGGTGACATGATCCAAAATTTACATAAAAAATCAATTTCATCTCTGAGAAAACTTTTTACATGTTTACATAAAGGCTTAAGAATAATATTTAAGAAATTGCTAAGACACTGAGCACAGCTCTCGGGTCCTCCCACAATAGGAGTTAATGGTATAACTTGTGATACAACTTCACAATTTTGATAATTAATTTCCTTTTGAATACATTTACTTTTATGTACTTTGGGTATGCCATTAAAATTAGCGGTCTTAGGTTCAAAATTGGTAAGATAATCCTTTTCTTTGTCTCGAATTTCGTCATCGTACTTGTCGAACAATTACTTAACCCTATTCTGGACAGATTTTCTTCTCTTTTACTAGAATTGCTATAATATTGATCATCATTTAAAATGGACATTATCTTTCTTTGATAAAATGATTTATTCATAATAACAATAGCACCTCCTTTATCGGCTTCTTTAATAACGATGTCTGTATTATTTTTAAGATGAGTAGGACCTTCAATTCACATTGATAGGTTTTGTTTCGTTTGTTTTACATGAATAGGAGCACTTTAAAGTCTATCACAAAAGTCTTCCAAATATTTTTCTCTCCCGCGTGGTGGTATAAATCTGGATTTATTTTTCACCAGACTTTCACCATTTTCCTTATTGCCTGCGTCATCATTCCATTCAACGTCGTTGTCCTCTTCAGGTTCAAAATATTCAGCCAGTCTCAGTTTTCGAGTAAATTTCTTTAAGCCTGTTTTGATGGCCTCCGGATTGGGCGTAGGTGTAGGTGTAAACTTTAAACTTTTTTCTGTAAATTGACTTCATTTACACTGAGGGATGACGAGACAGTTTTATGATTTTAGGATCTTTTATGTGATTCCCAGCCTTTTCCACCTTGGGAGTCTTGGCTTTTCGTGGAAACTGCCTCTTCCTAAAAATATTTTTTGATTGCATTGCCGATGTAGGTAACGTTGTCACCATCACACTTGTTTCCAAACGATTTGTTTTTATACTCACGTCCTGGTCCGTTGGGACCCCGTTGTAGGCCATATGTTTTAATGTTCTTTAGTTTATCTCCACCGTTGTATCCATTACTGATGCGCCTTCGTATCTCTTCTTGTGAAAGGGGTTGCTGTTGTATAGGAACTGGTCCAGAATTCCCAACTGCAACTGCATCGGCAAAGGGTTTCCCGCATTTAACAACCTTTGACTTCTTGTGTTTTGTCTTAGACATTTTTAACTGGGATGCTTGATTCCTCATCACATCGTGTTTATTAACAGATGCAGGAAGGATGTGATATGTTTGCTTCTTATTTTTGAAGAAACTGTTCCCATATTTTTCTTGATATCTCAGCAACCAGTTTTCTTATTGTCGCCCCTCTTCACATGCGTTTTATTTAACTTTGTTGCAATCATCTTTCCAGATTTTAAGAAGCTTATTAAGTACATGCCTTGAAAGTGTTCTATGTAGCAATTCCCGCATATGTTCGTCTGTGTCATTGTCATAGTCCTAAAATCACTATAATTAATCCATAATTATAGTGGTCATATTTCAATAATATGTTTTGTATTTTTCTCAATATTTTATCTTACAACTAGCTAAACCTAAATATATTTCTGTCGATAATGTTAGTCAGTTGCCATGCACGTAACTGACCGTCACAAACCAGTGACTCTGGATTATCTAACTCAGCCGGGTGGCCAGGCTAGGGTTATGCCTCAGGCTATAACATGCTCTGTATGGCCGGACGCATCGTCATGTTAGTATCAGATAGGCGGATTATAAAGGATATTACGCGGTCAGTGTGCTCTGTAACTGTCGAATAATTGTAATTAATACGCCACGCATGTAGCAGATTTTAGATCATAGTTTCAATATTAGGTAACTAACGCATTCTACAGAAGGCCTGAGTCCCTATATATACGGAGTCCAGTGGCAGATACTTCTCTCTGCCACGAATAAAGACGTAAAAGGACTCAGCAGCCTTCTCTCTGTTTTAAAGGTGATAGCCGAGTAATCAGCTCTACCAAGTTAATTCCCCCACTATCTTGGCTATTGTGACGTAGCAAACGGGACCACGCCCACACAAGGCAAAACGGCCCGAACGCAAGCTACGTCATCATCAAACTTACGGCGATAATTATCCGCGTTTATTTGCATCAGATGAATGTTGCTTCGAAATCTCTATACAGGTAGCTTGATACGAATATCTTTTGCTTCATCACTCTCGCCTTCTATTGGTCGAATGCGATATTTAAGAGGCAGCATAATGTGTTCTTCATTTGGTGGTTTCTCACTTTTAGATAGTTCCAAAAAGCTTTACTCCGTGCATTACGGATAGATTTCCATAGATTAACTTCCTCTGTCTATATGCGTCTTTTCTACCGTAAGATTCTGTATTTCTGCAATGTACGGATTTTGAATGGGCTCACCCCATTCATAACAGATTTGAGGATATCCAGCTGAATCCCGTGAATTCGGCGTTTCCATACGGGTGCCTACGTGTTCACCCTTCATTCTACCATGCATTTGGAATTTACTCGATTCTGATAGGTCAATAGGTAAATTACAATAAACCACCTCTGATTGAAACAGCTGGTTTGACGGCCGCATCACCGCGGAAGCTAATATTCATAGAATATTACTATTTTCAGTCATTGTCGATAGGCATATTTAAATAACTATATCTACAATTACAAGTTACAAAATGCACAGATGCGGTTACTACAATTCAAAGGATGTGTGGCAATACTATCGTGCAGAAAAAAACCACAACAGAAATCAACAAAGGGAATGTAACTACGTTTTGGAGACAACAGAGATCTTGGAATTTGGGCCCTTTTCTCAATACGACTGTGACGTCATATCTTGTGCGTCACAATGTGCGATATGACGTCATAATGGTGACGCGCGATGTAGAGCGAAAGCCTTGCAAAGCTTGCTTTGTTTTCCAAAGGAATACCCATCTCATGTTAGCTTACCAAGTTGCCCAGCTTTATAATATTACTCATAATGATCATTCCCCACCTACCCCTTCTACCAAATAGGGGTGGTCGGGTAGCCTAGTGGTTAAATCGTTCGCTCGTCACGCCGAAGGCCCGGGTTCGATTCCCGATATAGGTACAATGTTTGAAGCCCATTTCTGGAATATTGCTAAAAGCAGCGTAACACCATACTCACTCACTCATTCTAAGAAATACATTAAATGTAAAGTAGACGTTAAATCCAGTCGAGTCAAGGTTCAGCTCCAGTTGCGATGCACCACTTCATATAATGAGTTGGTCTCCAATGTTTCAGGTCCAGCTGTGAGCACCACTTCATATAATGAGTTGGTCTCTAATGTTTCAGGTCCAGCTGTGAGCACCACTTCATATCAGTTTTTATTACTTGCCCGTGAAGAGATCACCCGTAATAAACATACAGCTTTATTACACATTGTGTAATGCCAAAATGCGTGCTTATGTACTCTCGGAACACGTTTCACGAACAGATATTGAAAGCTCTCAACATCCCTTGGAGTATTCAACGACATTGTGTGTGGAGATGATAGATCACTGGGAGGAGCTTATGCACACCCGATGACCCCAGCAACCTTGTTGCTAGGCTGACGTCACATTGCTTTGACTCGCCGATGGATCTTGCCACAAAATTCCAGAAATTACGTCATCGGGTATTGTGACGTCATTGTAAACTTTGAGCTGCAAGGCCCCGTTCCACAAGGCGATCGTACTCTAGCGCAACGAGAGTCTTTAGTCTAAGTTAAATTATGTGAGTTGTGATAGACTTAGCACTACGATAATTTTGTGGGACGAACGCCTGAATTCTAAAGGTGGACCATTGTATGATATTAAATTCATACGTTTCAACTTTTGACGTGTTTGAAGTATTATTCTGTTAAACTCATTTGGATTATGCCATGGATCGTGTAGGTGTCAGCCTATTTACACTCAACAGTATAATTCTAAAAACATTATAAATGACAAGTAATAAATAAAATACTAAACTCGCTCTCGTGTAAAAACAATTTTATGAAACTCGTGAATAGTTGTGGTATCTGACTCGCTTTCGCTCGTCAGATACCACAACTATTCCCTCGTTTCATAAAATTGGTATTACACGGGAGCTCGTTTAGTATTCTATATGTCTCTAATGTTTCATCACCAGTTGTGACGCACCACTTCATAACACCCGTGAAGATCCGGGGTAGAATAGGTCTTCAGCAACTCATACTTGCCCTAAAAGGCGACTATGCTTGTCGTAAGAGGCGACTAATGGGATCGAGTGGTCAGGCTTGCTGACTTGGTTGATGAATGTCATCGATCCCAATTGTGGATCGATGTCCATGATGTCAATCACTGGATTGTCTGGTCCAGACTCAATTATTTACAGACCGCCGTCATATAGCTGGAATATTGCTGAGTGTGGCGTTTAACAACAAACAAACACTTCATATAATGTGTTCGTCTTAAATGTTACAGCTCCGATTGTGAAACGCCAGTTCATATAATGAGTTGGTCTCTACTGTTTCAGCTCTGATTGTGATGTGACACTTCATGAGTTAGTCTCGATTGTTTCATCTCCACTTGTGTTTCTAATGTTTCAGGTCCAGTTGTGAGCACCACTTCGTATTAGTTCGTCTCTAATGTTTCAGGTCCTGTTTTGAGCACCACTTCATATTAGTTGGTGTTTAATGTTTCAGGTCCAGTTTGAGCACCACCTCATATAATGAGTTGGTCTCTAATCTTTCAGGTCCAGTTGTGATGCGCCACTTCCTATAATGAGTTGGTCTCAAATCTTTCAGCTGCAGTTGTGAGCACCACTTCATATTAGTTGGTCTCTAATGTTTCAAGTCCACTTGTGAGCACCACTTCATATTAGTTGGTCTCTCATGTTTCAGGTCCAGTTTTGATGCACCACTTCATACAATGAGTTGTTCTCATATGTTTCAGATCCAGTTGTGACACGGCACTTCCTACTTGTATGAGCTGTATTTTTTATGATTTATGTCCAGTTGAGACGCATCACTTAGACAAAGCAGATTATTTTTCCAAACAGATTCATATTTTCAATGTTATGGTGTAAACTCGGTGGTACTTTAACTCCATATAGTTTCTATGGTCACAGTGACTTTGACTGAATGTAAGCATGTCCTTCTACAATTGTACGTTATACCCAGACGACCAAGGTGCCTGGACATGGGTTACACATTACAACTGTCCGTGGTCACGTGGGCTCCATTCTGAGAAAGCCATGCTGTGCTGGACTTTCTCTGTGAAGAATGTGGTCAGTAGATATAGGGGTGTATTTTGCTGGTCCGAATGTTCCGAGTAGCAGGGAAAGTATAACCTTCCGCATTCATGGTGAAGTGTAAGAATGAGTTGCGGATGCTGTCCACACCCAATGATACCCCAGTTACCGTAGAAAGGCAGTTGTAGTGTCAGCTGAGGTCGTCTGGATGTCTGATCTCTAGAGCACATATATTGATAGATATTAAAAAGCTCTCAGCTTCAGGTTAAAAAAAAGAGATACGCTGTCTCTGTTTGATCATTAATTTAGCACAATAGTCATTGCAAAGATTTGGAGTTATGGACCTCTGTGGTGTGTAACTTTTGTAGAGGTTTATAACGATTTGAGTATCACTACCAAAGGATCATTGTGAAAACAAAATCAAGACTCTATAGTCTGTATTGAAATGTACCACCTCCTGTAACGATGATTTAGTCTTTTGATGTTTTAGATCCAGTTCAGACGTGCAAAATCCTATTTTAATGACTTGGTCTCTAGTTTTTCAGCTGCAGTTGTGATGCACCACTTTATTTAATCAGTTGCTCTCTAATGTTTCATCTCCGGTTGTGACGCACCACTTCATAAAACCCGTGAAGATCCGGGTAGAATAGGTCTTCAGCAACCCATACTTGCCCTAAAAGGCGACTATGCTTGTCGTAAGAGGCGACTAATGGGATCGAGTGGTCAGGCTCGCTGACTTGGTTGAGACATGTCATCGTATCCCAATTGTGTGGATCGATGTCCATGATGTCAATCACTGGATTGTCTGGTCCAGACTCAATTATTTACAGACCGCCGTCATAGAGCTGGAATATTGTTGAGTGTGGCGTTAAACAACAAACAAACACTTCATTTAATGTGTTCGTCTCAAATGTTAAAGCTCCGATTGTGAAAAGCCACTTCATATAATGAGTTGGTCTCTAACGTTTGAGCTCCAGTTGTGAGCACCACTTCATTTTAGTTGGTCTCTTATGTTCCAGGTGCTGTTTTGAGCACTACTTGATATTAGTTGGTCTCTAATGTTTCAGTTCCAGTTGTGAGCACCACTTCGTATTAGTTCGTCTCTAATGTTTCAGGTCCAGTTTTGAGCACCACTTCATTTAAGTTCGTCCCCAATGTTTCAGGCCAAGTTGTGACACGCCACTGCATATTTGTTGGTCTCTAATGTTTCAGGTCCAGTGTTGAGCACCACTTCATATTAGTTGGTCCCTCATGTTTCAGGTCCAGTTGTGACGCACCACTTCCTACTTGTATGTGCTGTATTTTTTATGATTTATGTCCAGTTGAGACGCATCACTTAGACAAAGCAGATTATTTTTCCAAACGGAATCATATTTTCAATGTTATGGTGTAAACTCGGTGGTACTTTAACTCCATATAGTTTCTATGGTCACAGTGACTTTGACTGAATGTAAGCATGTCCTTCTACAATTGTACCTTATACCTAAACGACCAAGGTGCCTGGACATGGGTTACACATTACAACTGTCCGTGGTCACGTGGGCTCCATTCTGAGAAAGCCATGCTATGCTGGACTTTCTCTGTGAAGAATGTGGTCAGTAGATATAGGGGTGTATTTTGCTGGTCCGAATGTTCCGAGTAACAGGGAAAGTATAACCTTCCGCATTCATGGTGAAGTGTAAGAATGAGTTGCGGGTGCTGTCCACACCCAATGATACCCCAGTTACCGTAGAAAGGTAGTTGTAGTGTCAGCTGAGGTCGTCTGGATGTCTGATCTCTAGAGCACATATACTGATAGATATTAAAAAGCTCTCAGCTTCAGGTTAAAAAAAAGAGATACGCTGTCTCTGTTTGATCATTAATTTAGCACAATAGTCATTGCAAAGATTTGGAGTTATGGACCTCTGTGGTGTGTAACTTTTGTAGAGGTTTATAACGATTTGAGTATCACTACCAAAGGATCATTGTGAAAACAAAATCAAGACTCTATAGTCTGTATTGAAATGTACCACCTCCTGTAACGATGATTTAGTCTTTTAATGTTTTAGATCCAGTTCAGACGTGCAAAATCCTATTTTAATGACTTGGTCTCTAGTTTTTCAGCTGCAGTTGTGATGCACCACTTTATTTAATCAGTTGCTGCTCTCTAATGTTTCATCTCCAGTTGTGACGCACCACCTCATAAAACCCGTGAAGATGCGGGGTAGAATAGCTCTTCAGCAACCCATTCTTGCCCTAAAAGGCGACTATGCTTGTCGTAAGAGGCGACTAATGGGATCGAGTGGTCAGGCTCGCTGACTTGGTTGAGACATGTCATCGTATCCCAATTGTGTGGATCGATGTCCATGATGTCAATCACTGGATTGTCTGGTCCAGACTCAATTATTTACAGACCGCCGTCATAGAGCTGGAATATTGTTGAGTGTGGCGTTAAACAACAAACAAACACTTCATTTAATGTGTTCGTCTCAAATGTTAAAGCTCCGATTGTGAAAAGCCACTTCATATAATGAGTTGGTCTCTAACGTTTGAGCTCCAGTTGTGAGCACCACTTCATTTTAGTTGGTCTCTTATGTTCCAGGTGCTGTTTGAGCACTACTTGATATTAGTTGGTCTCTAATGTTTCAGTTCCAGTTGTGAGCACCACTTCGTATTAGTTCGTCTCTAATGTTTCAGGTCCAGTTTTGAGCACCACTTCATTTAAGTTCGTCCCCAATGTTTCAGGCCAAGTTGTGACACGCCACTGCATATTTGTTGGTCTCTAATGTTCCAGGTCCAGTTTTGAGCACCACTTCATATTAGTTGGTCTCTAATGTTTCAGGTCCAGTTGTGAGCACCAATTCATATTAGTTGGTCTCTAATGTTTCAGGTCCAGTGTTGAGCACCACTTCATATTAGTTGGTCCCTCATGTTTCAGGTCCAGTTGTGACGCACCACTTCCTACTTGTATGTGCTGTATTTTTTATGATTTATGTCCAGTTGAGACGCATCACTTAGACAAAGCAGATTATTTTTCCAAACGGAATCATATTTTCAATGTTATGGTGTAAACTCGGTGGTACTTTAACTCCATATAGTTTCTATGGTCACAGTGACTTTGACTGAATGTACAATTGTACGTTATACCTAGACGACCAAGGTGCCTGGACATGGGTTACACATTACAACTGTCCGTGGTCACGTGGGCTCCATTCTGAGAAAGCCATGCTATGCTGGACTTTCTCTGTGAAGAATGTGGTCAGTAGATATAGGGGTGTATTTTGCTGGTCCGAATGTTCCGAGTAACAGGGAAAGTATAACCTTCCGCATTCATGGTGAAGTGTAAGAATGAGTTGCGGGTGCTGTCCACACCCAATGATACCCCAGTTACCGTAGAAAGGCAGTTGTAGTGTCAGCTGAGGTCGTCTGGAAGTCTGATCTCTAGAGCACATATACAGATAGATATTAAAAAGCTCTCAGCTTCAGGTTAAAATAAAGAGATACGGTGTCTCTCTTTGATCATTAATTTAGCACAATAGTCATTGCAAAGATTTGGAGTTATGGACCTCTGTGGTGTGTTACTTTTGTAGAGGTTTATAACGATTTGCGTATCACTACCAAAGGATCATTGTGAAAACAAAATGAAGACTCTATAGTCTATATTGAAATGTACCACCTCCTGTAACGATGATTTAGTCTTTTAATGTTTCAGATCCAGTTCAGACGTGCAAAATCCTATTTTGCTGACTTGGCCTTTAGTTTTTCAGCTGCAGTTGTGATGCACCACTTTATTTAATCAGTTGCTCTCTAATGTTTCATCTCCGGTTGTGACGCACCACCTCATAAAACCCGTGAAGATCCGGGGTAGAATAGGTCTTCAGCAACCCATTCTTGCCCTAAAAGGCGACTATGCTTGTCGTAAGAGGCGACTAATGGGATAGAGTGGTCAGGCTTGCTGACTTGGTTGAGACATGTCATCGTATCCCAATTGTGTGGATCGATGTCCATGATGTCAATCACTGGAATGTCTGGTCCAGACTCAATTATTTACAGACCGCCGTCATATAGCTGGAATATTGCTGAGTGTGGCGTTAAACAACAAATAAACACTTCATATAATGTGTTCGTCTCAAATGTTAAAGCTCAGATTGTGAAAAGCCATTTCATATAATGAGTTGTTCTCTTTTGATTCATCCTCAGTTGCGATGCACCACTTCATATAATGAGTTGGTCTCTAATGTTTGAGCTCCAGTTGTGAGCACCACTTCACATCAGTTTGTCTCTAATGTTCCAGGTCCTGTTTTGAGCACTACTTCATATTAGTTGGTCTCTGGTGTTTCAGGTCCAGTTGTGAGCACCACCCCAAATAATGAGTTTGTCTCTAATGTTTCAGGTCCAGCTGTGAGCACCACTACAAATCAGTTGGTCTCTAATGTTTCAGGTCCAGCTGTAAGCACCATTTCGTATCAGTTGGTCTCTAATGTTTCAGGTCCTGTTTTGAGCACCACTCATATTAGTTGGTGTTTAATGTTTCAGGTCCAGTTTGAGCACCACCTCATATAATGAGTTGGTCTCTAATCTTTCAGGTCCAGTTGTGATGCGCCACTTCCTATAATGAGTTGGTCTCAAATCTTTCAGCTGCAGTTGTGAGCACCACTTCATATTAGTTGGTCTCTAATGTTTCAAGTCCACTTGTGAGCACCACTTCATATTAGTTGGTCTCTCATGTTTCAGGTCCAGTTGTGACGCACCACTTCATACAATGAGTTGTTCTCATATGTTCCAGATCCAGTTGTGACACGCCACTTCCTACTTGTATGAACTGTATTTTTTATGATTTATGTCTATGATTATGAGACGCATCACTTAGACAAAGCAGATTATTGTTCCAAACAGATTCATTTTTTCAATCTTATGGTGTAAACTCGGTGGTACTTTAACTCCATACAGTTTCTATGGTCACAGTGACTTTGACTGAATGTAAGCATGTCCTTCTACAATTGTACCTTATACCAAGACGACCAAGGTGCCTGGACATGGGTTACACATTACAACTGTCCGTGGTCACGTGGGCTCCATTCTGAGAAAGCCATGCTATGCTGGACTTTCTCTGTGAAGAATGTGGTCAGTAGATATAGGGGTGTATTTTGCTGGTCCGAATGTTCCGAGTAGCAGGGAAAGTATAACCTTCCGCATTCATGGTGAAGTGTAAGAATGAGTTGCGGATGCTGTCCACACCCAATGATACCCCAGTTACCGTAGAAAGGTAGTTGTAGTGTCAGCTGAGGTCGTCTGGATGTCTGATCTCTAGAGCACATATACTGATAGATATTAAAAAGCTCTCAGCTTCAGGTTAAAAAAAAGAGATACGCTGTCTCTGTTTGATCATTAATTTAGCACAATAGTCATTGCAAAGATTTGGAGTTATGGACCTCTGTGGTGTGTAACTTTTGTAGAGGTTTATAACGATTTGAGTATCACTACCAAAGGATCATTGTGAAAACAAAATCAAGACTCTATAGTCTGTATTGAAATGTACCACCTCCTGTAACGATGATTTAGTCTTTTAATGTTTTAGATCCAGTTCAGACGTGCAAAATCCTATTTTAATGACTTGGTCTCTAGTTTTTCAGCTGCAGTTGTGATGCACCACTTCATTTAATCAGTTGCTCTCTAATGTTTCATCTCCAGTTGTGACGCACCACTTCATAACACCCGTGAAGATGCGGGATAGAATAGCTCTTCATCAACCCATACTTGCCCTAAAAGGCGACAATGCTTGTCGTAAGAGGCGACTAATGGGATCGAGTGGTCAGGCTTGCTGACTTGGTTGATGAATGTCATCGATCCCAATTGCGTGGATCGATGTCCATAATGTCAATCACTGGAATGTCTGGTCCAGACTCAATTATTTACAGACCGCCGTCATATAGCTGGAATATTGCTGAGTGTGGCGTTAAACAACAAATAAACACTTCATATAATGTGTTCGTCTCAAATGTTAAAGCTCCGATTGTGAAAAGCCACTTCATATAATGAGTTGGTCTCTTTTGATTCATCTCCAGTTGCGATGCACCACTTCATATAATGAGTTGGTCTCTAATGTTTGAGCTCCAGTTGTAAGCACCACTTCACATCAGTTTGTCTCTAATGTTCCAGGTCCTGTTTTGAGCACTACTTCATATTAGTTTGTCTCTAATGTTTCAGGTCCAGCTGTAAGCACCATTTCGTATCAGTTGGTCTCTAATGTTTCAGGTCCTGTTTTGAGCACCACTCATATTAGTTGGTGTTTAATGTTTCAGGTCCAGTTGTGAGCACCACCCCAAATAATGAGTTTGTCTCTAATGTTTCAGGTCCAGCTGTGAGCACCACTACATATCAGTTGGTCTCTAATGTTTCAGGTCCAGCTGTAAGCACCATTTCGTATCAGTTGGTCTCTAATGTTTCAGGTCCTGTTTTGAGCACCACTCATATTAGTTGGTGTTTAATGTTTCAGGTCCAGTTTGAGCACCACCTCATATAATGAGTTGGTCTCTAATCTTTCAGGTCCAGTTGTGAGCACCACTTCATATTAGTTGGTCTCTAATGTTTCAGGTCCACTTGTGAGCACCACTTCATATTAGTTGGTCTCTCATGTTTCAGGTCCAGTTGTGACGCACCACTTCATACAATGAGTTGTTCTCATATGTTCCAGATCCAGTTGTGACACGCCACTTCCTACTTGTATGAACTGTATTTTTTATGATTTATGTCCAGTTGAGACGCATCACTTAGACAAAGCAGATTATTGTTCCAAACAGATTCATTTTTTCAATCTTATGGTGTAAACTCGGTGGTACTTTAACTCCATACAGTTTCTATGGTCACAGTGACTTTGACTGAATGTAAGCATGTCCTTCTACAATTGTACGTTATACCAAGACGACCAAGGTGCCTGGACATGGGTTACACATTACAACTGTCCGTGGTCACGTGGGCTCCATTCTGAGAAAGCCATGCTATGCTGGACTTTCTCTGTGAAGAATGTGGTCAGTAGATATAGGGGTGTATTTTGCTGGTCCGAATGTTCCGAGTAGCAGGGAAAGTATAACCTTCCGCATTCATGGTGAAGTGTAAGAATGAGTTGCGGGTGCTGTCCACACCCAATGATACCCCAGTTACCGTAGAAAGGCAGTTGTAGTGTCAGCTGAGGTCGTCTGGATGTCTGATCTCTAGAGCACATATAATGATGGATATTAAAAGCTCTCAGCTTCAGGTTAAAATAAAGAGATACGCTGTCTCTGTTTGATCATTAATTTAGCAAAATAGTCATTGCAAAGATTTGGAGTTATGGACCTCTGTGGTTGTGACACGCCACTTCATATAATGACTTGGTCTCTGGTTTTTCAGCTGCAGTTGTGATGCACCACTTCATTTAATCAGTTGCTCTCTAATGTTTCATCTCCAGTTGTGATGCACCACTTCATAACACCCGTGAAGATCCGGGGTAGAATAGGTCTTCAGCAACCCATACTTGCCCTAAAAAGCGACTATGCTTGTCGTAAGAGGCGACTAACAGGATCGAGTGGTCAGACTTGCTGACTTGGTTGAAGCATGTGATTGCGTGGATCGATGCTCATGATATCAACCACTGAATTTTCTGGTCCAGACTTATTTACAGCTGGAATATTTCTGAGAGCGGCGTAAAACAACAAACCAACCAACCAACTTGAGGCAACGCCTACTTCATACTCCCCATGGAGTATACTTAAGGCCATTGAAACATTAAACTTGTTGTCCGGATTTTTCAACGCCGCACTAAGCAATATTCCAGCTTAATGACCACGGGTCTGTAAATAATCGAGTCTGCACCAGACAATTCTGTGATTGACATCGTGAGCATCTTTCACGCAAATAGGATACGATGATATGCATCCCGTTAGTTGCCTGACTACAAGCATGGGTTGCTGAAGACCTGTACTAAAATAATATGAATGGATCACTGGAAAACAACAGAGATAAACATGTCTTTGTAAAGGTTCAAATGTGCTACTAATCTGTTGTAGATGCCAAACAAGAACCTTAGGTAGTTCCTGTCATCTAACATAGACATGACACGGAATATATGCTAAATCACGATGCATGCATATATGTTAGGTACATGTATATCAACATGTTAGAAATGAATTGTATCAATTTACCTTCTTTTTCCTCTGCATTGTCCAACTCCGGAGAGTAAAATGTCACTTTGGAAATGAAATAGGACGCTTGTGCGTACTAACTGGCGTAAATCGTCAAAATAATATATACCTATTTTATTTTATTACCAATATGGGCTGACTTGGTTGATGCATGCCATCGTATCCCGATTGCGTGGATCAATGCTCATGATGTCAATCACTAGATTGTCTGGTCCAAAGTCGATTATTTACAGGCCGCCGTCATGTACCTGGAATAGTGCTGAGTGCGACGTTAACAACCAACAAACAAACTAAACCCATATGGGCTAAAATATGCAGTGTAGTATCTTTTTTTATATTTGCACAGTGTGCAATTACTGATTCTCGAAGCTGATTGGTCAGTTAAACAAAGATCAATTTTCATTGGACAACCGGACTATTTCTCTCTCATTCCATTCATTCACAAATCCACGCCATTTATTCAAATGTTTTACTTCTAAAATCTCACTGATCAGAGATCTTTTAGACAAGAAACAGTTTCATATCAACAACACAACCTCACGTTATTTTTTTTCATTTATTTTACCTGATTTTCGTTTTACAGTAAAACCCAAAACTACGTCTGCGTCGTTTGTAAACAAACATCGACGACCATTTGACACCTGTCAAAGTGAATGACCTCGTTAAAACAGACGGAGATCTTACTCACATTAAGAGTTATTCGTATAATTCAACCTCTGAACACATGTAATGTCTTTGTTGTCAAAACAGCATATAGCCAGATAGAAGTTCCAAGATTGAAATTGAGAGCGTTGCCAGAAACTGTTTCTCGTGCGCCAAGATCAACACCACCAAGTCCGGGTTTGCGTCTGTGTTAGAGGACTTGCTGTTTGACGAATTTTTCGACCACCCGAATCCAAAAACCGGACTTACTACAGATAGAATCTTAACTGCAACTGAAAATGAAAATGAAAATGAAAAACACAATGAAAAAGACTGAACTTGACAAGTTGACATGAACTTAGTTCATAAAATTTATACAGGAAAGAAAAACACGAAAACTAAGACTACTCCCACTTTCAACAATGGCATCAGAATGTAAACAAACTCATTTTGCAACAACTTATAGACATTCCGAAAGACAATATAAACTATATAAACTTATAGACATTCCGAAAGACAATATAAACTATATAAACTATAAATTATTTTCGTTTTTATACGTCAGCACAGTGCGGCACTGAGCGGTATGCAGGCTTCCTGACGTCCAGGCACCATATGCATGAGGGTAAATGACACAGACGGTTCAGAATTCGAACAGACTAATTTTTGTAACTTTTCCGACAGAAATATAACTGCAATAATGTTATCTTAAAAGGTATTTAACAGAACTATATTTTTCACGCGTATCAACACGTTAAAATTGGAGTGAGTTGACAATGTTTACTCAAAACAGCTGATTTTTGATCGGCGACATTTTTTTCCCCCCTAAAAACAATTTTAATATGAAATTATTTAATTATTTAATTATGATATAATTTCCCTTTAATATGTAATGGGTAAAACATAGGATAACCCACTCGGTACGAGTGATTACAGAATATATATGTCACTCGTGAAATTAATGTTTTAAGTTCCTCGCTAAAGCAACATTAATTTCACCTAGTGTGTTATTCTGTAAGTATTACATTTCTCCATAGGGACGGTGGGGTAGCCCAGTGCTTAAAACGTTCGCTCGTCACGCTGAAGACCCGGGTTCGATTCCCCACATGGGCACAATGTGTGAAGCCCATTTCTGTGTGACCCGTGAAGATCCGGGTGAGAATAGATCCTCAGCAACCGATGCTTGCTGTAAAAGGCAACTATGCTTGTCGTAAGAGGTGATTAACGAAATCGGGTGGTCAGGCTCGCTGACTTGGTTGATACATGTCATCGATCCTAATTGCGTGGATTGATGCTCATGATATTAATCACTGGATTGTCTGGTCCAGGCTCGATTATTTACAGACCGCCATCATATAGCTGGAATATTGCTGAGTGCGGCATTAAACAACAAACCAACCAACAAACCAACCATTTTTGATGTCCCCCGACGCGATATTGCTGGAATATTGTTAAGGGCTCAGTCACACATTCAGGATGTTTACTGCCGTCCTTGATAGGACCATTCCCGATTAAAATTTGTCAAAATTCTGATCAAGATCCTGTGATTCGTGGCGGAAAATTCACAAACAGTCAGATATTGTTCAGGAAGCGTCCCGATTCAGCCGTTTCAAGCCGAATTTGTCCCGATTCTCCCGTTCTCAATCCGAATCTGATCCGATTCGTATCTTCCGCATGATAAAAAAAACCGACCGAATCTGTCCCGACAGCGTCCCGATTCTCCCGAATGCGATCCGAAAGAGATCAGACAATGACCGGACAGTGAACCGACAAAGACGGTTCGCATTCGGCAAGATATCAGACGCAATCTGGACTCAATGGACAAGAAACGGCAATGAACAATTCATACCCGTTCATCACGACAGTGTCCCGATCCAAAGGACACCGTCAAGACAAAACAGGACATTGTAATGATTTTGATCCGATACAGCAGAATCTGTCACGACATAGTCATGATTGTAATCCGACTAGACAAAATTGGCTGAGTTTTCCGAATGTTACGGGACGCGCCATACTGTCGGGAGCGCTTGGCCGACCACTCTCGACCTTTCCCGATCCGTAGGACTCTGTTACGAACGCATACGCCTGCGTTCAGACAATGATAGGACATTCCAGATCACTGAGGATAGTAATCCGACTTTTTCACTTTTCGTGTCGTAACGCTGTCTGATCTCAAACAGGAGCCATAATCGGCTCTGTGTGAACCTGGCCTAAAGGCAGCGTAGAACCATACTCACTCCTCCATAAACGTCACATATGATCATGTCACAGAATGTCATCTTTAAGTTCTTACCTGAAGGGTGCAGGAGGCCAAACTTGTCATGGCGTATTTCACCATACGAAATGTTTGTGTTCAGTTTTCCCTTAATTGCGCCTGTCATTTTCTTGTTGTTTCTTGATTGTTCAAATGTAGTAGCAATCTCAGGGCGAACATGTAGTTTCCGGGCGACATCGCATCCAGGAAGTAGCTGATGCGGTTCATGTGCCTGTGTAATTGTTCTTCGACTTGCGAATTCATTGTGCCTTTCATTTCGGAAACAAACGTTATACGCCTCTTCCGATTTTGTATTTCCTTCATGAAATCTATCAAACAAACATAACGTTTCCTTTGAGGGTGGCAGTCAGTGTCGGAGTCCAGAGCATTGACTGCAGCTACTGTCAGCCATCCTTTCATGTAAGGAATACTCTTAGAAAATATCCTTTCGTTAGCTTTCTGTGTATTCTCAGCAGTTGCTTCGACCAAGCGTCCCTCGTTGGGAGAGAGCATGTTCTCCTGCCGCTTGTTTCCATGGCGTGACACCATACGGGTTGTCTTGACATAGATCGATGTGGTAACTCACGCTTTCAGGTCTCAGTTTGTTTCTTTGTTTGTTTCTTTGTTTTTGTGTTTGTTGTTTCACCCCGCACTCAGCAATATTCCAGCTGTATGACGGCGGTCTGTAAATGATCGAGTATGGACCAGACAATCAAGTGATTGACATCATGAGCATCGATCCACGCAATTGAGATCGATGACATGCATCAACCAAGTCAGCGAGCCTGACCACCCGATCCGTTTGTCGCCTCTTACGACAAGCATTGTCGCCTTTTACGGCAAGCAAGGGTTGCTGAAGACCTATTCTACCCCGGATCTTCACGGATCCTCAGAATACTTTTGAATGCATACACTATTCTATGGGGACAGGACGCTGCTATCCATACACCTGAACGAACATTAACATGGTCATTAGTAAAGAAAAATGGAGTGATGGAACACATTTGGTTTAACCTTGCTTTTAACAGTAGCATGAATGTGGGAACACACACAGAGCAACAATACTCTAAATTGCATGTTTCTATTGATAAAAGGCAAATTCATCATTTTAAATGCCATTTTATGGCGTAATTACCAGAATGGCCCCCATATGCTTGAAAATGACTTGTTGAAGGTTGATTTGCTTTTCATCTTTTCCTTCAAGCTGTTGACCATCTCCAATTTGGTCCCTTTGGCGTCTACTTCCATCTTTGTGCACCAGTACCGTACTCCAGAACCGGGGCGTCGGGTAGCCTCGTGGTTAAAGCGTTCACTCATCACGGTGAAGGCCCGGGTCCGATTCCCGACATGGGTACAATGTGTGAAGCCCATTTCTGGTGTCCCCCGCCGTGATATTGCTGAAATATTGCTTAAAGCGGCGTAAAACCAAAACTCACCCATATCCAGAATCTACATGATATGATAGAGAAAATGTTGAAACTATGAGTGAGTATGCTTTTCGCTTCTATCGTGCCGTGTCACCTCAATATGTGACATCTCAAAGAGACACCAATCCATGTTTAACATTTTGCTATTGTGTATCGAGTTTCCTTTGTTATCTGCTTTGTGAACATAAGGTGAACTAAACTTATCTCATTTACATTATTAAGACAGCTTTGAGGAGATTCAAATAACTGTCAGGCCTCGATAAGGGGAATTAGCTATTGCGAGCTAGCCTTGAAACAAGATAGGTTGGTTTGTTGTTTAACGCCGCACTCAGCAATATTCCAGCTATATAACGGCGGTCTGTAAATAATCGAGTCTGGACCAGACAATCCAGTGATTGATATCATGAGCATCGATCCACGCATATGGGATCGATGACATGCATCAACCAAGTCAGCAAGCCTGACCACCCGATCCCGTTTGTCGCCTCTTACGACAAGCATAGTCACCTTTTACGGCAAGCATGGGTTGCTGAAGACCCATTCTACCCCGGATCTTGAAACAAGAGAGGAGAGAGCTGTAAGGTCATTTGGGTTTATTCAAGCAAGTGTCTTATATATATACATTAATTAATATATAACAGTGACGTACAATGATAATAATGATAATTATATCCTAACACAGTTTCAATCTAAATCTGGGAATAAAAGCGATGTATGCTATATTGGAATATGTACGGTGACATTATACAACGGATGCAATATTTACTAGAGTAATAACGGTATTGCCAAATAACATTTCTTAACAGCTAAATTGAGGGGCAAGGGCGTGGGCAAGGGATGCAACTCTGCACAGCGAATCGCGGCGCCTTAGACGACTGGGCCACCCGTGCCCCCTAACATTAAATGAAAATATATGAGCATATACGGTAGACGGCGCAAACTGTTTAGATGAGGAACGTGACATTTACTTATGAAAAGACGGTTAACACTAATAATTATCACAAAATAATAATTTCGGCAAATATATAGCTCGGTTTTAGTTAGTGTAAGTATTAGTTTTAGTAGTGATTATTTTGGTGAGTGCGGTATTGAATCACGGCGGATATGTTGCTACAGACTTCGTGCATTTCCTTTGCTAGACGATAACAGCTTATGGAGTGAATACGGTAATTGTACACTTAAACGACGTGCGTTTAAATGTACGTTGTTATGAAGTATAAATGATGACTATAGCTGTATTTAAACAAGAGTCATCAGAAAGATGACATATCCCCCCCCCCCCCCCCCCCCCCCCCCCACCCACCCCACCCCCGGCAGCTGTCTGTAAAGTAACCACAAGTAAATGTGCAATTCTGTATGTAATGAGTCAACAGTTGAATGTTCTTTAAGAAGCATACATTGTCTACCCACTGAATGGTTTTTGAATTCTGGCCCGGAAACGAACCCGTTCCCCAATGGAGTCTAGGTCCAACTTCTTTCCATAAAAATTGTAAAAAATAAAAATTCGTAAAAAAATAATAGCAAAAGGCACCACCTCAGTATGTGCCTGATAGCTTTGCCAAGTTTCGATCAAATACACTGAATGGTTTTCGAATTTTGCCCCGGAAACGAACCCCATCCCCAATTCAGTCTATGTCCAACTTCATTCCATAAACATTTAAAAAAATAAAAATTAGAAAAATCCCAAAATAACAAAAGGCACCACTTCAGTATGTGCCTGATAGATTTGTCAAGTTTCGATCAAATACACTGAATGGTTTTGGAATTCTGCCCCGGAAAAGGAAATGATTACGGACGGACAGACTGGCTGATCGCTATATTCCCCCGCATTTTATGCCGGGGGTATAATGACTACGGTAATGAAGTTGTCGTATAGGCAGTGTTGAACCGTATGCAACTTTACGAGGGACGGGACTCTTTACAATATATTCAAATACTTACTTCATGAGGATAAAACCTAAGAAATACGGAATGCGTTGTTATAGCCTATTCTGTAAGCGCACACGGAAGGTAAAGCTGTTCATAAAACCTTTGATCGGTGGACTGTCGAAAAGTATGGAATAACCGACCTACGTATAAAATAAATCTTGCTTGAAACAGTTGCGTTAACTCCAGGAACCGTCTTGTGACTAAGCTACATGTACGCTACGCTACTGCACGGACATATAAACTGTATATATGCATCTGGCATTTTTAACAGATAATGATAGAAGTAGAAGGAAACAATAATCATGGACGTCGAAATATAGGAGAGAAATATTTGTTTCGCATATTAATGACAAATAAACTGGAGGAACCCATGATGCATTACACTTAAAACTTCACTGATGTTGGTTGGTTGGTTGGTTGGTTGTTTTACGCCGCACTCAGCAATATTGCAGCTATATGACGGCGGTCTGTAAATAATCGAGTCTGGACCAGACAATCCAGTGCTTGACATCATGAGCATCGATCCACGCATTTGGGATCGATGACATGCATCAACCAAGTCAGCGAGCCTGACCACCCGATCCCGTTAGTCGCCACTTACGACAAGCATAGTCGCCTTTTACGGCAAGCATGGGTTGCTGAAGACCTATTCTACCCCGGATCTTCACGGGTATCACTGAATAGTGCCTGAGTATTAAACAGTAAATAATATATAATGAGCAGTCATTTAGAACTTGTACATAGAAGATTGAGCGTTACAATACGGCAGTACTGATTCAACTTAATTCTAAAATTTTCTACACATGTCTCATAACTAAAAGGGGGCATGGGTGGCCCAGTCATCTAAGGCGCCGCGATTCGCTGTGCAGAGTTGCGTCCCTTGGGCACGCCAGAAACCTATGATTATTGGTTCGAATCCCGGTTCACTCCGATTATGTTTCTAGGTTTGTCAGCACCATACCCGTGCTCGTGGGTTTCACCGAAGTGGTAAACGTCTGAGACCTGCATCACTTCGGGCTTTCCTCCCACATTAAGCTGACACGCCGTGATATAAGTGGAATACTGTAAAAAAGCGGCGTAAAACCCAACTCACTCACTCTAACATTTTCTAGACAATAATAACAATGAAAATGAAATAAGAAGTTCAGTCATAAAATAGGAATATTTAAATGTTTCTCACCTTGAAACAAGAGAGAAGAGAGCTGTGAGGTCCCTAGGGTTTATTCAAGCAAGTGTGCCGAGGACCAACGCCCAAGGAGTTATATACCCCCACAGCTCTACTCGTATCACATTAACAATTACTTTGAAGTTGTCATTTCGGTCTCTGTTATCTGCCATAGGCTGTCAAAGTAGACTACACAAAACAGGTGGTAATAGAAGAGTTTCAGTATCGCCTAACAAGTGTTGATTTTAACTACAGTTTTAGATGAGCGTCAAAACCTGCGCCAGCTGGTAACAAAACATTTATCAAGAGAACAAGGGCCGGGGCGGACGTACCCGCCGACTTTATCTATGATTACGTAATTTACTGTTTTCGGATTTCAACTTCAATATCAACATTATTTTCGCTTTAAAATTCTAGTCAGATATGGTATGCGTATATCTAAGTCTTACAGGCTATGTGTAAGCCCAAATTACTGCATCTGACTATCAGTGATTTTAAATACGTTTGGATAAAGACAGATAACTCTCGATATCTTAAAGTATCTTATTATATATGTGGCTGTAAGTATTTGAGAGAGAGAGTTTATTTCCTCCAAGTTTCATACATGATCTCAATAAAGTGTATGCATAAATACATGAAAAGAATATAATACATAAATAATATATCAGTGAATTGTGAGTGACTGGCGTAATCTAAAAGCGTGGTAGATATATTTAGCAAGTTGTGCAATAGTGTATTTACATTTAGAAGACATAAGATTTACAATTTTTTCATAGGATGGATTAGTGTGAAAATATGTATCAATAAAATGTAAACGTAATGTTGAATATGAAGTACAAATAAGATGGAAATGATATTCATTTTCAATGTAGTTGAAGTCCAATTTTTGACATTGTGGGCAAAATCTTTTGTTTTCTTCTATATTGGTATGACGTCCAGTTTCGATCATAAGTTTATGGCAGCTGCATCGGAATCTTGTTAGGGTTTCTTTATAGATCTTCTTGTTTACTTCCTGAAGGTACATTTCTATTGTTAATATCGATTTGAAAGTTAAATATGTTTTATGTTTTGATTTTTGAGATAGGTTTTCAATCCAACGTTGTTGACCACAGTCCACGATACGTTGTTTGAATTGTGAAATGAATATTTGCGGGTCTCCAACATCTTGAATTATCCAGGCGTAGCCAAATCCATACTTGAAAAGAATGTTTTTTATATATGTTGCCCATGATATACGGCCAGCTTCATCTAATTTGTACATCATTAAATACGTTTGCTTCGGTAGACGATCAGTGTTCATAGAGATTAATTTTGTCCAGTATTTAATACATTTACTAATATAATACACATATAATCGTTGTCTTCCAGTTTCACCAAGAACAGCGTCATTGCTTGCATTATTTGGTAGGTTAAGAATCCGTTTGTAATATTTAGTCTGTACCATCTCTATAGTTTCGTAGTATTGGAACTCCCAAACTTCAGAGCCATATGTTAATATTGGTAAAACCATGGATTCGAACATCTTGATTGCAGTAGTGATTGGTAATCCTCCACATAGATAGTTTCTTTTATAGATAAAATGACATACTTTTTCTGCTTGTTGTGCAAGCGTTGCCGTTGCTTTTGTCCATGGCAATTTAGGAATGAAAAATAGTCCCAAATATTCATAAAATGAAACAGTCTCTATCTTTTCTACTCTGTAAGTCCAATTTTCATAGTTCCTTAAACGTCCACCATTTCTAAAAACGATTATCTTTGATTTGTTCATATTGAGAGACAGTCCCCATTTTTTTACAAAATTCACTTATACAGTTGATCTGTTGTTGTAATCTTCCAGTGGTATCCGCAGTGTTGGCAACATCATCGGCGTATAATAAAGAACAAATATTTGGTGCTTCTTCTGAGATAAATATTCCACGACAGTCAGATTGATTTAGTTCGTTGACCAATTCATTTATAAACAGGCAAAAGAGTGTCGGGCTGATCATGCATCCTTGTCGCGTTCCAATAAAACAGTTAAAATATTCAGTCAAACCATTATCAGTTCTCACACAAGCTTGTAGATTCGAATACATATCTGGTAGAATGTTTAGAACGTTTCCATGGATACCATATTTCATAAGCCGATGCCAAAGCAAGTTATGGTGAACACAGTCAAACGCTTTACTGAAGTCAATGAAGAGACAATAAAATCTTCCACCGGTAGTAAGTGTTTAAGAGGCTGTCAACTGATGCATACCTTGTTCGCATTAGATTGTGTAAAAGGCTAAGTGTTATGATAGTGCATGCATAGTTGGGAATCATCTACATCTACACACATATCCAAATCTGCTTGCCGTAAAAGGCGACTATGCTTGTCGTAAGAGGCGACAAACGGGATCGGGTGGTCAGGCTCGCTGACTTGGTTGAAGCATGTCATCGATTCCCAATTGTGTGGATCGATGCTCATGATATCAATCACTGGATTGTCTGGTCCAGACTCGATTATTTACAGACCGCCGTCATATAACTGGAATATTGCTGAGTGGGGCGTTAAACAACAAACCAACCAACCAACATCGACACGCCATCAACCAAGTCACCGAGCTTGACCACCCGATCTATTAAGTCGCCTCTAACGACCAGTATTGGTTGCTAAGGACCAATTCAAACCCGGAATCCACACATGTTCCCAATTAAGTCGCCTTTTATGAAAAGCAATGTTTATAGGTATGTTTATAGAAATCAATCGGCATGTTCAACGCCAATCTCATTAAAATCAGATATTTTAATCCAATATAAACCCTCATCGAGAGGTTTTTGTTTGTTATTTAACGCCACACTCTGCAACATTCCAGCTGCGGTCTGTAAATAGTCGAGTCTGGACCAGACAATCCAGTGATTGACATCATGAGAGCATCGGTCCACTCAATTAGCATATGTGACATGCATCAACCAATTCAACGAGCCTGACCATCCGATCCCGTTAGTCGCCTCTTACGACAAGCATAGTCGTCATTTATGACAAACAAGGGTTGCTGAAGACCTGTTCTACCCCAAATCTTCGCGGGTCTATATAGATACTAACGTCAGTTTAACGTGACGTTAAACCATATTTCACCTCACCATAGTGACTGAGTGCGTTGGTTTTTACGCCGTTTTTAACAGTATTCCAGTTATATCACGGCGTGGCAGCTTAATGTGGGAGGAAAGCCCGAAGTGATGCAGGTCTCAGACGTTTACCACTTCGGTGAAACCCACGAGCACTCACCTCACCATAGGTGTCAAGACTATATGATTGTTAAAAACATCAGTCATCAAACTTAAAAAGCTACTAGAACCATCCCGTTTTATTCTCCGTTTTAATTTGAGAATTGGGGCGTTTTAACCTAAATGCGTCTTACCCTTTTTGCTTGGTATCGAGTTCGGTGTAGATATATTATAAGTCATGCATTCCCCTCGATAATCCAGTCTATAATATCATCTTTCTACTAGGATATTTATCCACGATTGATATCATGAGAACAATACACCAAACAAACGAGGGTGCATATTTCCTATAAATTCGGGGCGGTCGGGTAGCCTAGTGGTTAAAGCGTTCGCTCGTCACGCCGAAGACCCGGGTTCGATTCCCGACATGGGTACAACATGTGAAGCCCATTTCTGGTGTCCCCCGCCGTGATATTGCTGGAATATTGCTAAAAGCGGCGTAAAACCATACTCACTCACTCTTATAAATTCACATTTTCACCAGTTACATTTGGTGCCGTTTTATTGCGGTGCCGTGTCGTTTACCCTCCAAATCGTGTGGACAACACGTCGTCGCGTGTACAATGGCCTCGTCAAAATCAGACGTCTTGCGGGTAAGCAGTAGATTGTGATCATGTGACGGTAACAGCCACGCTTACTATTCCTGTGCCACGAAATCAAAGTGCCTCTACGACTACACGTGTCCGTGGTTACATAAACACGACTCGTCCGTTGTCGGGACTCGAGTTCGCGCGATCCTAGTCAAAACAGACAAACGACAAAACGGTCCGGGTGATTTGGTCAAAACGGCCATTTCGCAAGCAATAACCGCGAGCTGTTTGTCAAAACGGCCAGTATAAAAAAATCAGATTGAGTGAGTGAGTGTTGTTTTAAGGCACTTTTAGTTTTAGCAACATTCCAGGAATATCGGTGGGTAATCAGAAATGGGCTTCAAACATTGTACCCATCTTGGGAATCGAACCGGGGTCTTGGGCATGACAAGCAAACGCTTTAACCACTCGGCTACGACATGACCCATAGATCAAATTGAAAATATGACATGTTTGTACTCAATATATATTCCTAATAATTTTTGTCTGTAGTGATACAAATTCACTGACATAAGTAGATAATATTATTTTTTGGAGTTTTGTGTTTACTTCATTGATAACAGTAAACAAGTTAAAATAACGATTTATGATTATATAGACTTTCAGTTAATAATAATACAGTCGTGCCCCGTTTATACGGACTTCAGATATCCGGAAACCTCTGTTCCCGGACGATTTTCATTCAAAACGAAATAATGACTATATAAATTTACCCGTATATACGGAAATTCAGTTTCCGGAACCGGACTGTCATTTTCATACGCAAAACATTGAAATGCACACAAAATTGTCTCACTTATCCGGACAATACACTTCCGCTGGTGGATTTATTGTTTAAAATTCAAACCTCAAAATGTGGTAAAGTTCAAACCTCCATGACACACTTCCAGTAAGAAGCTGGTTTCAGTTATACGGAAATTCGTTTATATGGACGAATTGTGAAGTGACGCAAGTGTCCGTATAAACGAGGCACGACTGTACCTGTATAATTTTGGGATTTCCCCCACATTAAGCCATCACACTGTAATATAAATGAAATATTATATAATGTGGAGTTACGCTTTACTTACTCACCATTTATACACCACGTCATAATTGAAGCATCACCTTGGTGTGTAGAGGGTGTCAAACATGAACTTGTGCCAACTTTTATTTCTTATTATCTGTGTGACCCCTTGATAATGGTGCTTAAATGAAATTAAGTCGTCTCAATGGTCGCAAGAACTTGTATCTGATTTGAATGAGATTGAAGTAAACTAAGCATGTGATTAATCCTGTTTTGTTTATTTAAAGCACTAATTGTTTATTGTTAAGCAAGTTTATCTCTGCAACCCTGTAATATGCAGCTACTAGTTGACTTGTCTCTCATCAAAACACGGGCTGTGTACTAGGGGGTAGATGACCACGGAGTATGCTGATCACTGTGTTGGATTAACAAGACTGATGATTTTCGGACAATATATTGATTGACATCACGAGTATCGATCCATGCTTAAGGATTAACGAATGTCAGATTAACGAGACTTGACTGTATATATATATATATATATATATATATATATATATATATATATATATATATATATAAAAGAATGTTATTTTACTATATATTTCAGATACTGTGTCTGCATGGATATAGGTGAGTAGATTATTAAGGAAGGAATTGCAGTAGTGGTGATGGTGGTCTTAGGTGAGCAAACACATAAAGCAAAAGGAAAAGTCATGAGTTATCCATCGTAAACATCTTTTCCACAGAAACCATTGGAGCATGTGTAGTTAGTTTTGCAATATCATATGTTTTGACCTTCTTTGACCACGCTCTTAAATTATCTCAAAATGCATATTTGTCCTTGTAAAGTCTTCTATTTTATAATTGCCAGGGTGGGACAGCTGCCTCTTGGCATGCATGTTTCTCCTTATGAGGACATCCTAATTTGTTCAATTATTTAGATTTTAGAGTTAGTTTTTCATATTTATGCAGGAAATATTTGATGCTCAATGCTGAACATTGTTCAAGGGCTTCGTTTGGGTTTTTTTAAGTCTTAAACTGTTGACTTCTTATCCAGGTGAGCTAAAATGACACAATTTGTATTTCTTTTTGTCATCATGTCTCTCTCCTTGGCGTTGCCATCCTATTCCAGGCCATAACATGAAAACCGTTTAATATTTTTCAAAGAAACTTGGCATATGCATTGCTTATAAGCATAACTGGTATCTTTTGCTATTTAAATTTTTTTGAAAATTATATTTTTTTATGTTTTTATTGGGACAATTTTCAACCCTGTCTCAAACAAGGGTAGGGTTTGTTTCCGGGCCAAAACTGAAAACCTTTCAAAACTTTTCAACTGAACTTGGCCTATGCATTGATCATCAGCTAAAAACTGGTGCTTTTCAAAATTAGATTTTTTATGTTTCCATGGAAACAATTTTCTTGGGCATAACTTGAAAACCTTTCATCATTTTACAACAAAACTTGGATCATCAGCTTGACAGGTGGCTTTTGCTATTTTTAAAGTTTTCTTAAACTTATTTCGTCACATGGGAACAATTTTGAGTTTGTCTCAAACAACTTTTGGCCATAACTCTCAAACTAATATTTTATTTTTGCATGAATTTATACATGTGCAATGACCACATGGTCTACTATTGTCTTTTACAAATTTTAGATTATTAGTTTTTTTAATGTCTAGTGTATCCTAAGAAACAAGAGGGGAGACTTTTGTTTTTATGAGGAAAAACAAATTCTTGTTGCATCCATATCTTCATTCCAGGCAGAATGGACAGACTTTCAGAGAACGTACTGGAGCATTCAGGAAAATTACCAAGAAACATGCAGAATTGGGTGAGACTTGAGTCATAGCAATGATGATGATGATGATGATGTTGTTGTTGTGTTGTTGTTGTTGTTGTTGTTGTTGTTGATGATGATGATGATAATGGTGGTAAGGATGGAGTTTTAATGAGCTCTTCCAGAGGACCCAATTTCTCACTCAGATTTTGGCAGATCTTTTTTGCACAAAAACTGGTTTTATCAAGGACACAATATTTATGACTTTTACATTGTTTTTAAGTTTGATTTATAATAAATAATATACTGTATAAATAAATTGTAAATGATTCTATGTCATTTAATTTTTTAATTTTTTGTGTTTGTTTCCATAAATCAATAATAAATTAGGCCACACCCACCGATGGACTGCTATTACCTGATTGGCTGACAGTGAGTGGGAGGGGCTTGTGTTTACATTATTGTGATGTAACATGTCATTGTTTTCATATTGTTGTCTACAGTTTTGTGTGAGTTTCTGTGAAGTTAACGATGACATATTAATTCAAAAGAATTTATTTAAATATGTTTTGCATTTATGGAGTTATAAATGGATGTGCCAGTGTGCATACTTTGTATAAATACTTTACACAATGCAGACTTACACATTGTGCAGACCGTCTTGTATGTTTATGCTTTTATAAACACAAATTCTTAAGGAAAATAAATAAATAAATAAATTACTTGATTACACCCTGGGGACACGGGTGGCCCAGTCATCTAAGGCGCTGTGATCCGCTGTGCAGAGTTGCGTCCCTTGGGCACACCAGAAACCTATGATTGTGGTTCAAATCCCGGTTCACCCCGATTATGTTTCTAGGTTTGTCAGCACCATACCCGTGCTCGTGGGTTTCACCGAAGTGGTAAACGTCTGTGACCCGCATCACTCCGGGCTTTCCTCCCACATTAAGCTGACACGCCGTGATATAACTGGAATACTGTTAAAAGCGGCGTTAAACCTAACTCACTCACTCACTCACTTGACAAAACACCCTTCATCCTTTTTTTCATAATGTTTTTACTGAGCATATACCGGTAGCTTGGGTCAATTGAAATAAAAATGGGATAGAATAGGTCTTCAGCAACACATGCTTGCCGTAAAAGGTGACTATGCTTGTTTTGTCGTAAGAGGCAACTAACAGGATCGGTGACTTGGTTGATGCATGTCGTTGTATCCCAACTGCGTCGATCGATTGTCATGAAGTCAATCACTGGATTGCCTAGTCCAGACTCGATTATTTACAGACCGCCGTCATATAGCTGGAATATTGCTGAGTAGGGTGTTAAACAACAAACAAACAAACAAACAAACAAATGAAATAAATGTACAGCTTTGTGGTCTAGTTGATAGAGCATCTGCCTGGAGAGGAAAGTCTGGAGGTCGATCCTCAACCGCATCATACTAACAGACTTTATAGCTAAATGGATAGAATTATCATTAAACCGCCCGCATGTTATCAGGAATAAGCGGGCCACTGTAAAGTGATAATGCCCTCATATTGCTTGACGACGGGCCATTATCCCGCCTGTTGTTAGGACGTCATAGGATAGGGATAGGTGACGTCGGGCAGTTAATAGAAGACCTCGGGCTTCTGCAAATGATAATGTCCTGGGCCTTGTTCCTCAAAGCTATCTTAGCGCTAAGGTGATCGTAAGTCCCATACTTTAACATAGGCTTACGATCATCATAGCGCTAAGATCGCTTTGTAGACAGGGTCCTGAAAAATAGCGTTACCCTTACATTAACAGATGGTACTTGTTACCCTGTCTAGGCATTTAGAGGATAAAACAACGATTGGTCAGCTCAGTATACTATATCTGAGATGAATATCAGTGTTAAACTGAAGCATGTATTTTTCAGTGTTCATCACAGCTCCGAACATTGTTCCATCAGGGAAGGGCTCGGAGGATGAAGAATCCTCACATTCTGGTAGGTCAAATAACCTCTTTTTGTCCTCCCTTTCGCTTCATCTGTTTTGCTGCATCAAACACCCAGATTTTCTAACATCTTCCACCTTGAAACACATTTTTTGTGATTTTTGGTTTCTTGGGCCCACAGAACCCTTCTGGAAAGCAGCTGGAAAATAAATAAATTAAACATGAACATATATATTTTTGTTATGTCTCCTGCTAGTAATATAGACCCTCATAGAAAAAAAATAATTTTACATTTCAATTCTATGTGTACGATTTCATTGACCAGACAAACCAGTGATTGACATCATGAGCATCGATCTTCACAATTGTTATATTACGACATGCAGTCATCCAAATCACCCAGGCATTTGGTCGCCTCTTATGATTGCTGGGTACCTATATTTCTCTCCAGAAATCCCTGTTGAGCAATAGTGCTAACTTTCTTTTCTCCTTTAAACCATCTTCCCAAGGCAAGGGTTAACAGCCTACAAAAGTCCAGTTTCCAGCGTTGTTCGGCAAGGGTGGAAACTGGACTTTTGTAGGCTGTTTCGGCCATAAAGCGACTTATCCTTATGAATATGATAAGATGCCCAAGAAGCTCTCAAAAACACTTAGGCATTCAAAATTAATGTACTTATGAACGGTTGTTGTTGCCTCGAGAAGAAGGTGGAAGAGTGAGTGAGTGAGTCAGAGTGTAAGTAAAAGAGACAGTCAGTCAGTCAGTCAGTAAGCATCATGTCCGGTGTTTCTCAGATGAGCGGGGATGGTGGTTTTCACATGAAGATGACAGCTACAGTGCCCAAGATGTCAGTGAGTGCTGCAAGGGATGTGATGAATCTGTGGAGATGGTCAAAAGGTCCATTCTGGAACAGGTAAACTTATGGGAATGCACAACATCATGTAGAACAGATCACACCATTTAAAACAGATCACACCATTTAGAACAGATCACACCATTTAGAACACACCACATCATGTGCAACAGATCACACCATTTAGAACAGATCACACCATTTAGAACACACCACATCATGTGCAACAGATCACACCATTTAGAACACACCACATCATGTGCAACAGATCACACCATTTAGAACAGATCACACCATTTAGAACACACCACATCATGTAGAACAGATCACACTATTTAGAACACACCATATGTGGAACACACCAGATCATGTGGAACAGATCACACCATTTAGAACACATCACACCATTTAGAAAACACCACACCATTTAAAACACACCACATCATGTGGAACAGATCACACCATTCAGAACACACCACATCATTTTTGTGGTGTATACAACAGCACTGAAATGTGCCTTTTCTTGCAGGGTCCTTTTGACGGCATACTTGGATTCAGCCAGGGAGCCTGCATGTTGTCGTTAATTTGTTGTCTTCGAGAACGAGATCCAGGTAGGAACACTGGCAATACTTCATGGGTTTGTTTACATACAATACATACAGATCTATGTTGTCATGACAGCGCACCCTCTTGTGCGGATGCCTTGGCATCAGAAACGACGCATAACATGTCCACAACATAACAGTCATTATTTTTTCCATTTGGAACTTACCATTTATGTTTGTTTTTGACTACTTAGCTCACTTATACTGATGATTTGGAAGCCTCTACTCAGGTTGCCTGATTGGAGAGTTCACCTCATATGACCTGTAGGGCTTAGATCTTAACCGAGAGGTATCAACTCAGAGTAAAAGTTGTTTAACGCCGCACTCAGCATTATTCAAGCAGTCTGTACATATTCAAGTCTTGCCCTGAAAACCAAGTGATTGACATCATGAGCATGGATCTATGCAATGTGGGATGAAAGCCCAAAGTGATGCAGGTGTTAGACTTTGGCAAAACCCAGAAACATAATTCTAAATGGTGTGATCTGTTCTACACCGTGTGCCGAGTCTGAAAACCCGATCACGTTAATCGCCTCTTATGACAGACATGGGTTCTGAAGACCATATCTAACCAGGAGCTTCACTGGGCTCCTTTTAATAAGATTGGTAGATTACCTTGAAGAGAATTTGAACCAAGATTGTTCTGTGAACCTGTATGAACTTGCCTTTCTTCCACAGATCTTTTCAAGTTTAACTTTGCAATTTTTATTGCTGGATTCAAGAGCAGGTGTATCCCGCATGAAAGCTTCTATGAAACACTAGTTACTATACCAACACTTCATGTGTTTGGGGACACTGACAAGGTCATACCAAAAGGTAATTATTTTTGTACAGTAGAACACGGATATAACGAACACGGATAGAGCGAGCGATACAACGAACTGTTACAAAATCCTGATTTATCTCCTATATAATATGGGGGCATGGATGGCTCAGTTATCTAAGTCGCCGCGATTCGCTGTGCAGAGTTGCACGCCAGAAACCTATGATTGTGGGTTCGAATCCCGGTTCGCCCCGATTATGTATCTAGGTTTGTCAGCACCATACCCGTGCTTGTAGGTTTCACCGAAGTGGTAAATGTCTGAGACCTGCATCACTTCGGGCTTTCCTCCCACATTAAGCTGACACGCCGTGATAGACAGTAACTGGAATACTGTTAAAAAGCGCTATTAAACCAAACTCACTCACTCCTATATAATATCACATAAAATTTACAAACATAACAAACTCTCATCAGTGAACTAACGGATACAGCAAACGCCATGAACAAAACAGGCTCAACGTGGGTTTCTGAGAGGTAAAAAAAATCCCATAAGCCCCGGTTCGAAGCAAAGAGCTGCATGCTTTTTCCAAGTCAATGAGAGTCACGCTCAATCTGACAGCTGTTTTCTATCAATTTTGAATTTGTTTAAATTCTTTAACAATATCATATTAAAACATGTCGGTAAGATAAATTTGTTGTAGGATCACTTGGGGGACATGCGGATTTCCCTCGTTAGGTTTAATACCACTCCCTTCCAGCACGTGGTATAAAACCCATAAACTCCTCAATTGTAAAAAAGAAATTGTTTTTCCATAAGACTTTTTCCTTCCTCATCGTGATCATAACAATGTATTTCACTGACATCATGATCTACATAGACTAAAATTAAGGGAGTGAGAGAGTGGGGTTTAACGCCGCTTTTAACAGTATAACAGTTATATCGCGGCGTGTCAGCTTAATGTGGGAGGAAAGCCCCAAGTGATGCAGGTCTCGGACGTTCAGTGAAGCCCATAAGCACGGATATGGTGCTGACAAACATAGAAACAGAATCGGGGCGAACTACGATCATAGGTTTCTGGTGTGTGTGCCCAATGGCTCAACTCTGCACAGCAAATCGTGGCGCCCTAGAAGACTGGGCCACCCGTGCCCCCCATATAGACTAAAAGACACTAATACTTTGTTTTACATTGAATTATATACCGTATTCGAGGTAATAAGCGCCCACGGCGACATTTGCTAATATATTGGCTGGTGAACAACCCCAATCAGCTCCCCTTCCGATTGATCAATGTTCACACGACTTATTTATTCGTGTATAATACACACTAATGTTTTATATGCACCCTTAATTATGGGCAATTAAATTCCGGAAAAATATACATAAACACTTCAGGCTGTCAGCATAAACCACGAAATTTATCTTTCAACTGTTTTTTTCACCAAAATTATATTCTAATAACAGCCCCCTATTTCTAATTTTGAGAGCGCCCTGGGCGCTTATTACATCAAATACGGTAATACCTCTGAATATATTCCAAGGAAATATCAACTAATGCTTCTTGCCAATTTGACTGCCACAGGCACTTGGTTAGATAAATTCTATTATTTTTCAGAAATGAGTGAAGCCCTTCTCCCATGCTATAAAGAGCCAGTGATTCTGCAACATCCCGGAGGACACTTCATCCCAGCATCTTCGCAACAAAAACAAGTCTACCTCCAGTTTCTTGATAAAATGGCTGCCATAAAGTCCTAGTCAGCTAGGAAATGAACGCTGTGTATTTTCAGATTTGCTGTTTTAATCCAAGTATTCGATTCCTGGAAATTCAATTTGGAACTGAGTCAACTGACGCCGTTTATGTTTATTGACACTCAGGGTTGTGCCTTGACTTACAAAACTGGGGTCCGACTCCAAATACTGAATATCAAGAGTCTTTACCGGAAATATGAGTGCATATATGTTTACTATGCATCTAATCTTTGCATTGGTGTTCAGGGGATGCACATTTCTGTGTTGAAAACAACCCTGGCATTGTAAAGTACAAAAGTCTCTCTCTCTCTCTCTCTCTCTCTCCCTCCCCCACTCTCTCTCTCTCTCTCACTATCTCACACACTCTCTCTCACTCCCTCTCTCACACTCTCTCTCTCACACACTCTCTCACACACTCTCTCTCACTCAATCTCTCTCTCCCCTCTCATTCTCTCTCACTCCCTCTCACTCTCTCTCACTCTCACACACTCTCTCTCACACACTCTCTCTCATTTTCTCTCTCCCTCTCTCTCTCACTCACACTCCCTCTCACTCCCTCTCTCTCACACACTCTCACTCACTCACTCTCTCTCTCTCACTCTCTCTCTCATTCACACTCTCTCACTCACTCTCCCTCTCTCCCACTCACTCTCTCTCTTCGTCTCCCTCCCTCTCTTTCTCTCTCACACTCTCTCTCTCACTCTCTCTCTCCCCTCTCACTCTCTCTCACTCTCACACACTCTCTCTCACACACTCTCTCATTCTCTCTCTCCCTCTCTCTCTCACTCACACTCCCTCTCTCACTCCCTCTCTCTCTCACTCACACTCCCTCTCTCACTCCCTCTCTCTCTCACACACTCTCTCTCACTCGCTCTCTCATTCACTCTCTCACTCACTCTCCCTCTCTCCCACTCACTCTCTCTCACTCTCTCACTCAATCTCTCTCTCCCCTCTCATTCTCTCACACTCCCTCTCTCACTCCCTCTCTCTCACACACTCTCACTCACTCACTCTCTCTCTCACTCACCCACTCACTCTCTCTCATTCACTCTCTCACTCACTCTCCCTCTCTCCCACTCACTCTCTCTCTCTTCGTCTCCCTCCCTCTCTTTCTCTCTCCCACTCACTCTCTCTCACTCTCACACACTCTCTCTCACACACACTCTCTCTCATTCTCTCTCTCCCTCTCTCTCTCCCTCACACTCCCTCTCTCACTCCCTCTCTCACTCCCTCTCACACACTCTCTCTCACTCGCTCTCTCATTCACACTCTCTCACTGACTCTCCCTCTCTCACACACTCTCTCTCATTCTCTCTCTCCCTCTCTCTCACTCACTCCCTCTCTCACTCCCTCTCTCTCTCACACACTCTCTCTCACTCGCTCTCTCATTCACACTCTCTCACTGACTCTCCCTCTCTCACACACTCTCTCTCATTCTCTCTCTCACTCACACTCCCTCTCTCACTCCCTCTCTCTCTCACACACTCTCTCTCATTCTCACTCCCTCTCTCACTCACACACTCTCCCTCTCTCACACACTCTCTCACTGACTCTCTCATTCACACTCTCTCTCATTCTCTCACTCCCTCTCTCTCTCACTCACTCTCCCTCTCTCACTCCCTCTCTCTCTCACTCACTCTCCCTCTCTCATTCCCTCTCCCTCTCTCACACACTCTCTCACTGACTCTCTCATTCACACTCTCTCACTCACTCTCCCTCTCTCACTCACTCTCCCTCTCACACACTCTCTCTCTCTCTCTCACTCTTTCTCACTCTCTTTCTCTCTCCGGGGCGGTCGGGTAGCCTAGTGGTTAAAGCGAAGACCCGGGTTCGATTCCCGACATGGGTACAATGTGTGAAGCCCATTCTGGTGTCCCCCGCCGTGATATTGCTGGAATATTGCTAAAAGCGGTGTAAAACCATACTCACTCACTCTTTCTCTCTCCCTCCCTCTCTCTCATTCTATCTCACTCACTCTATCTCTCTCTCTCACTGTCTCTCTCACTTAAATAGCTGGTGTCATCATTAGGAAGTGGTAAGCCTCCATTCCTTGACTTAGATACCGATCCATGAAGATGTTGAGATGTGAAACCTGGGGTAGAATAGGTCTACCCAGCAACCCATGCTTGCCCTTAAAGGCGACTATACTTGTCGTAAGAGGTGATAAACGGAATCGAGTGGTCAGGCTCGCTGATTTGGTCGATACATGTCATCGCATCCCAATTGCGTGGACCAATGCTCATGATGTCAATCAATGGATTGTCTGGTCCAGACTCGAATATTTACAGACCGCCGTCATATAGCTGGAACATTGAGTGCGGCGTTAAACAACAAACAAACAAATAAAACCCACTTAGATACCATTGCACTGATAGAAACAAGTGACAGTGTGCAGCAACATTAAAAGACAACAGAGCCCTGGAATGTCATGTCATGTGTTTTTATTTGCACAATAACAAATATGCAATCATGGGAAAATATCCGCCGTCATTTCATTCGTCAGTGTTATTTGTAGGTTCGATATTTCTTGGTCCACATTTTTTTCACATCTATAGCACCATCATCTGTAGGGAAAAGTATAATATTTCCCTGACTGCCCCTCCGTAGGCCACAAACAGGCTATCCGTATTGATAACATCTTCCCGAGGCAAGAGCGTCCACTACCCTTTTTATCAAAGTCTTGTTTCCACAAACTGAGCTTTGATATAGGCCAGTGGACACGCTTGCCTCGGGAAAATAGACTAACAACTGCTCCTTCCACAGTTAACGCTCTTCCGTTCAGACACTTAAATCTTGCCCGAAATAGAAATATAATAGAAATATCAAATTAAGGAAATTATTATAAAGAGAAAATGAGGATAAAGTCAGATAAATGAAACGAGATATGGCATGGCCTGTCACCAGGTGATTACCACCGTTCTTGATGCAACCACACTGGTTTTGAAAAAAAATAACTCAGTGATTGATATCATGAGCATCTATCTAGCACTTGGGATACGATTTCATGCATCAACCAAGTCAGCGAGCCTGACCACCCGATCCCGTTAGTCGCTTCTTACGACAAGCATGGATTGCTGAAGACCAGTGGGATTCGTATGAAAAGACTGAACCTAGACTATTGTGAATTATTTTGACACTCTGTGTCAAAATGCTTAGCGTGTACAAAAAGTCGAAATCCGGTGCGAAACGCATTATGAAAATAGGGGCGGAGCAGTCTTCGTGACAGGCACGTCATACCTCGCTGTAACCAATTCCTCACAGCCCTTTGAGTGAATGAGTGAGTGGGTGAGTTCGGTTAACGCCGCATTTAACAGTATTCCAGTTTTATCACGGCGTGTCAGCTTAATGCGTGAGGAAAGCCCCAAGTGATGCAGGCCTCAGACGTTTACCACTTAGGTGAAACCCACGAGCGAGGGTATGGTGCTGACAAACCTAGAAACAATCGGGGCGAACCGGGATTCGAACCAACAATCATAGATTTCGGGCGTGCCCAAGGGGCGCAACTCTGCACAGCGAATAGCGGCGCCTTAGACGACTGGGCCACCCATGCCCCCCTCACAGTTATAGAAACAGGCTCTCATCTTTTGTTCAAGTTTCCGAGGCATGATTCTTTACCCCAACCCCCCCAACCCCCCCAACCGTGGCCTCCAGAAGAAGCAGGGATATTAGGATGACCCTCAGCAACATTGTACACTGAAAGAAAGAAGTGTTTCATATACTTAGTGACCGACCATAATCTGATTTGGCACACTTAAAGGGCAAGTTCACACGGAAATGAACCTATTTTTCTTGTACTTTTTCCACATTAAAAATGTTAACCTAGAAATGTCAAAGACAAAAATATAAAAATATCACAAATAATTAACATATTTTTCGCATAAAAAATATTTATATTTTTCACATTTTCCAAGTGTTCTATTTCCATAACAAAAACACCATGGCTTATGCCCCTTGCAATATGACGTCATTGGTGCCAATTGATATACATGATGACGTCATTATGCTTTGTTAGAGCCGCTTCACGCTTCACGTGGTGTAGGTACAGTTGTGTGATTCTAGCGTCTCAGATGCCAGCCAGCAAAGTGCTATGCTGAGTCACCACTGCGCCGGTGTGTGTCGTAGGCCATGTTGTTTTACGGCAAACTGGTACTTGATATCTTTTGCGTTGAGAATAGACAGCGACCCAGTTGAAATGGCACCAATTACGTCATAATCTAAGGGGGATAACTCATGCCTGTTTAACTCGAAAAAGGAAGGTCTCATAACGGCATATCATTTTCACACTATTGTGAGCTTCCTACTTTCACTGTGAAAAAATTGAGTGTATATTTTCAAACACAGATACTAACTAATACTAAAATTGCAGTTTGTTTAGAAAAAGAAAGAAAGTGTACACTTCCCCTTTAAAAAGTATATTTCTTGTCACCTTGAGCAAGACGTATTCCTCATGCATTCACTATTGTTTAATTGGGCCTTTACACAGGGTGGTACCCGTGAAGATCCGGGGTAGAATAGGTCTTCAGCAACCCAAGCTTGCCGTAAAAGCCGACTATGCTTGTCGTAAGAAGCGACTAACGGGATCGAGTGGTCAGGCTCGTATCCCAATTGCGCGGTGATGCTCATGATATTAATCACTAGATTGTCTGGTCCAGACTCGATTATTTACAGACTGCTGTCATCTAGCTGGAATATTGCTGAGTGCAGCGTTAAGCAACAAACCAACCAACCAACCAGCAACACAGGCAGACGCTGAACAACTTGAGCACCTACTGCTGAACAACTGCTGGAGCAGTTACATAGAAACATGATTATCTGGGTTCAGGCCAACATTGAGTGTCCTGGCCAGTTTTTGATCGCATTACGATATTACGATTAAAACAGTGGTCTATATTTAAATTACTTGCATAGCATTGACTATAGACAGAGAATTTCGGAGATCATGTTCACCCCGTTAAAAACTGTCACAGTTATCGAAACGGGCTTTCATCTTTTCGTCAAGTTTCCGAGGCATGATTCGTTAACCGTTCAATATTTCTTAAACCCCTCCAGCCCCTGGTTTATACTGATCATAATATGTTAGGGGGGCCATTTGGTTTAAATTCTTTTCTTGAAATTTCAAGATACATACTCAGTTGTAATTGTTTTCGATACTAAGTTGAAATTTCAACTTGTTATCTTGAAATTTCAACTTAGTATGTTTCGGTTACTAAGTTGAAATTTCAAGATAATAAGTTGAAATTTCAACTTAGTATCGAAAGAAATTACAAAAACAAATGGCCCTAAAAGGCTTCCGTAGATACATATATTTTAATTTTGAAATTAATTCTTAATATTGTTTTACATGCTATACAGTCATTGCAATTCATTCATCTTCGACAGATTTTCAAACACATTTCTTTGCATCATTTTTTATCACATAATATTCTCATCGTTTTAAATATTGGTTAAGGTGAGTGAGTGAGTATGGTTTTATGTCGCTTTTAGCAATATCCCAGCAATATCACGGAGGGGGACACCAGCAATGGGCTTCACACATTGTACCCATGTCGGGAATCGAACCCGGGTCTTTGGCGTGACGAGCGAACGCTTTAACCGCTAGGCCTAGAAGACAGAAATGTCAATCTCATTAAAATCATATCTTAGTTTTCGCTACCGCTGGGGTCTTGATGGACTTGCGACGTCCCTCAACAGCTATCCTTCCCACCTAGTCTCCAAAACCACTCGCAAGACCCTCAAGAACTCTGACCCCAGGCCCAAACCAGCTCCATCGCCCATCAGAATTATCGTACCCTACCAAGGCCCTGTCACTCCCGATTTCCCGCCTCATCAAGAACAAAGCCAACATAGATGTCACCTTCTCTAGCGGCATGTCCACCAAGACCTATTTACAATGGCAGAGGCACAAGCAGCGCAAGTCCCAACCCCCGAGGATGTATATACCAGATCCTCTGCAACTGTGGCCACCAATACATTGGAGAAGCCCTTAGACCCCTCAACACAAGATTCAATGAACATCAGACCTCCTGAAGAGCCAAAACCATAACATCATGTGGGAAGCCACCAAAGTCCTGTCTACCAACAACAAATGGCGACAAAGGAAACTAAAAGAGGCCATTGACATCAGGAGACACCAGCCAGCTATGAACCGTGACCAGGGAACCTATCTGCCTAGTGCTTGGGACTTATTGCTTGGATCTTCGTCGGTGCTAAATACCTTGCTGGCTTACATTTGCCAGTTGCTATGTCCACCAACTCCCCTCCCGTTTGCCCATTGTCCATTGCCTATTACGGTGTCCTCCCAGATCGCCTAATTTCTCCCCACAAGGTACCAAAATTCAATTAGGTGATGTGTGTAGGCCATGCCTGGAGGAGTTTTATAATTAGGTAATGTGGGTAGTTGGAACAGTCCACTTTACTGAATGAAGGGATGACAAGACAGCCAGAGATACATACATATTTTAATCAACAACATATTATAACAAGTAGCCTCTATCAACAACTATGTGTGTATATCCTTCACGTCATTTGACAAAGGCAAAATATACTGATCTCTCTATCTCAGTGGTTTAAGATTCTTACTTACTTACTTACTTACTTTGGAGTTTTAACGTGCGCTTTCCGACTGATGCGTATTTCGCACACGGGCCCGGCCAGGCCATTTAATGTGTTTCCGAAAGGGGCGAAAGTGATGTGTGCAACCCAAGAGGGGGCTTTAGGGGTTGCTTATACAGAATTTGGGAATTTTGAGATTTGGAATAGATGCCGATTGGGTTGGGGAGTAGAACTAAGGGAGCTGGGTATGGTGGATGTTTGTTTGTTTATGTGATTTTGATTTGTTAGATTATAGTGTTTTTAGATGCGTTTTATTAGTTCCGTTTTGATTAAGAATACGCCTAAGGCCTTGAAGTTTTCTAGTTTATTTTGTGGGTTTAGTATTGCTTCTAGAGTGAGAGCCTTGTTTAGATTGAGGGTGGTTTGTAATGCGGTTCGATGTGTTAGGATTCTTTACTCATGTGCAAGCTATGCAACGCTAATATTCCCACTTAAGAGCAGTGTTGGTTTAAGGGTTAATCAGCTATGACTTCCCCGTTGCTCAACATGGCCTACTCCGGGAGAGCGCATGGATTAGTGATCACACAGATTAGGCCATCTGGGCTCACCAGTAATTAGACAATGTGGGTATAAATTGGTTTAGGAAATTAGACGATCTGGGTATACTCCCTATTACTTATCTATGATAACTTAAGTACAAAGCTTCCATACCTCCAGCGCTAATTACTATAAAGTGTTGGCTTCCATTGTCTATTGCTAATCACCTATCAGAACTAATCATCTATTAGCTTCCCTTGTTAGTTTCTACCCTTTGTTATTTTCCATCCACCTTTTGTTATCTTATTAATTTTGTTGTCCGTACATGTACATATATACATGCTCTCTGCCTCATGGCATTCACTACAGACCACCCTAAATCTTAAAACCGGACTTACACTAGAATCAATCCTAAATCCACAAAATAAATTAGAAAAATTCAAAGCCTTAGGCATATACCTAATAAAAACAGGACTAATTAGCCGCATTTAAACCAAATAAAATATTAAAACCCAAACTACCTTATTTAATAACCACCCAACACACACAGCTCCCTTAGTTCGCCCCCCACCCACTCTTGGCATTCTTTCCAAATCTCAAAATTTCAAAATTACTATATAAGCAACCCCTAAAGCCCCCCTCCTCGGTTGTACAAACTCCTTTTTCCCCTTTTTGGAAACACATTAAATGTTCTGGCCGCGCCGTGTGCGACATACGCTTGCAGTCGGAAAGCGCACGTTAAATCTCCAATATAAGTAAGTAAGCATGGCATTCATTCACCTGATGAAGGAGTTAGCATAAATACTCCGAAACGTTGTTTTCCTTAAAATAAAGAAGTTGACATCCATAAGTTCTCTTCCTGATGTGTATCACTTCTAAATGCCTTTCAAAGACATGATTTTCGATGATAATAAAAATATATATATATACCCGGATGAGTAATGTATCTTTCATTCTATCGGTCAATTTCTAAATATTATTTTTTTATTCCTCCGGAATTAAACTTGCATACCTAGTACTAATTCATCTCACGGGCGGTCGGGTAGCCTTGTGCTTAAAGCGTTCGCTCGTGTTCTGTGTGTTTTTAAATCATGCTTGGAATTATTTCCGAGTGTGACGTCACATGCTCGATAAATTCTTAAACCAAAAGAATAGAGCTCCGCTCGTCACGCCGAGGACCCGTATTCGATTCCCGACATGGGTACAATCGTGAAGCCCATTTCTGATGTCCCCCGCCGTGATATTGCTGGAATATTGCTAAAATCGGCATAAAACCATACTCACTCACTCACTCATTCATTCATCTCTCACATAAACACCTACCTTCTCTTGTGTGTTCGGGAACGTGGCTTCGTCCACTGCTGCAGTCGTATTGTCATAGTCCTAAAATCACTATAATTAACCCATAATTATAGTGGTAATATTTCAATAATATGTTTTGTATTTCTCTCAATATTGTATCTTACAACTAGCTATACCTAAATATATTTCTGTCGATAATGTTAGTCAGTTGCTGTGCACGTAACTGACCGTCACAAACCAGTGACTCCAGATTATCTAACTCAGCCAGGTGGCCAGGCTAGGGTTATGCCCCAGGCTATAACATGCTGTGTATGGCCGGACGCATCGTCATTTGAGTATCAGATAGGTGGAATATAAAGGATATTACGCGGTCGGTGCGCTCCGTAATTGTCGAATAATTGTAATTAATACGCCACGCATGTAGCAGATTTAGATCATAGTTTCAATATTAGGTAACTAACGCATTCTACAGAAGGCCTGAGTCCCTATATATACGGAGTCCAGTGGCAGATACTTCACTCTGCCACGAATAAAGACGTAAAGGGACTCAGCAGCCTTCTCTCTGTTTTAAAGGTAAGATATCATTATTTTCTTGTTAAATTCTCCTTGCCTTTAACTTATATGATATCCTGTGCAAGCAACTATATATTTACCATGGTTTGTAATATTTAAGAATAAGTTATATGTCATTCATTATACCGCAAAGCACCTTGAATGTTAATTGTATGTGTGTGTTTATATAGATGTTAGTAGATTAATTCACTTGTACATTAACTGTTGATATGCCAAGTGATAGATAAAGCCGTACATTACATAACATGAGAAAGAGTACATTGTGGTAAATACCCTCGGGTAATCTCACGTAAATACCGTCTCATGCGAATATTGGCCATGCTACGTCTATCATTTGGTTAAGCATTTACGGCATTGAAATTATACAGTATGTTAAATACATTTGTATGTTAATACACGAGTAACGCTAGAATACCGTAAATGTAAATGTTAACAGTTCCTGTATGAAATGTTGTAGCTAAAATAACATGAAATACCTCCCAGTCGCTTATTATTCACAATTCGTTTTTGTACCTTATTTATTAGAACAGTCCTGTTAAGAAAGTTTAAACGAGTCGCTGCCAATTCATGTATGGTTGTCAATTATATATTTAATGTAACAAGTCATTGACTGCATCTATCTTGTAATGTAATATTGTTTAAATATCTCTCTATATATGAAATTACACTCTGCCACGAATAAAGACGTAAAGGGACTCAGCAGCCTTCTCTCTGTTTTAAAGGTGATAGCCGAGTAATCAGCTCTACCAAGTTAATTCCCCCACTATCTTGGCTATTGTGACGTAGCAAACGGGACCACGCCCACACAAGGCAAAACGGCCCGAACGCAAGCTACGTCAGTTGATGGAGATCAAAGTTTCCGGTGCTGATGAAAGGCAGAACACAGAGAACAGGATGAGGCTGCAGTCTTTTAGTCTTGACTCGTTGTAACCCTGAGTTACCAGGCAGAGTCATCATCAACAACAGCTCCACATCACAGACACCAACCTCTACAATACCAACATCACCAGCAACATACACAACGTCAACATCAACGGTACCAACGTCAACGTCAACTTCAACATCAACATCTACTACTCGAAGTATTTCCTCCACAGCTTCAAACACAAGCATGGCCATGTCACATATTCAGCTTCCTAAATATTCCGGTAAGCAGGATGCAAATAACTGGTGGTCAGATCTAGAAACTTGGGTTAAACTCCAAGGTACTGACCAAGACAGAGCGTGTTTAATGTTGAACTTCCTCTTAGAAGGACCGGCCAAAAATTGGCATCATGCCTTGAGTGACGATATCAAGTCAGACTGGAATAGCTTGAAACAAGCTTTCATTACTAGATTTCAACCATCAGGACAATTTGATCTGTCAGTATTGGCAATCAATCAGCAACCTGCTGAATCAGTATCAGATTACATCAGTAGGTTACAGCAGTCCACCTCTAGTAAATCCATACCAGTCGACATCTTAGTTGCCATAGCTGTGAATGGTCTGTGCCCTTCCGTCAGACAATGGGTCTATAACAAAGAACCCCAAACATTGGAAGAAGTGCGTCAACAGGGTGAACTAGCAGCCAAGTCATACCTCAGCATCCAACAGCCAGATCAAGCTAGGCTCACAGACCAGGTGACTAAGCTATCAACACTAGTGATGTCGCTAATGGAGAGCCAACAGAAGCCTTTGGCAGCAGCAATGTCAACAGAACAGGGGACGCTTCATGATGACTGTCAGCGAAGAGTCAGGTTCCAGTCACCACCTCGATTTGATGACTACAGCTTGAGACCAAGTCATCAGTCATCTTATTCCAGTCCACAGTCGCAGCACAGACCACGTGACTTCAGACGAGAGCAACTCCAACCATCCAGCAGAAACAACAGAGAAAGATGCTCAGGATGTGGTGGGTATTGTTCTCAGCGTAATTACTGTCCCCATCGGCATACCATTTGCAATGTTTGTAGAAAGAAAGGTCACCATACATCTGTATGTTACCAGGTTCTTCTGTCTAAGATAGATAATAAATAGGGACACGTGCCTGATTCCAAGGATCCACCTAGAATCAGGCACCCATTGAAACAATCTAAACCATCTGACCCACCCACTAGGCATACTACCCCTACTTCCCCATCCTCTACTAACTCTAAACAACATCATGTATCTCTTGTAGCCCCATTATCTAAAAACACCATTCAAGTTAAGGTCAGACAAGTCAAAACAACAGCATTGATAGACACTGGAGCAACAATCAGCTGTGTTCATATGAAATTTCTGAAGAAAATAGGACTCACTGAGTCCCACCTTCAGAAATCTCATCTAACAGAGATTATTGGTGTAGGAGGAGAACGCCATCCTGTGTTAGGTTTAGTCACTCTACAACTTAACATTGGCCATGCTTCTTATTCACAGGATTTTCATGTCTTCACATCATTACATCATACCATCATTCTTGGTTTAGACTTTCTCCAGTCAAACCAGGTCAAAATTGATCTATCAAACCGCACAGTTCACCTGCATGATGGATTAATATCCGTAAGCTTGGTGGACGCCAATGCAGGGTTTGCTAGACCTCGCAAAACAGTTCAGATTCCTCCCCACTCCCAGGCTGATATTCCTGTTAAAATCTCCCGTTGTGAGAGCAACAGAGTATTGCTACTGGAACCATTTCCTGGCTTAGAGGCACTCCCACTCCAAGGAGCCAAATGTCTCATTCAAAGTGCCAAGGGTAGACCATGTATGAGGTTTCTCAACCCAACTGATAAACCTGTCACACTTTGTTGTCAACGAATAGTAGCCACAGCATCCATCATTGACCCATCATCTGTCCATACATTGGAATCTGAGCCAATCTTAGACCATCCTTCAGTCAACACTGCAGTCCCTTCTAGCCCATCAAAACTAAGTGCTAACCTGAATTTTGACCTGAGTGACTCAGATCTCACAGAGACCCAGAAGCAACAGCTTGAGTGCTTCCTGTTGTCTCAAAGATCTGTTTTCGCACGAGAATGGTCAGAGCTAGGCAAAACACATCTGCATCAACATAAGATTGAAACAGAGCATACCCGTCCTGTAAGACTCCCCTTCTACCGCCAGTCATCTTTAGTTAGAAAAGAATGTGCTAAGCAAATTAAAGAAATGTTAGACGCAGGCATAATAGAACCAAGTCATTCTGAATGGCATTCGCCAGTAGTCATGGTCAAGAAATCTGACAACAGTTATCGATTTGCGGTAGATTATCGTAAGCTCAATGCGGTTACGAAACCAATATTTTTCCCTCTTCCACGCTTGGAAGATGTCATAGATGCTATTGGTGAAAAACATGCTCAGATGTTCTCTGTTCTTGATTGTGCAAGTGGATTTTGGCAGATACCACTTCACCCAGAAACAAAACATAAATCCGCCTTCATCACGCAAGATGGCATTTTTGAATTCAATCGTCTTCCTTTCGGTCTCAAAAATGCACCAGCAGCATTTCAGCAAACCATTTGTTCTGCTCTTCAAGCTATGAATTGGAAACACATTTTAATATATGTTGATGATATCATAATCTACAGCAGAACATTTGAAGAACACTTACATCATCTGAAATGTGTTTTTGGCAAACTTAAAGAAGCTGGTCTTACCTTAAAACCAAGCAAATGTAGATTTGCAGCTAAGAGAGTAACGTATTTAGGCCACGTCTTCAGCAAAGATGGAGTAGAAGTTGACAAATCAAAGGTAGAAGTTGTTAAAAGCATCCCTTCTCCCAAAAATGTCCATGACATCAGACATTTCTTGGGTCTTGCAAGTTACTACCGCAAATTTGTCCCAAATTTTTCCCGCATAGCATCACCATTGTATAACTTGCTTCAAAAGGATGCCACCTTTAATTGGTCAGACGAGTGTGAGCAGGCACTTAACAAATTGAAAGCATGCCTAACTTCAGCCCCTGTCTTAACATATCCTGATCCCAGTAAACCATTCATTCTAACAACAGATGCTTCTACCTCAGCCATAGGGTATATCTTAGGTCAACGAGATGCTTCTGGCCAAGAACACGTCATCTGTTATGGTGGCCGTGCCCTTCATGCTGCTGAGAAGAAATGGGGCATCACTCAACTAGAATGTTTGGCTGTATTAGAAGGCATTAGAACTTTCAGGGTGTATCTCACATCGCAGAAGTTTAAAGTCTTCACAGATCATCATGCTCTGAAATGGCTTAAGGACATCAAACAGGAAACAGGTCGTCTTGCTAGATGGTCTCTCATGCTGCAGGAATATGATTATGAGATCGAACATAGAGCAGGTAAAGCCAATACAAATGCTGATGCTCTCTCTCGCATTCCATATCCTGCACAGATCATAGAACCTGTCACTGATGATTTTCCTGTCCCACCAGTCCCCTCTATCAGCTACACCTCAGCCACCACCCAGTCAAATCATCATCCAATCCAGCATTCATATGCTGAAGTGGTTTCAACACCACCCAAAAACCCATCATCAACAACCCATCACCAGATTGCTAGTCAGCTTACTACAGCAGATAATGACTATGGGATATCTCCTGAATGTTCAACTTCAGAAAACCCTCATTTATCTGGTCAGAAGGCTATAGCACCTTCTTCAGCATCGTCGATAGATCTGTATGTTGAATTCTGTTATCAAGATGAGATTCCATCAGGACCAACAGTTCAAACAATTGGAACTGATATCCCGGAAAACAATCTTGCAGAAAGACAGCAAGGTTCACCAGATTTCAAGCCGATCATTGACTTTCTAGAGAATGGTGAGATTCCCTCTCATTACACTGATTCTCAAGTCAAAGGTCTCCAAGGTCTCTCACAGGAGTATGATCTATGTGATGGCATCTTGTATCATTTCTATCTGCCAAAGCATAGAGGACACAAGAACGGACGTCACCCATTGGTTACACAACTGGCAGTTCCTATTTCTGACAGGAAGTCCCTGCTTTATGCTTACCATGATTCAAAAGCAGGTGGGTGCCACTTTGGTCGTGATGCCACCCGTCAGTCCATTTTGACCAAATACCATTGGCCAGGCTTGTACCAAGATGTTGAAACATACATCAAATCTTGTGAAGAATGTCAAAAAAGCAAACGTTGGGCCCATTCAAAACCAGCTCCAATGGTACCAATGCCTATTGAAGACAACTTTTCCAGGTTACATGTTGACATCCTTGGGCCTCTTCCTCAAACAAAGGATGGGCATAAGTATGTTCTTGTAGCTGTGGATTCATTCTCAAGGTGGATTGAAGCATTTCCATTGCACACTCAAGATGCTGTGGAAGTAGCAACAAAACTCTTTAATGAGGTCTTCACAAGGTATGGTGCACCTCGAACTCTAGTCACTGATAGAGGTCGCCAGTTCACATCAAAGCTGGTCAATGCTATTTGCGAAATCTTTGAGGTTAAGCACCACTTCACATCGTCATACCATCCTCAGACAAATGGAATGGTTGAACGACGTAACAGTACAATTGCACAAGCCTTAAAATCTTACTGTAAGCCTGACCAATCCAACTGGGCTGATATTCTTCCATGTGTTCTCATGTCAATGCGAAACACACCATGCCAATCAACTGGTTACTCACCACACCATATGCTCTTTGGCAGGGAAATGTGTCTTCCATTTGACACTACACTCACACCAAAGCCAACACTTGGTAAAAATGCAGAGACACATCTCCAGCAGCTCATCGACAATCTGAAGGTTGTCAAATCTATTGCTCGTGACAACATGTCTGTAAGTCAACAGATAGACAAGGAGCATCAAGAGCTAAAATCATCAGAACCTTCATTCATGTTAGGTCAACAGGTGCTTCTACACAGCCCTGTAGTCAAACAAGGACTTTCCCCGAAGTTGTCCCAATCATGGACAGGTCCTTATTATATCACAGACATTGGTCCAAACCACACCTTCAAAATTCACAGATGTTCAGATGACAAAGAACATAAATCTTTGGTCCATGCCAATCGCCTGAAACCCTATGTCCTCAGAGGTAATGTTGCACGGCATGTTGACGCATCAGGTTCTTCTGCACCTACATTGGTTTCAAGCAGAGCACAGGAACCATTACCAGATCCTCCTGCACAAACTTTGCAAGGCAGTCCTCCACTAGAATCACCAGTCTCTAGTGAAAAGCCAACTGCAAAAGCAGATGAAACTGTGCCATCAGAGCACAATCACAAGCAAACAAAAGATCGCAATCAAGATCAATTCTATGATGTTGAAAAACTCTTGAAGTACAAAGACATCAATGGCATACGCCATTTTCTTGTCAAATGGGTTGCGCATCCTACACCAACATGGGAGCCACACCATAATATAGGACAAGGACTTATCAGAGACTTCCACGTGCATAAAACACAGGCTGGACGCAGTCGTAAGCACAAACGATCACACAAATATTTTGTCTAATCTCTAATAATATAGTTATCCTTGACTTTGATAGTACCTGGTAGTTAGTTTCATTGTGAGTGGTTAGATGTTGTCGACAAACCTGCAGGGCCTCCTGTGTTATTAAGTGCTAGAAGGATGATAGTTGCAAATGTCATCTCTTCAAACCCGTTGTCAACACTGATCTACCCACTTGATCTTCTCTCAGAGTTGTCAGATTCACTTATCTATTATTATAGATTATGCTGTTATAATGGTGTATATTTCAAAATCGAGACAAACGTTATGTCCAAATATGACACTATTTGTCCACCTTCATTCCCACAACTATTTAAAAACTTTAAGCTTAATAGAAAAAAACAAACAGTTAACGATGTATGAACTGTTACTCATCCATGAACTAAACTGATACATATACATGTCTATGACCCCTTTCATCATGTAAAGTTTTCAAACTGCCGAATTCCTGCTGAGAACAATACTCTACATGTTCTATTAAGCCAGATGTTGCTAAAACTATTGTATTATGCTTCATTATGTTGTACCTTTTTGGGTTCTCATAACAGAACAATATTCTGTCATAACATGTTCTGTTTGGTAGACTATTGCTCAAATATTGTATTCTTTTTTCAATACCTGTATTCTGTTTGTTACCACGACAAAGGGATATTGTATCTTTCAGTAGCACTAGTTCCATGTAACATATTTTGTGCTTTTGCGGTCAAAAGCTTCCCACAGCGGAGGGATATTGTCATAGTCCTAAAATCACTATAATTAACCCATAATTATAGTGGTAATATTTCAATAATATGTTTTGTATTTCTCTCAATATTGTATCTTACAACTAGCTATACCTAAATATATTTCTGTCGATAATGTTAGTCAGTTGCTGTGCACGTAACTGACCGTCACAAACCAGTGACTCCAGATTATCTAACTCAGCCAGGTGGCCAGGCTAGGGTTATGCCCCAGGCTATAACATGCTGTGTATGGCCGGACGCATCGTCATTTGAGTATCAGATAGGTGGAATATAAAGGATATTACGCGGTCGGTGCGCTCCGTAATTGTCGAATAATTGTAATTAATACGCCACGCATGTAGCAGATTTAGATCATAGTTTCAATATTAGGTAACTAACGCATTCTACAGAAGGCCTGAGTCCCTATATATACGGAGTCCAGTGGCAGATACTTCACTCTGCCACGAATAAAGACGTAAAGGGACTCAGCAGCCTTCTCTCTGTTTTAAAGGTAAGATATCATTATTTTCTTGTTAAATTCTCCTTGCCTTTAACTTATATGATATCCTGTGCAAGCAACTATATATTTACCATGGTTTGTAATATTTAAGAATAAGTTATATGTCATTCATTATACCGCAAAGCACCTTGAATGTTAATTGTATGTGTGTGTTTATATAGATGTTAGTAGATTAATTCACTTGTACATTAACTGTTGATATGCCAAGTGATAGATAAAGCCGTACATTACATAACATGAGAAAGAGTACATTGTGGTAAATACCCTCGGGTAATCTCACGTAAATACCGTCTCATGCGAATATTGGCCATGCTACGTCTATCATTTGGTTAAGCATTTACGGCATTGAAATTATACAGTATGTTAAATACATTTGTATGTTAATACACGAGTAACGCTAGAATACCGTAAATGTAAATGTTAACAGTTCCTGTATGAAATGTTGTAGCTAAAATAACATGAAATACCTCCCAGTCGCTTATTATTCACAATTCGTTTTTGTACCTTATTTATTAGAACAGTCCTGTTAAGAAAGTTTAAACGAGTCGCTGCCAATTCATGTATGGTTGTCAATTATATATTTAATGTAACAAGTCATTGACTGCATCTATCTTGTAATGTAATATTGTTTAAATATCTCTCTATATATGAAATTACACTCTGCCACGAATAAAGACGTAAAGGGACTCTGCAGCCTTCTCTCTGTTTTAAAGGTGATAGCCGAGTAATCAGCTCTACCAAGTTAATTCCCCCACTATCTTGGCTATTGTGACGTAGCAAACGGGACCACGCCCACACAAGGCAAAACGGCCCGAACGCAAGCTACGTCAGTATCATGTGATGAGAGTTTTATATTGACTCCCGTTTTATAAATATTTGTCCAGTCTGTGTTATCCTGACGATGAAACCTAAAACCATCACATTTCAAATCTAATCACATTACAACACATTATTTGACACATCACTATTCATTATGCCTTACATCACCATACACTATGCATATGTTTGACAGATTTGTTTTGAAATGTAATTTTGTATTCATGACTCAATTGTTCTCGTCGCAATATTGCTGACATAATGACGATGCGACGTTACATTTTAACTCACTCACAACGCCATACATCATCAAACGTTACCCGACACATTACTATATACTATTCGACAGATCACTATACATTATTCAATACATTACTATACATTATTCAATACATTACTATACATTATTCAATACATTACTATACATTATTCAATACATTACTATACATTATTCCACAGTTCACTCTACATTATTCAATATAGTATTCGACACATCACTACACATTATATGATACATCACAATACATTATTCGACACATCACAATACATTATTCGATACATTATTCGACACACTATACATTATACGATACATCACTGTTCATTATTCGACACATCGCTATACTTTATTCGACACATCGCTATAGATTATTTGACACATCACTATAGATTATTCAATACATAATAGGACACATCACTATACATTATTTGTGGCGGTCGGGTAGCCTGGTGGTTATAGCGTTCGCTCTTCACGCCGATACAATATTCGGCACATCACTATACATTATGCGAGACATCACTATACATTATGCGAGACATCACTATAAATTATGCGAGACATCACTATATATTATGCGAGACATCACTATATATTATGCGAGACAACACTATAAATTATCAACACCTACCAATGTAATCACCTTACTTCTCGAGTGATGCTTGCTCGGTTATTTATGACTTGGGGTGGGTATTTTCTGGAGGTGAGATGAAGAAGTGAGTGTGTATGGTTTTACGCCGCTTTTGGCAATATCACGGAGGGGGACACCAGAAATGGGCTTCACACATTGTACCCATGTGGGGAATCGAACCCGGGTCTTCGGCGTGACGAGCGAACGCTTTAACCACTAGGCTACCCGACCGTCCGTAAGATGAAGAAATGGAGTTCAACGTCGCGTTCAAGATAATTCCACATACATAGCGACGTGCATGCACATATGTGTGTTATATTAAGTGCAGCGTATAATTATATAACGTCTCGAGTGACAAACTCCGTTTTATTTGTACCCGTCCAGAATAAAGCCGGTGTATGTAGACTAGGTGCTTGGCTACTGAAATACCATGCCGCAGTTTAACACGGATACCCAACTCAGACACAGTATACTGACTCCGAGCTAACCTTGTTGTAGCCCCTTAATGCCGAGCGCCAGGCAGGGTAACAACAAGTACCATCTTTTAACGTCTTTTGGTATGACGCGGTCGGGTATCGAACTGCCGACCTTCCGCTCTCCGGGCGGACGCTCTACCACTAGACCATGGAACCCTGGATTTTTTTTAGATAGAAAACAGTTTTATTTGAATCAAGTTGGGGACAAGTTATACTTGTGCAAATATATATAATAGGATATTTCATATGTCTCTTGAAATAGCATGTTTCCCTCGTCGAGTGGCTGGGGGTTGTAAAACATCCTCTATGTCTCGTCCAAAACCAATTATTCAGTGGCTGTCGTGATATATCTGAAATATGGACAGTGACGTCAACTCACTCACAAATTCACCGGTATATATCACGTGAGGCCCTCATATTGCCAAACAAAGTCTTGTCCTTAAAGTTGCATATATGATATCCAGCCGTGCATGATTTCCTAGTTGTTTCCTGATTTGCTGCAATCAGTTTATAGTCTTAAATTTGAGTTTGGAGTTTGGAGTTTTAACGCCGCTTGAACAGTATTCCAGTTATATCCCATCAGGATGACGTGGGAGAGAGAATGCAGGTCGTTTACCACTACGGTGTAACGATACCTCTGATTGTCCAATCAGAATCGAGTAAATTCCTAATACCTGGAAGAGCATACATTTAGGCACGAAATGGGTCAAAGGGAGAGTATATTCATAAACATAAATCTCTTCACCTAATCCCGAATAAAATGTTGATTGTACTTATGGCACCGACCCTTCGCTTTTGCATTTTGAATAATAATATATTTTTAGCAATATTCAAGCAATATAACGGCGGGGGACACCAGAAATAAGCTTCACAGAATGTACCCATGTCGGGATTCGAACCCGGGTCTTCGGCGTGACAAGCGAACGATTAACCACTAGGCTACCCGACCGCCCCTGAAAAGGCTGGAAAACCACACAGAAAATACACGCATGAAATCTCGTTTACTGGACATGCTGGATGTTCTGAAAATAATGTGTTGTAGGTAAATAAGTGAGTGAGTTTTAACATCATTCCAGTTATATTGCGTCATGTCAGCTTAATGTGGGAGGAAAGCCCCAAGTGATGCAGGTCTCAGACGTTTACCACTTCGGTGAAACCCACGAGCACGGGTATGGTGCTGACAAACCCAGAAACATAATCGGGGCGAACCGGGATTCGAACCCACAATCATAGGTTTCTGTCGTGCCCAAAGGACGCAACTCTGCACAGCGAATCGCGGCGCCTTCTAAGACGACTGGGCCACCCGTGCCCCCCGTTAAAACCAAAAATGTTCATATACAAAAGAGTCTATATGTTTCCAATACGAATTTTAAAAAGTAATATACACTACTCTAAAGAAGTTAAAGGACAGACACTTTTTCAATCCGACTATAGCCAATTAAAATGTCATTTAGTAAACACAAAAAGAAAATACTGGGGAACTAGATTTAGGAGAAATTACAACGAAGTGGAATTGGTGGAAAAATGCACTGTGAAAAAATGTTCAAAAATATATGACCGGGAATACATTCTGTATAAATAAAAGTCCAATTTAGATAATGTACCATGTTGTACTAGTTGCAGGTGTAAGTTGATGCTGTCATATTAACTTAGACGTTTCGTGTACTGATTTCGTATCCGGAAAGGTAAATATTCCTACTTTTATATTTTATTTCAGGTGAAGGCAAACAAAACAGCAAATCTGGGTCAACGAGTTTTACTCAATCTGAAAACCTGTCCACATTTGTGTTATATCGACAACGATATTTCAAACGTTAATCTTTTAAACGAAATAGAAGTCTAAAATGAATAAATTGTTAATAACTGGTATCCACCTCGATATGCGCGGACGCCGCCCAAAATACCAACACTAGTAGACGGAAACCCAGTCTAAATTCGCCACATTGTCACGTGACTTCAGGTACGAAAACGCAGGTGAAAACCAAGGTTTTGTTGCTAATTTCCGTGTGGTTTCGTCTTGATATCTTACGATCGCATGGTGTCACGATAGATGCGAGCGTCCAAAATGGATAGAATACTGATTCTGGTGGTGCTGGCAGCTCTGATGACGACAGGTGAGTTGAAGGGACAAAATTAACTTCACCTTGATGTTGGTATTTCCGGATTCGGTTTAAAATGGCGGCCCAGAAAGTATGTTGACAGGAATGAAAACTGGTTCATTAGCTAGTTTAGCTTGGCATTACATTGTTATTATTATCCATCCTAAATAAACATTAAGTTGTTAGTATTTCACTAATGATATCCTTCAAATATTAAGAGAGAAAAAAAAAACCACTCCATTTTTCTGTAATTAGTCATCAGAGAGAATATGTTATACCATGAAGTCAAATCATATATTATCTTTATGAGTTGGATATAAAGTTTATATTCACCCATTAGGATTTTGGGTTAGAACGATGCAGGCCTCCAGAAACCAATGCTGGTCTTAAGAGACGACTCAATAGATCTGGTGGTCAGGGGGCCACAGGTGGACCAGTCGTCTAAGGCAACGCTATTTGCTGTGCAGACTTGCGTCCCTTGGGCACACCTATGATTGTGGGTTCGAATCCCAGTTCGCCCCGATTAAATTCGTTGACAGACTGCTGAGTGCTGTGTTATACAACAAAAAAACACTATAGTAGCACATTAATTTGAAACATTGACAGTAAGTTTGTCCTAAGCACAGTTAAGTACTCAGGCTTAGCGTGTGTTTTTGGAAGGCTGTAACTGGCCAACAAATATTTGTAAATTCTCATTCTCGTTGATGATTACAGTTGCTGCTCAGGATCCTGAAATTGTGGACGAGATCTGGCCAGAGGTGAAGCCCGTGGGACGTACAGCTCGGCTCAACTGCACAGTGGCCAATAAATTAAACCATGTGGTGAGTGTTTGATCGTGTAGCCTAGTGGTTAAAGCGTTCGCTTGTCACACCGAAGACCAGGTTGATTCCTCACATGGGTACCGTATATGACCGCGGATAAGCCGACCCCGTAGATAAGCCGAGGTGTTAACTTGACCATTGAAATAGGAAAGATGATATGATAAAAATGATATGACCCGCAGATAAGTCGAACCAGGAATTGAAAGGCAAAAAAACACTGCGAAGTCGGTGTGCAAGACATGTGCCGGTACTCGCAGATATTCAAAAATATAAGATGAAAAATGTTGTAATTATATTAAAAAAGTCATTATTATTTCTAATAAAGATTTAACAAACCAGTCATCCACTTTCATAATGTGGGAAGCTGTTTCTCGTGGGTTTTTTTAATCTCATAATGATCGTTATATGTTGCCATCAACAACGAAGCGCCATTTTGTGAATCGGTGTATATAGAATTATGAACCTGTGAGAAAATATATCAGCTAGAGCGAAGACTCACAGTTTGAATTCAACATCGTAAGCATGGCGTTTTCGTTGGAGAATGTCAGTCAGTAAAAATATACTAACTTTTATAACCCCCTTTACACCACTATTGTATGATAATCCAATTGAACATGTTGAATTAAATAAACTATCATACTATGAACCCATTGAATGACCATCACTTACTCACAGGCTTCTCCAGTTTATTAAACTAATCTCTCGAAAACAAAGGAATTAAGCCCTTGCTACCAACACGATCGCTAAGCACCCACAACTTGAAAATATTTGTGTAAACAACATGACAATACCAATCAACCCGTTATTATCAATGCTCATTTCCTTGTGTACCGTGTTGTTTTTTAAACAACAGGAAGCAATCACAGTGGTCACCGTTTGTGACGTCACAGGAAACAGCTGATCACATGTTTTTGCAAATGGCGAACGGAATAACTCGCCGATACAGTGGTTTATTTGCCTCTTTCAATAAAGGTAGACACTTGTTCACTATCAATTTATGAACTTTGAAAAACGTACGTAATAGATATTGGCGATTTCATCTGGGGATTATATATTATAGCTGTGAATTACATATATTGTTACATGTAAAAATTGTCGAGTTTACGAAGAACGATAAACTTTGAACATTCAATTGAAAACTTATTATCGGAAGTAGTAACATGCATAACATTTTTTTAATAATGACAACATTGGTGTATAATAATAACTTTATTGATAATTTATAACAATAATGGCTCTAGTCGTGGCAACTTCCAAACTTTCGGGAAGTTGTGATCTATCAGACCGTCATTCAGGCGATGTTTCTGACAGATTACGATCTGAAAAATACTATCATGAAAGTGTATCCTGTGGATAAGCCGACCCCTTACTACAGAATCTTTTTTCTGGTCCTCAAAATTCGGCTTATACGCGGTCATATACGGTATTATGTGCCAAACCTTATGCGTGTGATGTGGCAACCCCTCCTCCTCCCTTCCCAGGAAACATGTTTTTATCAGTTATTAAATTGTTTTGTTTACATGCACCATTATATGACAAATATGATGTCGGATATCCCGATTTGAGTGGGGTATTCATGTTAAACTGCAGCATGGTATCTCGGTGGGCTAGCACTATAAAATCAGGGGCGGTCGGGTAGCCTAGTGGTTGAAGCGTTCGCTCGTCCCGCTGAAGACCTGAGTTCGAATCCCCACATGGGCACAATGTTTGAAACCCATTTCTGGTGTTCTCCACCGTGATGTTGCTGGAATATTGCTAAAGGCGGCGTAAAACCCACCATACTCACTCACTGTAAAATTGGCATTAGTCTTATCAGTACAAGCAGCCACAGACACATGCACGCACGTCGTTATGTGAGTGCATATATTCAACATGACTTTCCCCTCACTTCATGTTTGTAAATTGGTCTTGATTTAAAAGAATCAAACTACCTACCTGTCACGTTATCCCAATCTCATGAAAGTCCAATCTTGTACTCACTCTGATTAATCCCTCTCTGCATGAAGATCTGACGACACCTCCATAGAATGTTATGTTGAACCCTGAGATAACTTGACCGTCCAGTCTACATGACCTAAATGAAGCATGCGTTGGTTCTTTAAATGTGAAATTTGGTGTATATAGGTCTTTAGCTACCCATGCTTGCTGTGCGTGTAAAACGCGACTATGCTTCACATTATCTCATGAAAGTCCGCTCTTGTACTCTTATACAATACCTCTCTGCATTATCTCCACACAGAACACATATATATATTCCTTCGTTTGAATTCTTTTATAACTTGTTTGGGTGTACATGGTGTAGATGTGCTTTCTGAAACGACAGGATGTTTATTGAATACTTGAACCCAAGCCTGCAGCAAATATGAGTAAAAATTCCAAACCTGGAATTAGAAATTTCCCAATTCATGCAGTTATTATTTTAACTAATGTTATGTCTTTATAGGGTTACTTGTGTTTTAATTATAACAGGACCAATAATAAGGAGGAGACTTCAATGATTATTTTAACATTGTTGCATCGAATGCAATGTTAAAACCTCCCAATTTAGGTAAATAGGAACTTATATACCGTATTCGACGTAATAAGCGCCCAGGGCGCTCTCAAAATTAGAAATAGAGGGCTCTTATTAGGGTGAGTGGATGAGTTGGGTTTAAGGCCGCTTTTAACAGTATTCCAGTTACAGCGTGTCAGCTTAATGTGGGGGGAAAGCCCGAAGTGATGCAGGTCTCAGACGTTTACCACTTCGGTGAATCCACGAGCACGGGTATGTTGCTGACAAATGTAGAAACGTAATCGGGGCGAACCGGGATTCGAACCCACGATCATAGGTTTCTGGCGTGTCCAGGGGACACAGCTCTGCACTGCGAATCGCCGTGCCTTAGACGACTGGGTCACCCGTGCCCCCTGGCTCTTATTAGAATATAATTTTAGTGAGAAAAAAACAGAATTGAAAGATTGAATATTTCGTGGTTTATGCTGACAGCCCGAAATGATACACGACAGATATATTTTCCAGAATTGAATTGCCCATAATTAAGGGTGCATATAACACACAAGTACGTATTATACACGAATAAATAAGTCTTGTGTACATTGATCAATCGGAAGGGGTGCTAATTGGGATTGTTCACTAGCCAATATATTAGCAAATATCGCCGTGGGCGCTTATTAGAGCGGGGTGCTTATTACGTCGAATACGGTAAGTTACAAAAAAATCCAAAGAGAACAAAATAGCTTTTCCCAATTTGGATGCCAGAGACACTTAGTTTGGAATCCTAGATAAATTCCAGAGAATATTCACAACAATAAAATGGTACTGCTATGTTTATCTGCAAATGAAATTTCCGAGCTTAGAATAGTCAATAAAACCACAAATCTGTAATAAAAACACATACCGTATTCGACGTAATAAGTGCCCCGCTCTAATAAGCGCCCACGGCGATATTTGCTAATATATTGGCTGGTGAACAATCCCAATTAGCACCCCTTCCAATTGATCAATGTACACAAGACTTATTTATTCGTGTATAATACGCACTTGTGTGTTATATGCACCCTTAATTATGGGCAATTAAATTCTTGAAAAATATACGTCGTATGTAAACATAATCTACGATCTTTCAACTCAAAATAATATTCTAATAAGCGCCCTCTATTTCTAATTTTGAGAGTGCCCTGGGCGATTATAACGTTGAATACGGTAACATTTATCTCCTCCATGAAATCACTTCCTCACTTTGATCTCCTCCAGGTGACCTGGGAACACATGGACACCAACCAGATCATCAGTTTAGACGAGAGCATCGACTTGTCCTACAACCCCATCGAGGGGGGCCAGCGGAAGTACGAGGTCCAGAAGCGGGGCCCCGATAACCGCGTCACGTACATGTTGATAATCAGGCGGCTGCGGCAGCAGGATGCGGGCCGATACAGATGCTACGTGAAGATCCAGGCCCTCGACTTCACCAAGTGGCCGAGCAAGATCGGCTCCCTCACTGTCCAGGGTAATGCGCAGATATAAGTAACTTGAACGTTTTCCGTGCATGTCAGTTTTTTGTGGAATATTTAGTAGGATATAGTACTGCTTTTACAGGGACGGTCGGGTAGCCTAGTGGTTCAATCATTCGCTTGTCACGCCGAAGGCCCGGGTTTGATTCCCAACATGGTTACATTGTGTGAAGTCCATTTCTCGTGTCCCCCGCCGTGATATTGCTGGAATATTGCTAAAAGCAGCGTAAAACCATACTCACTCACTCACTGGTTATGCAGCAGGCTGATGACAACCAGAACTGCCATATGCTTGAGGCGTTCATCAAAGACAGGGTTTGTCTCACCAGTCTTGAAGTGTGCATCTTCCCGAGGCAAGAGAGTTAACCGACTTTAAAAACTTTCCACCCTTGCCGAACAAGGCTGGAATTCCTGGGCTAGATCGTAGCACCACCAGTGGCTATTATGAGTTATGTCCCTTCAAAGCTTCTCCCATGGACCAATCAGAACTCTAAAACCATGAGAGATGTCTTCACCAAACTTAGCACATAGATAGGTCTAGTGGTGAACTGGTGCCTTTTGGTAGTTTGGAATTTTTGAAAATCTATTTGAGTTTTCATATCAATGACTTAGACTTAAAATGGCAGTATGGCTCATTTCTGAGCAGATCTTGAAAACCGTACAATATTTCGTGCCTTGCACGCAACCGGACATGTCATATGATATTGGTGGGGGATATGAATATTTCATGCTTGTTGTCCCCCGCCATTACGAAGTTGGTGGGGGATATAGAAATGGGTTCCGTCCGTGTGTGTGTGTGTGTGCGTGTGTGTGTGTGTGTGTGTGTGTGTGTGTCCTGAAATCGTTTCCGGGGCATAACTCAGAAACCGTTAAATATTTCTCTAGGATTGGTTTACTGAAGGAGTAAAACAAATAAACTGTTAAATATTTCCTTGCCAAACATTGCATGTCTATATATAAAGCGCATACTGAACTAGTGCCATTTCATATTAAGGATTTTTAGAAATGTTTATTTTAGAATTTCCATTGAAGCTATTTTGACATGGGCTCAGAGAAATGTTGGGTCAGTTACCTGGTTTGGGACCATAACATGTTAAAATGGGTGGGGGATATAGATGACTTTGTCAACTATATGCTTGTTTTGCATTTCAGTTGCACCATCAATCCGGCCAGGTGAGACGACGACAGTTCTAGTTGTGGACCAGTTATCCAACTCTAACCTGACGTGTGCTGCCACTGGCATCCCAGCACCAAACATCACCTGGACACGGTCTGACGGAGGCAAGCTGCCAACAGGTGGCGCTCAGTTCAGGGTTAGTCCACTTTTTCATCGTCTGCGACCTTTGTTCATGGAATAAATTGAGTTGCTACGATGACCTGTGATATCCCGCTGATACGGTGATGGTTTTCTGATTTTCAGTTTCTGTTCTGCCCCGTGAAGATCTGGTGTGGAATAGGTCTTCAGCAACCCATTCTTGCCGTAAAAGGCGACTATGCTTGTCGTAAGAGGCGACTAATGGTCTGGCTCGCTGACTTGGTTGATGCATGCCATCGTATCCTGATTGCACGGATCGATGTTCATGATGTCAATAACTGGATTGTCTGGTCCAGACTCGATTGTTTACAGACCACCTTCATAAAGTTTGAATACTCCTGAGTGCGGCGATAAACAACAAACAAATCAAATGCTACTCGTCAGTGAGGACAACCATCATTGGATTTTTACTTGTCCACAGCACAATTTAGTAGTCTCGGTCTAGCGGACCAGCGTGAATGTCAAAGGCTGTAATCATGACTTGTTCACACAGGGAGCAGTGCTGCCACTACTGAACACCACAGTAAAGATGGGAGGCGTGTACCGCTGCGTCGCCGACAACAACATCAAGCCTCCAGCGCAGCATCTGGCGGAGGTGTTGGTGTTCAACGCCCCGACAGTGCGGGTGGTGCAGGACTCGGTCGGCCAGGCCCAGAACAGGAGGTTCTACGCCAAGCTGGAGTGTATCACTCAAGGTAGGGGAACTCCCCGTTCAAAGACATCTTTCAGTTTAATTGCAGACCGCCTCGTTGGTCTAGTGGTAGAGCGTCTGCCCGTTGAGCGGAAGGTCAGGGGTTCGATGCCTGGCTGCGTCATACCAAAAGACGTTGAAAGATGGTACTTGTTCTTACCCTGTCTGGTGCTCGGCATTAAGGGGCTAAAACAAGGACTGGTCGGCTTTGTATCAGTATACTGTGTCTGAGTAGGGTATTCATGTGAAACTGCAGCATGGTATCTCATTTGGCTAGCACTACAAATCGGCATCAGTCCGGACTAGTACAAGCAGCCACGCACACACACACGCAAAAAAACCCAACAAATTCCAAATTATCTGCCAATTGCACTTAGTTTGGAGTCCTATATAAATGCCTGGAAAGTATCAGAATAGTTCATGTCTTAAAGCATCTGTTTAAAAAAAGGGGCGGTCGGGTAGCCTAGTGGTTAAAGTGTTCGCTCGTCACACCGGAGACCCGGGTTCGATTCCTGACATGGGTACAATGTGTGAAGCCCATTTCTGGTGTCCACCGCCGTGATATTGCTGGAATATTGCTAAAAGCGGCGTAAAACCATACTCACTCACTCTGTTTAAAAAAAGTGGAAAGGGTTTGCAAAGTGCTGAAACTTCTCTTCGTAGGCTACCCTGTGCCGACAGTAAGATGGGAGCGGATTGTCAGCGGTGGTCGATCACCGATCAACGACGACGACAAGTTTGACTTCAACAAACAGACGACCGACAACCAGAACCTCAAGGCGGGGGAGCAGTGGTACACGCTGAAGGTGAAAAACGTGCAGGCCAACGACTACACCGACTACTTCTGCATCGCCACCAACACCAAGGGGGCCAGTCAAGCCACCATCACCATGTTCGGTACGTTTTGGCTGCAATCCCCTGTGAGAATTTCGGGTTAGAGTTGATCACCAACTATGAAAGAACATCCGAGTTAGAATTGATCCCCAACTATGAAAGAACATCCGGGTTCGAATTGATCCCCAACTATGAAAGAACATCGGGGTTCGAATTGATCCCCAACTATGAAAGAACATCCGGGTTCGAATTGATCCCCAACTATGAAAGAACATGCAGGTTAGAATTGATCCCCAACTATGAAAGAACATGCAGGTTAGAATTGATCCCCAACTATGAAAGAAGATACGGGTTAGAATTGATCCCCAACTATGAAAGAACATACTGGTTAGAATTGATCCCCAACTATGAAAGAAGATACGGGTTAGAATTGATCCCCAACTATGAAAGAACATCCGGGTTAGAATTGATCCCCAACTATGAAAGAACATCCTGGTGAGAGTTGATCCCCAACTATGAAAGAACATCTTCCCAATGCAAGGGAGTTAACTGACTAAAAGTCCAGTTTCCACCTTGCTGAACTAGCCTGGAATTTCTGAGTTCAATTGTAGCGCCACCAGTGGCTATTATGAGTTATGTCCCTTCTATGTATCTCCTATTGACCAATCAGATTCCACCTCTCATATCATTTGCATTTGCTTCAAACAATATGGCGGCACCCAGTCAAGTCTATCTTGTAACAGAATGGGTCTTACTTTCTCGAAGTGTGTCAAATCATGTGATTTAAAACATGAAATGATTTGGAAAATATCTGTTGACACCGAGTTTGCAGTACATGCTTTGTAAATCTGCAATCATCTGAAATCTGCACGACTTTGATTGGACTGTGCATAGATTCGTTAGTCCAGCCAAAATATAACTGCATAATTCCCGACTAGTTCATCAAGGGTGGAAACTGGACTTTTATTGTCAGTTAACTCCCTTACATGGGGAAGATGATGTAAGTATTGAGTGTTCTTTCTCTTCTCTGGAGTAGTATGTACTCCATGCAATGTTAAAATGCTTCTGAAGTTAAAGAATAAGGACTTTAAAGGAATTTTTTAAAATAACATAGATGTTTTTCTTAAAATCCCTGCCAAGAGAACTTGTTTGGAATCGAAAATAAATCTGTGGTACGCATCTAGGTCTTGGACGGATAACTCGGGTACTCGGGTAAGGTGGGTACTGAGTAAGACCCGGGTACCCACAGGACTACCCGGACCCATGGTTAGTCACGTGATATATTGTTTAATGGCAAAAAGTATCTAAAATTCTATGTTTAAACTACAAGTCACTAATGCTCGTCACGCCAAAGCCTGGGTCCAATTCCCGACATGGGTACAATGTGAGAAGGCCATTTCTGGTGTCCCCGCCGTGATATTGCTGGAATATTGCTAAAAGCGGTGTAAAACCAAACTCACTCACTCACTCACTCCTTCATCATTGGAAACAGTTGTTCAAGCATCTCTGTAACTCTTGAACAGATGAGACCGCCTCTGTGGTCTAGTGGTAGAGCGTCCGCCCGGAGAGCAGAAGGCCCGGGGTTCGATCCCCGGCCGCGTCATACCAAAAGACGTTAAAAGATGGTACTTGTCGTTACCCTGTCTGGTGCTCGGCATTAAGGGGCTAAAACAAGGACTGGTCGGCTCTGAGTCAGTATACTGTGTCTGTATACTGTGTCTGAGTGGGGTATTCATGTTAAAATGCGGCATGGTATCTCAGTGAGCTAGGACTATAAATCGGCATCAGCCTGGACTAGTACAAGCAGCCACACACACACACACACATACACGTGCATGCACGTCGCTATATAAGTGCAATACTCTTGGACGCGACGTTAAACCCCATTTCACCTCACCTCACCTTGAACAGATGACTCTACTTCTTGTTTTACTCCACAGCCAGCAATATTACAGCTGTTATAGCTATACGGAAATTAAACGTCGAACCAGCATTATTTCAGCCATATAGCTATAAGAACAAGTTGACATACACACAATTCTCATTGCTATATGGCTGAATAAAGCCAATGCAATTTTAACTCACTGTACATCTGTTGTGTTGTTTGGTTGTTTGTTGTTTAACGCTGCACTCAGCAATATTCCAGCTATATGACGGCAGTTTGTAAGTAATCGAGTCTGGACCAGACAATCCAGTGATTGATATCATGAGCATCGATCCACGCAATTGGGATGAATGACATGCGTTAACCAAGTCAGCGAGCCTGACCACCCGATCCCGTTAGTTGCCTCTAACAACAAGCATTGGCGCCTTTTATGGTAAGCATGGGTTGCTGAAGACCGAGTCTATCCCAGATCTTCATGGGCCGCTAAGTTGTGTGAATATGAATACTAATATCATGTGATGTATGATATATATATATATTACTGAAAATGTGAGTTGATTAATAAAATAATATTTTCTTTTTCTTTTCAGAAACTACTGAGTGTCAAGGTCCCAACTGTCCGTCTCTTCCGAGCTCCAAGGCCGCCGAGGTCAAGGTCTCCCTTCTTGCCATGGCAACCACTGCCCTCCTCCAATATGTCGTCATTGCATCGGACCGCAGATAATGAGCAGAAAGTTCTGTCACTGACAGAATTTTCTTTTACGTGTTTTAACATCAATTTGACAACATTCCAGTTTCAGTTAGCTATATGGTTCATGGAAATACAATTGTAAGACACCAAACCAATATAAACAGGTCCTTGCATAGGTAAGAGTTTATCAACGCCCCAATCACAAAGCGATATTTGTCCAAAGAGACATAAAAAAGTCGAATCGTTACGACCTAATTATGAAATTGTCCTTGATAGCTGCCAATCATTCCTCATTCACATGACCTCATTTGTAAAAACTGTCATGTCAGTCATTCATATCAAGCGTTACCATGGTGACGATTACATCTCCATTATCTGTGCTTGCAATGGACGAGGACGACCAGAGCCATTTATGGCACACTAAATTTGACAAAGTTTAAAGATGAAATATTTTGAGAATGTATGCGAAACAAAAATGCTAGTTGTCCATCATATGAACTGGTTCAGTGGTTTTACAATCTCGTTAAAATCCGATCTTAGTTCTCGCTACCGCTAAACAAAGATCTGAAGACATACCAGTACCGGTCACTTCAGAACGACCTTTCATCCGACCATTCAGAGCATCGCTAATCAGATCGGGAATGTGACAGTTGGAATGTGTTTTTTGATAATGCAACCTTGATAAGGCTAACACAGTAAATTCGGAATGACAATTACGGACTGAACACAATTTCCAGTGGGTCAAAATGTGTCTCTTCAGACCTAGTTCATCCTTCTTATCATCCTCTCCAGTACCAATGCACCACTTAGTATCATGATGGTGAAATAACATAATCATAGTAATATTCCATACAATCTTTCACATTAAGCATGTTTTGTTGCCCATCGGGAAATCACTTTGTAAATGGCAAGAATGCCTTATTTCGTCCCGGGTCCACCATCACAAAATGATCTAAGCGCTTCGACTATCGTAAGATGTTGGAGTACAGATTGTCCTATCGTCAGCATAGCTTTGTGTAAGTGGACCCAGATTATTATTAGCCATTTAGAAGCAATTTTGCATTGATCAATAATATAGCCGGTTTTCCGTTCTATCATTGGCTACTTAATCTGTTATGATTGGCTACGGTTTCAAAATACCCACAGGTCAAATTACAGAAATGTACAGGCAGCTTGAGATGAAAGTACAGTAAACTAAGGTTATAACGATCTCAAATTAATTTGTTATAACCGTAGTTCGTTTTAAGCAAATGTACGGAATATATACAGCAAATAGACAGGACCTAAAAAATAGTTCGTTATATCTGTCAGTTCGTTATAACTGTAGTTTACTGTATTGCTTCTGAAATGTTTTTAATTTGTGTCTACCCCAGATGTAAGATAGCAAATAGTTCACAATGCAATAATTTTATTGTGTTAAATTTTATCCTTTTTTCATTCATAATGTTAGATACATGTATTCATGAAACATTTTTTGTTTAAAAAATAATGTTGTTGATGAAAATGTTTTTAAATCTTTTCCAGTCATAAGCTTGGCTACATAAGAGCAAATTTAAAAAAAAAGTCTTTTGATATGGGTAACAATAAGTTAGTTCTATTTAATGCCTAGTTTTAGATTATTGAATACAATGTTAAAAGACTCTGAATTCAAGAAAATGGGAAACGAAAGAAGAATGTTTCCTCAGTTCATCATGCTGAAACAGATATATTCTACTCAAGAATTACAGAACACCAATTCTGTCACATTTGTGTAGTTAATCTATCATGGCATGATGGAATGACTAGTAATGTGACAGAATCGGGGGTTCTTTCACTTCTTTGTGTAGTATAATTTCACCTCGTCTTGTAGTGTCACGTTACACGTGTATTTACATTCATTGGCCGGTGAGTTAACTGGTGAGGCATACCCAGGGCTTCTGGGTGTTTCTAATTAAAGTAAATATGAACAAGACATTTGATAATCATTTCTAACAAACTTATTTGTGTCTCTCAGGGGGCGGTCATGTAGCCTAGTGGTTAAAGCGTTCGCTCGTCACGCTGAAGATCTGGGTTCGATTCCCGACATGGGTACAATGTGTGAAGCCCATTTCTGGTGTCCCCCGCCGTGATATTGCTGGAATATTGCTAAAAGCGGCGTTAAACCCAACTCACTCACGCACTGTGTCTCTCAGTTGCTTGCGGTAATTGCCATAACGATGAAGAATTTGTTTGGGGAAATATTGGTTGATTGAAATCATTATGGTAAATAAAGTTTCATCTCCCCAGATATACTACTCAAAACAAGTTAAGGACCACTCGATTCTTTCATAATACCAAAGTTAGTCTGTCATTCCGTTACAGTATAATAAATAATCAATTTGTCCTTAACTTGTTTTGAGAACTAGATTAAAATTCACAAGTTGCCTTTTCTTCCTATGTACAGAAATTCTGAACTAAATTCAGGAAATTCCATGCAGGGTTGTACAGCTGTCAACTTTACAGAATCTTTCGTATTTCTGTTATGATTTTTGCAAATAAAATGCGAAAATAGGTTTTCTTCTTTAGTTCATACCAATCCATGAGAGAAAACACCACAAGGACTAAATTTTTGTAGACTCTGGTAAAGGGAATTTTTAACTGTACACCATCTGCTACGGACCAAAGCACGTCTTGCGTAGCGATGGGTAAGAAGTCTATTTATAGTATCTGTCCAATCGAGACACTCGACTCACATTATCGGAAGCGGCTGCAGTCAAAACAGAAAACAAGTCAGGTAATGTATCATCAGGTTTTGGTTTCCCTACCAGACAATCGTAACAAAATCTGATGGTAATGTGGAAAAGTCGGTAGCCTTGGTCTTAAAGTTTGCGGAACAGATCTTGACAGAATACATTTGGGAAGCCAGGGTTGACAGATCAGAATTGTAAATATATAATACTGTATTCGACGTAATAAGCGCCCCGCTCTAATAAGCGCCCACGGCGATATTTGCTAATATATTGGCTAGTGAACAATCCCAATTAGCACCCCTTCCGACTGATCAATGTACACAAGACTTATTTATTTGTGTATAATACGCACTCTTGTGTTATATGCACCCTTAATTATGGGCAAGTAAATTCCTGTTGTGTATAATACACACATACTTTTTTGTATCATTTCAGGCTGTCAGCATAAACCACAAAATTTACGATCTTTCAATCTGCTTTTTTTTTCTCACCAAAATTAAATTCTATCAAGAGCCCCCTATGTCTAATTTTGAGAGCGCCCTGGGCGCTTATTATGTCGAATATGGTAGTTCATTATTAACTGTATATACAAACTCTGATTAGACTTTGTAGTTGCCTTATTTTTGCCCAAACATCGTCAGTCTTTGAGTGCTACTCATTTTAGGCTTTGCTTGCTAAATGTGAAATCAGTTGAATAATGTCATTTTATGCCAGATTTTATAGAAATAACAAAATAACATTCCATAACATTCAAGCAGGAAATTATACAGGTGATTTTTTTTGTATGATATTGGTTTATATTTTGAAACTGTAAATAAATTGATTCCTTGATTATTACAACTGATGTATTTTGTATTGTACAAGCATTTTATACAAAATAAACGTTTTTCAGATACACCTGGTATTTCATTGTGTGTGGCTGCAGAGACCCTTCATAGGTGCCTTGTCTTGGGAATGTATAATATTAATATATGACCGCCTCCGTGGTCTAGTGGTAGAACGTCTGCCTGGAGAGCGGAATTTCAGGGGTTTGATCCCCGGCCGCGTCATACCAAAAGACGTTAAAAGATGGTACCTTTTGTTACCCTGTCTGGCGCTCGGCATTAAGGGGCTAAATCAAGGACTGGTCGGCTCGGAGTCAGTATACTGTGTCTGAGTGGGGTATTTATGTTAAACTGCGGCATGGTATCTCAGTGAGCTAGCACTATAAATCGGCATCAGTCCGGACTAGTACAAGCAGCCACACAAACACATACACGTACTTGCACGTCGCTATACAAGTGCAATAATCTTGGACGCGACGTTAAACCCCATTTCGCCTGACCTAATATTGATATATACTACACAAAAGAAGTGAAAGAACACCCAGTTCGTTCACATTGCTGTAGTTGATGTCATGTTATGACAGATTAATATAGTAATACAAAAGAATTGGTTGGTCCTTAACTTCTTTTGAGTAGAATATGTATTATATTATCAAGGTCACAGGTGGCCCAGTCATTTCAAGTGCTGCAATTTATACTGCAGTGTTATCTCCCTTAGGCGTACCAGAAACCTATGCTCATTGATTCAAATAAGTTTGCCCTGTATGTTAGAGGTTTTTCATCTCTGAAACCATGCTTGTAGGTTCCACGCTATGTCGTGATGTAACTGAAATACTGTTCAAAGTGGTATTAAACCCAACTCACTCACTCTCATTCACTATTATATTATCAAGGGGCGTGATACAGGACCTACAGAGACAAGGGGTGTGATACTTGACATATAGAGACTAGGGGTTTGATAAGGGACCTACAGAAACAAGGGGTGTGATACAGGACCTGCAGACACAAGGGGTGTGATACAGGACCTGCAGAGACAAGGGGTGTGATACAGGACCTGCAGAGACAAGGGATGTGATACTTGACCTACAGAGACAAGGGGTGTGATAAGGGACCTACAGAGACAAGGAATGTGATACAGGACCTACAGAGACAAAGGGTGTGATACTTGACCTACAGAGACTAGGGTTGTGATAAGGGACCTACAGAGACCAGGGATGTGATACAGGACCTACAGAGACAAGTGATGTGATAATTGACCTACAGAGACAAGGGGTGTGATAAGGGACCTGCAGAGACAAGGGGTGTGATACAGGACCCACAGAGACAAGGGGTGTGATAAGGGACCTACAGAGACCAGGGGTGTGATACAGGACCTGCAGAGACAAGGGGTGTGATACAGGACCTGCAGAGACAAGGGGTGTGATACTTGACATATAGAGACTAGGGGTGTGATAAGGGACCTAGAGAGACAAAGGGTGTGATACAGGACCTGCAGAGACAAGGGGTGTGATACAGGACCTGCAGAGACAAGGGGTGTGATACTTGACATATAGAGACTAGGGGTGTGATAAGGGACCTAGAGAGACAAAGGGTGTGATACAGGACCTGCAGAGACAAGGGGTGTGATACAGGACCTGCAGAGACAAGGGGTGTGATACTTGACATATAGAGACTAGGGTTGTGATAAGGGACCTAGAGAGACAAAGGGTGTGATACAGGACCTACAGAGAAAAGACGGGGGTGACATTGGACTTGCAGGACTTTATGGGGCTTTGTCGTCTATCCTACTCTTTTGTAAATAAAATCACGTCTGCAACAGACAATCCAGTGATTGACACTATGAACATCGACCCACGCAATTGGGATAAGATGACATTTTTTTTTTGGTTTGGTTTGTTGTTTAACGCCGCACTCAGCAATATTCCAGCTATATGACGGCGGTCTGTAAAATATATCAACCAAGTCTGTGAGCCTGATCACCCGATCCCTTAAGTCGCCTCTTACGACATGCATGGGTTGCTGAAGACCAATACTAACCCACACACGGTGCACTGGTAAATAAGACTTCCGATGATACATTTTTGAATGTTTTTTTTTTCAAACAAATCATCATGATGTGACAAGAAAAAAATAAATGAAGCATACGTGTGACCACTTTTTCAACAATCACGCCCTTCCGATGGGCGTCATTTTTACAAGGAGGCCATATTTGTGGCATAACTGCATTCACAACAGTTTTGGATAAACTCACTCACGAACTCATTCAGAAGCTGGGCATGAAAAGTACAAAACATAACATGGACGGCACGCGCGCGCACCCCATATAGTTCTGATAAATTTTGGGGGCACGGGCGCCGCGATTCGCTGTGCAGAGTTGCGTCCCTTGAGCATCCCAGAAACCTATGATTGTGGGTTTGAATCCGGGTTCGCCCCGATTATGTTTCTAGGTTTGTCAGCACCATACCCGTGCTCGTGGGTTTCACCGAAATGTTAAACGTCTGAGACCTGCATCACTTTGGGCTTTCCTACCACATTAAGCTGACACGCCGTGATATAAGTAGAATAATGTTAAATGCGGCGTTAAACCCAACTCACTCACTGATAGATTTGAACGACCCCCTCTTTCGCTCTCAGTCAGCGAACCTGACTACACAATACATTTATTCGCCTATTACTTTTACGTCGCATCAGCAATTTTGCAACCATATCACGACGAGAACAAGTTATTTATTATTAATAAAATCCTGTAGACAAAGGTGAGGTGAGGTGAAATGGGGTTTAACGTCGCGTCCAAGATTATTGCACTTATATAGCGACGTGCAAGTACGTGTGTGTGTGTTTGTGTGGCTGCTTGTACTAGTCCGGATTGATGCCGATTTGTAGTGCTAGCCCACTGAGATACCATGCCGCAGTTTAACATGAATACACGAGTCAGACACAGTATACTGACTCCGAGCCGACCAGTCGTTGTTTTAGCCCCTTAATGCCGAGCGCCAGACAGGGTAACAACAAGTACCATCTTTTAACGTCTTTTGGTATGACGCGGTCGGGGATCGAACCCCGGACCTTCTGCCCTCCGGGCGGACGCTGTACCACTAGACCACGGAGGCGGTTGTCGACAATAGGACAGAACATGGCTTTGTAGGGATAACCTGTATTTAACTGATAACAGAACCAACAAATGGGAAGAGGTTTTAATTCTTAGTTTTACATCTTTTCATTAGGGGGCACGGGTGCCCCAGTCGTCTAAGGCGCTGCGATTCGCTGTGCAGAGTTGCGTCCCTTGTGCACGCCAGGAACCTATGATTGGGGGTTCGAATCCCAGTTCGCCCGCATTATGTTTCTAGGTTTGTCAGCACCATACTCGTGCTCGTGAGTTTCACCGAAGTGGTAAACGTCTGAGACCTGCATCACTTTGGGCTTTCCTCCCACATTAAGCTGACACACTGTGATATAACTGGAATACGGTTAAAAGTGGCGTTAAACCAAACTCTCTCACTCTTTTCATTGAATGCAATGTAAACATGCACTGTCAAAACACCCCCGAAGTTAAAAATAGAACGCTTTTAAGAAAAATTTGAACAAATTAACGATTTTCTCCCAATTTGCCCGCCAGGGACCCCATGCCTAGAATCCTAGACAAGTCACTGGTTTGATGTGAATACCCTGGAAAAAGAACTATTTAAGTCAATTTAATTAAAAATCGATATATTGTCTCTGATGAATGTGTAACAAATTCCTGACTTCTAAAAATAAACTATTCAGCACTTCCCCCCGTTGTTCTATTCTTTATTCTTCATATATTCCTTCAAATATCTCGCGACCGTTCTGCATTAAACATATTATTCCATTCCGTATACGATTCCAAGTTTTGAATCGGCTACAATGACTCACCTGTCCAATTGGCATACCTGAGAGGTGAGAATGTGTCAGCTGCGCATGCGCTAACGGATGTGAAATTTTAAGGGTCGGATTTTTATCAACTATCGGAGTTACAATTTGGTTGATAATCTAAAACAATATGGATCTGAGAAAGGAGCTTTGGCTCTTTCTTGCTATTTCTACAGCTCTAATACACACAGGTAAGAATGATCGGGCAGTGTTTTACCTGTTCGGCGAATGTTTACCTGTTTTCAGTACTTCCTGAAGTTGTCGTTGTGTTGTTGGTTTTGGGAGTCATTTGAACGTCTCCCTTACAATATGATCAGCCTGACAAGTTGCCACCCTTACTGTTTATGGATTTATTGCCAGAACTAACAATACCTGGCCCAATACCTGCTTGATACAAAGTATTTGAACAGCCTTATGTCAAGATAGTGGTCTGAGCTGAATGGGTTGACATTAAAAAGGACGAAAATTCAAACTGATAGTCTGCAGAGCTCCAGATAAGCTGTGTATCTGCGTAAAATACGCATAAAAAAACAGAAATACGCAGTAAAATAAAATCCAAGCGTATCAAATACGCAACGAACATTACAGATACGCGACAAAAATAAAACTTGTGCGTATCATCAAAATATTGTGAAGAAACCCCCTGTATTCGATAAGCAAATAAGCAACTTATTTTGAAATTATAAACGGGCATTCTTTCAACCATGCCAAACTCAAAAATGACAGTTACATCACGATCATTTGCCATCACACTTTCTTGTGGAAGTATCATGGTATTTTTGAGTCCTATAAAGCTCTTGAACCCACACAACACCAGTTTGCAAGGTCTAGATGAATAGTGTTTTTAAATATTTAATTTAAATACCCACAAGTGTGAAAACTAGTGGGTAACAGAAATTTGAATACCCAGATAGAATTACTGATACCCAATGATTTTATAATGCAAGGGTAAAATAACCACAACACTAAAAGCTTATCCACTGTTATCCAGAGCTCTGGTCAACTGGTCATTTGGTCTGGGATCATCACAGATCAAGTTTAATTCAGTCAAACCATACCATACTAGGGCTGGGACGAGTTCAAATTTACTACCCCGTAACCCACCACCCTATTACCCGACCCTACCCGGGTACCCGCTGTAGATAGTCAGAGATAAGTACAAACTGTCCAATTTGGAAAAGTTTGACCTTAGCCCTGGCAAAATATATTTAGATACACATGTAAAATGATCTGGTCATGCATACACTGAAGTTTACTGCATGAGGTTTTATCTTTATTCAGACATATAAAAGTCAGAAGGAATGGGAACATTAGTGACTTAAAGTGTAACCATAGAGTTTTAGATAAATTTTAAAGTCAGTTAACTCCCTTGCCTTGGGAAGATTGGACTAGGAGTGACTGTAGTAGTACACCATCTACACCTGGTCCTGGTAGAAGCGTGCTGTGGCCCTGTCTTCTTTGTTGCCACAATTCCTTCCACAGAATTACAATCCTGAGCCATGCCACCAACAACAATCCTGGGTTTGAAAGCCCAGATTCATCCTGATTATGTTTCTTGGTTTGTCAGCACAATTCCTCTATTTGGGGGTTCCACCAAAGTGTTAGGGGGCACTGGTGGCTCAGTCGTCTAAGGCGCCGCGATTCCCTGTGCAGAGTTGCGTCCCTTGGGCACGCCAGAAACCTATGATAGTGGGTTCGAATCCCGGTTAGCCCCGATTATGTTTGTAGGTTTGTCAGTACCATACCCGTGCTCGTGGTTTTTGACCGAAGTGGTAAACATCTGAGACCTGCATCACTTCGGGCTTTCCTCCCACATTAAGCTGACACGCCGTGATATAACTGGAATACTGTTGAAAGCGGCGTTAAACCCAACTCACTCACTCACTCAATTTGGGTTTTCCTCTCATGTTCAGGGGGACACGGGTGGCCCAGTTGTCTAAGGCACCGTTATTCACTGTGCAGAGTTCAGTCCTTGGGGCATGCCAGAAATCTATGGTTGGGAGGTCGAGTCCTGGTCTGCCCTGATGTTTCAGAAGTTGTTAACATTGCTCCAGATAACTTCTTGAGCAATTGAGTTTTTACTCTGGGGTTTTGATTTTAATTGGATTATTACATTTTTCATCGAGTAACCCATTTTTTTTTCACTCATCCATTCATCACTCTATTGGGTTTTTCCCAAAAATAGTAAACATTTTAAGATTTTAAAAAATGAAATAATGTTTTAGATGTTTATAACTGTTCTGAATATATACATGGTATAGGCTTGACTTGGAAAGTAAATTAGCTCGTAATTGTGTTTCGGAAGTCAGCTTCTTTGTACGCATGCTGAAAAAGCTTCATTGGGTATTTACCCGACCTGTTTTTATACATTTGAGTTTTTCATTTAATGCATGTGTTTCTTTACACAAGTTAATTGAAAGTGATTGGGTTTTGAATATTTTTGGGGGGTATTTTACGCAAATGCGCTGCTTATCTGTAGCTGTGTGTTAACATCAGAGACCGGCATCGATCCCAGATGAAGCTGACACGTTGCGATGTAACTGGATACTTACCTGCTTACTGTTCATAGCGTCTGTCACTACCATTATCGATCAATATTCTCATGTAAGCAGACTACTTTCACATTGAATGTGACAGTTAAGGCTTGTAAATAATAACAAACGGCGAAAACATAATGGATATGAATTTATTTTTACAATATGAACCGTAAACAACTCGGCGAGGCAATGATCATGAGATTGGCCAAGCGCGCTCCCCCGCCTCCGCCTCAGTTAAACGACTCATCGTCTATAACGCCCACCAATTATTTGGACCCAATTGTTGTAGCGAGGGATCACTGTATTGTCATGATCATATAGTCTCCTAAAACTGTAACTATCCAGGTCAACAATCAGTGTCAAGTGACAATGGAAGTTTCTGTCCTTGAAAAAGATTACTACCGTATTCGACATAATAAGCGCCCAGGGCGTTCTCAAAATTAGAACTAGGCGGCTCTTATTAGAAAACTATTTTGGTGAAAAACAACAGAGTTGAAAGATCGTAAATTTCGTGGTTTATGCTTACGGTCTGAAAGTTTATATATGATAGATATATTTTTCCAGAATTTAATTTCCCATTATTTAGGATGCATATAACACACATATTATACACGAATAAATAAGTCTTGTGTACATTGATCAATCGGGAGGGATGCTAATTGGGATTGTTCACTAGCCAATATTTTAGCAAATATCGCTGTGGGCGCTTTTTAGAGCAGGACGCTTATTACGTCGAATACAGAACATCTACTTGATAAAGGGTGTCATTTATTTTTATAACATAATGTCTTTTGAAGGAGTGAAGGGATACTAATTGATCCAGGCAGGGTTATTTCGTGACCTACAATACTAAGGGTCTAAAGGAGCCCCAATATTAATGTCAAGGGTCCTTGCAAGAAATATGAGGGTCCTGTAAAGTTATGAAATGGTGCAGTTTCAACCTAAGTGTTGATAGAACGACAAACATTTGGGGGTTATATGTTTCTATTTGTTATCCACTAGCATGGGCTTACAACATGTACAATAGTCATAGCGCTAAGACAATAATATTCTTGCAATTTGACAACGGGGGACACCAGAAAACTGAAAATGGGCCTTTGCTGTGTCATATAAATGCTTTTACAACCAGCCACCCTACTGACACACAATCTGACAGAACTCTTAATTACAACTGTTTATAACATGTATAATATCCGCTAGCTCACCCTTAAATGCCAAAGAGCACACTAAATATCTGTGTGGGTGCCCTTTCTTAATGACCCCGTGGGGTTTCTGGTTGTAAGAGGTGGTCGTCATTGGGTGGCCAGTCTCGGTGACTTGGTTGATGCATGTCATCGTACCCTGATAATGTAGGTAGTTGCTTACATTCACAATGTCAATCACAATATTTTCTGGTCCAGGCCGTGTGAAGCCCATTTCTGGTGTCCCCCACCGTGATATTGCTAGAACATTGCTAAAAGCGGCATAAAACCATACTCACTCACGACAGGCTGCTGTCATATAGCTGGAATATTTCTGAGAACAACACACACACACACCTACCTTTGTTAATGGCAGGCACGATTGAAATTAATACATATTAGGACCGGGATGGGTAACTTGGGGACTCACAGTACTATCCGGACCCGTGGTTAGTCACGTGATATATTGTTAAATGACCAACTCTTACTGTAGCTCAGTGGTTACACTACAAGGCGCTAATGTTTGCATTTCTTTATGACGATGCAAACAATCCTTTTGACTTATATATGTTTGAGGAAAGATGAAGCTTCAGTGTACGCATGATCTGATCGTTGATACATGGTCAGGCTTGCTGACTTGGTTGATACATGTCATCGTATCCCAATTGCATGGATCGATGCTAATGATGTCAATCTCTGGATTGTCTGGTCCAGACTCGATTATTTACAGACCGCCGTCATATAGCTGGAATATTGCTGAGAGCGGCGTTAAACAACAAACAAACAAACAAAAACAAAAGTTTTGACTTGTCCCGGCCCTAATACTCATGTATCCCCTTTTGTTCCTCAGTGTTAGGGGATGACCCCATCGTGACCATCCCCAACTCCACGCCGGACGTGGACCCAGTGGATGGATACATCAAGTGTCCCAAGGATGAGGACGCCTTCCTCATCTGTGCGGTCACCAACAAACCCGTCGACAGTGACGTAAGTAGGAGTAATCTAGTTAGTCCAGACATTTTATGTTTTTCGGATTACAAACCCGCCTACTTTAATTTTTGAGAAAATGTAAAAAAAATCGGATTTCCATTTTTTTCCCCCACTGATAGCCACATAGTCAGTTATTTTATTTGTTATCACTTTTTAATAAAAAAAATGAATTTACCTTTGTAAACTAGTAAAGAGATACATAATCTTTTTTGATCTCGAAGCTGAACATGAATAGCCTCCCTTGACAATTGTCCATGTTGTAAGTGGTAGAATTTGTATTGTTACAAGGGGCTTTATCGTCACAAATGGCCGTCTTTTGAGTACAGAAAACGTTCATAAAGTATGTCAAAGGCATTCTGCATTAAAAAAAATGCATCTGACTTTCTTTTTCTTTTTTCCTCCTCCAACCCTGGACTTTAGGCTGAAAAATCTGTAATCCTGAAAATATAAAAAAGACTGGCCTTAGAGGCTTAGACACGTACAGTAAACTACGTTTACAACGAACACGCTTCAAATGAACTGATGGCCATGATCATGATAATGAACTGTTTTTTCATCCCATCCATTTGCTGTATACCGTAATGTGCTCACAGTAATGTCTTTGTGTTGGGGGGAAAAGATCAAAACTCTTCAACCCTGTGTATAAGAGGACCCCCCTTGAAAGCCCCCTGAATTCTAGGTACGAAAAACTAGCCTCCTACATGGCGATATATGGTATACGCTGTGTATATGATTATACGGTAAAGTACGGTTATAACGAACTTAAAGGGACTTCTAATTTTATTTTGCTATAATCGTAGTTTGTTATAAGCATATATACAGCATAACAACAGCAAATAGTCGGGACCAAAATAGTAAGTTCGTTATATCCGTCAGTTCGTTATAACCATGTTTGTTATAACCGTAATTTACTGTATTTCAGTTTCTCCTTTTAACATGTTTAACAAATTAATGTCATATGATATTTTTTCACTAATTGTTTACTCCTACCTGAGGATCTATCTAGACTTGCTCAGAGGCCTGTGTTCGACCTGTGTTTCGTCTAGCAAATGTCAGTAATACTTGCCAATTTGGAATTAGAAATGTCCCAATTCCTGCTTCTATCATGATTATTGTTGTCATGGTTATCCCTGTATTTTCTTGAGTATAGTCAGCATCCAAGCATAATGCACACTCCTGTCTAGGGGATGCAACATTTTGGAAGAAAAACTTTTTTTTCGAGTATTATGTGCACTCAAATATTTTTGACATGTTTCAAATGCCGTCATTATAATATCAAACCTCAGCTGAGAACTTGAACAAAGCATGGTTCTCATGTGTACATTGTGCCATTTAGGGAATGAACATGCTGTGTTTTCAATGTAGAGCTAGGTTACCTGCGGATTTAACTGTGCTAAATTGAATTTGGAACCGTTGTTGGTTTGTTTGTTGCTCAGCAATATTCCAGCTATATGACGGCGGTCTGTAAATAATTGAGTCTGGACCAGAAAATCCAGTGATTGATATCATGAGCATCGATCCACGCAGTTGGGATCGCTGACATGCTTCAACCAAGTCAGCGAGCCTGACCACCCGATCCTGTTAGTCGCTTTTCACGACAAGCATAGTCGCCTTTTACGACAAGCATGGTCGCCTTTTACGACAAGCATAGTCACCTTTTACGACAAGCATAGTCGCCTTTTATGGCAAACACGCGCAGTGTTATTGGTTATTTTGTAGAAATGTGTCGTGTGTTCCAGGTGAAGTGGGTCATGCAGGCTGTTGGAAACAGCGTCCTCACCCCCATCAGCACCGATCTTAACAGCGAGGACCCCTTCAAGTACAGTTTGGAGAAACCGTCGCCTACTGCCTGGCGCCTCAAGGTGCAGAACGTGCAGGTGACAGACGAGGGCAGGTACACCTGCAGGGTGCAGACAGGCTCGCAGATCTACGTCCAGGCCGTAGCGGACATCAAGGTGACAGGTAAGACACTATAAATAACATTTACATAGATACTTGTGTTATTAACTGTGAGGTGCAGACAGGCTCGCAGATCTACGTCCAGGCCGTAGCGGACATCAAGGTGACAGGTGCGACACTGTAAATAACATAGATACGACTCGTGTTATTAACTGTGAGGGTGCAGACTGGCTCATAGACCAACGTCCAGGCCTCGTGTTATTAACTGTGAGGGTGCAGACAGGCTCATAGACCAACGTCCAGGCCTCGTGTTATTAACTGTGAGGGTGCAGACTGGCTCATAGACCAACGTCCAGGCCTTGTGTTATTAACTGTGAGGGTGCAGACAGGATCATAGACCAACGTCCAGGCCTTGTGTTATTAACTGTGAGGGTGCAGACTGGCTCATAGACCAACGTCCAGGCCTTGTGTTACTAACTGTGAGGGTGCAGACTGGCTCACAGACCTACGTCCAGGCCTTGTGTTATTAACTGTGAGGGTGCAGACTGGCTCATAGACCAACGTCCAGCCTTGTGTTACTAACTGTGAGGGTGCAGACTGGCTCACAGGCCTACGTCCAGGCCTTGTGTTATTAACTGTGAGGGTGCAGACTGGCTCATAGACCTACGTCCAGGCCTTGTGTTATTAACTGTGAGGGTGCAGACTGGCTCACAGACCTATGTCCAGGCCTTTTAACACCATTTCGTATGATGCTCCTGGCAGACGATGTATCCACTAGACCACACAGTCTGATTCTGTAGGCAATTCTTTTCTCTTTGTCTTGATTAAACTTGTTGGCTGTTTTCAGAGGTCCCTAGGATATCGGACCTGGCCACCAGCAGCGACACGACTGTTAAGGAGGGAGACAAGGTGATGCTGAGATGCAATGCAACAGGACGCCCCTTTCCCACCGTTGCCTGGAGTCGTATGGCAGGGGAGCTTTTACCAACAGGGGGACAAGAACTACAGGTGAGACACGCCCACTGTCAGATACACCCTTGCCGAGTCTGGGTAGAATAGGTCCCCAGTAATCCATGCTTTACATACTACAGATGAGACACGCCCACTGTCAGATACACCCTTGCCGAGTCTGGGTAGAATAGGTCCCCAGTAATCCATGCTTTACATACTACAGATGAGACACGCCCACTGTCAGATACACCCTTGCCGAGTCTGGGTAGAATAGGTCCCCGGTAATCCATGCTTGTCATATACAACAGATGAGACACGCCCACTGTCAGATACACCCTTGCTGACTCTTGGTAGAATAGGTCCCCAGTAATCAAAGGTTGTCATATACAACAGATGAGACACACCCACTTTCAGATAAACCCTTGCCGAGTCTGGGTAGAATAGGTCACCAGTAATCAAAGCTTGTCATATACTACAGATGAGACATGCCCACTGTTAGATACACCCTTGCCGAGTCTGGGTAGAATAGGTCCCCAGTAATCCATGCTTGTCATATACAACAGATGAGACATGCCCACTGTTAGATACACCCTTGCCGAGTCTGGGTAGAATAGGTCCCCAGTAATCCATGCTTATCATATAAGTACAGGATACCCATGTTATAGATAGTGTCATTGTACTGGGAAACTACTCACCTGTAGGTCCCATGACCTTTGTTTCTGATATGAGACTCGTTGCCTTGGCATCTTGAGGACCATTATACACCAATGATTTGGATCATCACTCATTCTACCTGTGAAGATCCGAGTTAGAATTGGTCTTCAGCAACCCATGCTTGCCGTAAAAGGCAACTATGCTTGTTGTAAGAGGCGACGAATGGGATTGGCCGGTCAGGCTCGCGGACTTGGTTGATGTATGTCATCGTACCCCAATTGCGTGGATCGATGCTCATGATGTCAATCGTCTAGACATTACGATTTTTTGAATAATAGATAAATGTTTGTCCAGACTCGATTATTTACAAACCACCGTCACATAGCTGGAATATTGCTGAGTGTGGCGCTAAACAACAAACAAACATCCTTGATAACCACAGTTATGAAAATTCTGAGATATTGCTAAAAGCTGTTTTCAACCACTCAAAACCTCCCCCACTGACTCCAAGGGCTAAGACTGACTCTGATCTAAAGGATAGATCAGTTGTTCAATCCCCGGCTGCATCATATCAAAAGAAGTTTAAAGATGGTACTTGTTATCATCTGGCTCTCGGCATTAAGGGGCTAAAACAAGGACTGGTCGGCTCGTAGTCAGTTTACGGTGTCTGAGTGGTGTATACATGTTAAACTGCGGCATGGTATCTCAGTGGGCTAGCACTGCAAAGTTGGCATTAGTCCGGACTAAAACAAGCAGTCGCACACATGCATCTTGAATGGGTCTTTAAACCCCATTTACCTCTCCCACCTCCTAAGACTAATACAAGACTTGGTTCTGTTTATAGGACAATATTCTGAACATCCCTAGCGCCAGGGCAGAACATGCTGGAATCTACAAATGCACTGCTAAGAACTTCGCAGGCCAGGACAACAGGAACATCTATCTTCAGGTGAAATGTAAGTGTACATCTGCTTTATTTGGACGTACGTTTATCATCAAGTTGAGGACAATACCTTTTTACATTCAATTTACGTATTTGACTGACCAGGGCCCCATTCCACAAAGTGACCGCAGCACTACGACTATCAGGAGGCTATGTTAAAGTATTGGATTTATGAATGTCTTCGTGCTACGATCACATTTGTGAAAGTTTGTGGAATGGGGCCGGGCCAGGAAACAAAAAGCCGTCGGAAAATAAAATAAGAACTGTTTTGATTTATTATAAGCTCACTTTGACACCGTCCTTGTGAACTTATGTTGTGGCCTTGTCTGTTGTCAGTCTATTTACTTGAACTTCTTAATATCAATTTCACATAATAGGTTCGAAATGTGAGGAACAAGTAACTAAACATTTCGAGTTTCTGACGGTACGGGTGGCCCAGTCGTCTCAGGCATTGCAATTCCCTCTGCGGAGTTGCATCCCTTGGACATGTCAGAAACCTATGATTGCGGGCTTGCCCCAATTATGTTTCTAGCTTTGTCAGCACTAAGCTGGGTTTCACCAAAGTGGTGAATATCTGAGATTGCATCAGATTGAACCCACGCACCTCTTGTTTATTGATGGGGGCACGGGTTGTCCAGTCGTCTAAGGTGCCGCGATTTACTGTGCAGAGTTACATCCCTTGGGCACGCCAGAAACCTATAATTGTGGGTTCGAATCACGGTTCGCCCCGATTATGTTTCTAGGTTTGTCAGCACCATACCTGTGCTCGTGGGTTTCACCTAAGTTGTAAACGTCTAAGACCTGCATCACTTCAGGCTTTCCTCCCACATTAAGCTGACATGCCGCGATATAACTGGAATACTGTATAAAGCTGTGTGAAACCCAACTCACTCTCTTACTCACTCATTCACTGTTTCCAGTTAAACCCCGAGTGACAGTAGAGAGTCCAAGAGTGGGCCAGGCTCCCGGCTACTACAAGAGTTTAATCTGCATCGTCAAGGGTTATCCTGTCCCAACAACCGAGCAGGTGTCATGGTCTCATTCAGTCAGCCCCATATACTCCGCGGGCAGGTAAGTCTCTCTCAGCCCCATATACTCCCAGGGGAGGTAAGCCTCTCTCAGCCCCATATACTCCCAGGGGAGGTAAGCCTCTCTCAGCCCCATATACTCCCAGGGGAGGTAAGCCTCTCTCAGCCCCATATACTCCTAGGGGAGGTAAGTCTCTCTCAGCCCCATATACTCCCAGGGGAGGTAAGCCTCTCTCAGCCCCATATACTCCCAGGGGAGGTAAGCCTCTCTCAGCCCCATATACTCCCAGGGGAGGTAAGTCTCTCTCAGCCCCATATACTCCCAGGGGAGGTAAGCCTCTCTCAGCCCCATATACTCCTAGGGGAGGTAAGTCTCTCTCAGCCCCATATACTCCCAGGGGAGGTAAGCCTCTCTCAGCCCCATATACTCCCAGGGGAGGTAAGCCTCTCTCAGCCCCATATACTCCCAGGGGAGGTAAGCCTCTCTCAGCCCCATATACTCCTAGGGGAGGTAAGTCTCTCTCAGCCCCATATACTCCTAGGGGAGGTAAGTCTCTCTCAGCCCCATATACTCCCAGGGGAGGTAAGTCTCTCTCAGCCCCATATACTCCCAGGGGAGGTAAGCCTCTCTCAGCCCCATATACTCCCAGGGGAGGTAAGCCTCTCTCAGCCCCATATACTCCCAGGGGAGGTAAGTCTCTCTCAGCCCCATATACTCCCAGGGGAGGTAAGTCTCTCTCAGCCCCATATACTCCTAGGGGAGGTAAGTCTCTCTCAGCCCCATATACTCCCAGGGGAGGTAAGTCTCTCTCAGCCCCATATACTCCTAGGGGAGGTAAGTCTCTCTCAGCCCCATATACTCCTAGGGGAGGTAAGTCTCTCTCAGCCCCATATACTCCTAGGGGAGGTAAGTCTCTCTCAGCCCCCATATACTCCCAGGGGAGGTAAGTCTCTCTCAGCCCCATATACTCCTAGGGGAGGTAATTCTCTCTCAGACCCATATACTCCCAGGGGAGGTAAGCCTCTCTCAGCCCCATATACTCCTAGGGGAGGTAAGTCTCTCTCAGCCCCATATACTCCTAGGGGAGGTAAGTCTCTCTCAGCCCCATATACTCCTAGGGGAGGTAAGTCTCTCTCAGCCCCATATACTCCTAGGGGAGGTAAGTCTCTCTCAGCCCCATATACTCCCAGGGGAGGTAAGCCTCTCTCAGCCCCATATACTGCCAGGGGAGGTAAGCCTCTCTCAGCCCCATATACTGCCAGGGGAGGTAAGCCTCTCTCAGCCCCATATACTCCCAGGGGAGGTAAGCCTCTCTCAGCCCCATATACTGCCAGGGGAGGTAAGTCTCTCTCAGCCCCCATATACTCCCAGGGGAGGTAAGCCTCTCTCAGCCCCATATACTCCCAGGGGAGGTAAGCCTCTCTCAGCCCCATATACTGCCAGGGGAGGTAAGTCTCTCTCAGCCCCCATATACTCCCAGGGGAGGTAAGCCTCTCTCAGCCCCATATACTGCCAGGGGAGGTAAGTCTTTCTCAGCCCCATATACTGCCAGGGGAGGTAAGTCTCTCTCAGCCCCCATATACTCCCAGGGGAGGTAAGCCTCTCTCGGCCCCATATACTCCCAGGGGAGGTAAGTGTCCCTCAGCCCCATATACTCCCAGGGGAGGTAATTCTCTCTCAGCCCCATATACTCCCAGGGGAGGTAAGTCTCTCTCAGCCCCATATACTCCCAGGGGAGGTAAGTCTCTCTCAGCCCCATATACTCCCAGGGGAGGTAAGTCTCTCTCAGCCCCATATACTCCCAGGGGAGGTAAGTCTCTCTCAGCCCCATATACTCCCAGGGGAGGTAAGTCTCTCTCAGCCCCATATACTCCCAGGGGAGGTAAGTCTCTCTCAGCCCCATATACTCCCAGGGGAGGTAAGTCTCTCTCAGCCCCATATACTCCCAGGGGAGGTAAGTCTCTCTCAGCCCCATATACTCCCAGGGGAGGTAAGTCTCTCTCAGCCCCATATACTCCCAGGGGAGGTAAGTCTCTCTCAGCCCCATATACTCCCAGGGGAGGTAAGTCTCTCTCAGCTCCTTATTCTCCTGTTAACTCCTATAAAAGTCCAGTTTCCACCCTTGCTGAACCAGACTGGAATTATGGAGTTATATTTTGGCTAAACTAATGAGTCAATGCATAGTCCAATCAAAATCGCATAATGAAATCGACATCCGGTTTGTATACCTCTGTGTAGACTTCAGTCGATTGCAGGATTTGCAAGGCATATGTACTGCCAACTGGGCATCAAGAGATATTTTCCAAATCTTTTCATATTTTTAATCAAGGCATTCAAGTGATTTGATGCACTTTGCGAAGTAAGAACTGTTTTAGCTCAATATAGATTTTGATTATAGCTCAGATGGTCTTGAAGGGGCATTAAACCCACTCACCAGTTTCTTTCCTGGTTAGTAAGCATGCCCATGTAACTTCAGATTTGAGATTACAAACATACCCGGAGCCTACAACCGCATCACGAGCATCCTCACAATCAAGGGAGTGCAGCCGTCGGACTACGGAAACTTCCGGTGTGCTGCCACCAACGAACAGGGGGATGGAGAGGCTGCAATTGAGCTGTATGGTGAGTGGACTACTTTCTGTATCCCGACACCGTAGACGCAATAGCAGATCTCCAGATAAGCTGGGTATCTGCGTAAAATTCACATCAGAAATGCAGAAAAACGCAGTAAAATAAAATCCAAGCCTATCAAATACGCAGCGAACATTACAGATACACTACAAAAATAAAACTTGTGCGTATCATCAAAATATTGTGAAGTAACCCTGCGTATTCGATACGCAAATCAGCAACTTATTTTGAAATTATAAACAGGCATTCCGTCAACCTTGCCAAACTCCACGATGACAGTTACATCATGATCATTTGCCATCACACTTTCTTGTGGAAGTATCGTGGCATTTTTGAGTCCTATAAAGCTCTCGAACCCACACGACACCAGTTTGCAGGGACTAGATGAATAGTGTAATATTTAACTTAAATACCCACATGTGTAAAAACTAGTGGGTAACATAAATTTGAATACCCAGATAGAATTACTGATACCAAATGATTTTATAATGCATGGGTAAAATACCCACAACACCAAAAGCTCAACTGGAGCTCTGCGCAATAGGTCTGAATAGAGTTCCAGTATACACTATGAATGCTGTATACTGGCAAGACCAGAAGACTGTCTCCGTGGTCTAGTGGTAGAGCGTCCGCCCGGAGAGCGGAAGGTCTGGGGTTCGATCCCCGACTGCGTCATACCAAAATACGTCAAAAGATGGTACTTCTTGTTACCCTGTCTGGCGCTCGGCATTAAGGAGCTAAAACAAGGACTGGTCGGCTCGGAGTCAGTATACTGTGTCTGAGTGGGGTATTCATGTCAAACTGTGGCATGGTATCTCAGTGAGCTAGCACTATAAATCGGCATCAGTCCGGACTAGTACAAGCAGCCACACACACACACGTGCATGCACGTCGCTATATAAGTGCAGTAATCTTGGACCCGACGTTAAACCCAATTCACCTCACCTCACCTCACCTCACCTCACCTCACCTCACCTCACCTCACCTCACCTCACCTCACCCCACCTCACCTCACCTCACCTCACCTCACCTCAGAATCATATAAAATCTAACATAGTATTGAAAAAGAAATGATGTGTGTCCCCTTCCTCCGCAGCCTCCGACCAGCCAACGCCTGACAGGACGGGGCAGATCAACAGTCGCTCGTCCGCGCTGGTCATAAGCGCCACCACGCTGCTGATGCTGCTGTCAACGTGCCTCCTCCATCGACTCAACTTGTGAACATGAGACCATCACAGACCTCAACACTTCTTTGGCTTGTATACATGGCGTTCTTCTGCCATCTGTCGATAAACCAGGCACTTACGCAATGTAGTGCTATTTTGAGATTGGTCCCAGATTTTTCCGACCAATCGACGCTCAGATCACATTGGTTTCAAAAGGAAGATGGTGAACATATCGCATCTACAATTTTTTATCGCAAACTCTAACAGAAATTCAAACATTGAAAGAAGTATCTGAAAAGAAAGTTTTTTTTTCATGTTTTTATGAGAGGGGGGGGGGGGATCTTATTACTACGTGTTAACTTTAGTTTATAGAAATAGCCATGTTTTGGCGTGTGGCCTTTGGGTGTGGACATTGCATGAATGTCTGGCATAGGGTTTGCAACATGTTCAACATGGGACTGGTTTAAATGAGGGCAGGACATGCTCACCCTTTTCGCGAACACCGGGTGTCATCATTGATTTTCAGTGATCCATTCATAAAATTTTCACCTCTATTTTGCCTTTTTCGCCCAATGGAATCTGGTCCGTCATATAATCGGGACTGGTAATTCTCTGACATTGATATTATATAATCTGTTTCATTAACGTACTGAAAATACCATATTCGACGTAATAAGCTCCCAAGGCGCTCTCAAAATTAGAAACAGGGGGCTCTTATTAGAATATTATTTTGGTGAAAAAAAACAGAGTTGAAAGATAAATTTCGTGGTTTATGCTGACAGCCTGAAATGTTTATGTACAGCAGATATATTTTTCCAGAATTTAATTGCCCATAATTAAGGGTGCGCATAACACACGGATGCGTATATGCGAATAAATAAGTCTTGTGTACATTGATCAAGCGGAACGGGTGCTAATTTGTATTGTTCATTAGCCAATATATTAGCAAATGTCAACGTGGGCGCTTATTAGAGCGGGGCGCTTATTATGTCGAATACAGTAGACACAATGTCTGAGTGTTGAGTTGTGATGGAGAAATGAAGTGTATTCATCCTTGTGAAGTATTGTGGATCTGCATGTACAGTAATCATAGTACCAGACATGCCTTCAAGACTTTCCTCCGTATCCATCCATTAAACAAAACAATGAACAATTGGGTTGATGAGCTGCTGTCACAGACTTCCTGTAATGGCCAGCCCTGAGACAGGGCGTATGGAAATAAGTTTGATTAATTCGACCAGACCAATGTATTTTCTTGTTATAAAATTAGCCTGATTAATCAACCAAAATTTTTGCAAATAGTAATATGAAAAACGTGTTGATATACTTTTATGTTGCTTGTATACATTTTTAAGAAAGAACGTTTCAAAAATTGTTTTGAGAATTTTCACTTCCCATTTTTTTAAGAAAATGACCCAAATCATTTTAACGAAATCCTGCAAACATGACAATAAAATTGTCTAGACTTATACATTCATAAGGAAGAGATTTTATGGATGTCAACTTCTTTATTATGAGGAACACATCGTTTCGGAGTATATGCTTAATTACTTCTTCTGATGAAGGAGTAAGTATACACAACACGAAACGTTGTTACTTAAAATAAAGAAGTTGACATCCATAAATTCTCTTCCTTTTGTGCATCACTTCTAAATGCCTTTCAAAGACTTATAAATTCAGTTGAAAAATCTGTATTCTGCTCTTTTTCAGGATATGTATATATATATATGCAATGATTTACTGTGAACACCCAGTTCAAGATATTTAAGACATTTTGTTATCCTTAACTTTGCCAGTGGTATGGTAGTAAAATTTTAACCTGTGATCATCTTCAGTGATGGGACAGTGTGTGCCAAGAAACTGAAGTAGGACTTGTGTTGTTAGCAACGGCAGCTTCTTGCATACCGTGTTCTACGTAATAAGCGCCCAGGGCACTCTCAATATTAGAAATAGGGGGCTCTTATTAGAATATTATTTGGGCGGAAAAATCGTAAATTTCGTGGTTTATGCTGACAGCCGAAAATGTTTATATAAGACAGATATATTTTTCCAGAATTTAATTGCCAATAATTAAGGGTGCATATAACACACGAGTGCATATTATATAAGGATATATAAGTCTTGTGTACTTTGATCAATCGGTAGGGGTGCTAATTGGGATTGTTCACTAGCCAATATATTAACAAATATCTCCGTGGGTGCTTATTAGAGCTGGGCGCTTTTTACGTTGAATTCGGTATATCATATTTGTTCTATTTGAGAATATTTTTATCAGACACCACCATTAAGGATTATAGATTGATGTCTTGCATTAATTGCAACACATGTTTATGTTTAAAGTAATTTGATTTTAAAACATTTGTTAGACAAACAAATATTCCCACATTGAATGCTATAATGAAGTATGGTGCTTCAGGTCTATTTCAGTTTGACAAATATTAATTAAAAATGTTTTGTTTTATTCATTATGCATAGTTTTTGAATGTTTGTAGGTATTTTAATTTCATCCGATCAGTGTTAAGGAAAAAGAATGTTTAATTTCAGGGTGATCTTGACATATGCATGTAGGCCTTTCCAGATGCTTGTTATCATGAGAGTCATGCAAACGTATCGTGTCATGTCGTGTCATGTCATGTCCATAAATAATAGGATGTCATATTCTGTGTGTGACATTTAACAACTCTGTGTATATATTTTGAGTCCACTTACTTGTCCCTCAACACCAGCTGGCTTTGTTGTAACCCTAGGCAACAATTATTTTTTCAAATTGTGACAATGTATGAAAGCAGTTTATTGTTAGGAATCTTGAAGGAGAGTATCTAATCAGTCTTCTCTGACGGAGGAAGAGGACAGAAATTGTATACAAGTTTGTATCAAGTTCAGTGTAAACTGTATTAGAATAAAGACTAGTATTATCATGATTATGGGATTTACATATACTCAAAGGAAAAAGTTACTGTGACATAAGTTTGTAAGTGAGAGAATCCACATCCCTAGAACTCTCAATGTGTATTGTATTGTTAAAGAGTAAATTGTTTTCTTTGCTATTCCTTCACTGTCTTACAATCTTGCCAAGTATCTAAGGTGACACAACTTGAAGATCAGAGTTGTGTCCCTTTGCTATGCCAGGATCTGCTTTGTATGATTACGATTCTTGGTCTGCCCTTAATGATGCATGATTATTTTCAGTCAAGTCATCAATTAATACAAAAACATAAGTGGGAATTGAATTACTGAGTGTTTAAATAATTATTTGAAATTTCATAGCTTTTAACAATTCTTTTTATGTGATATGTAAAGAGCATATTACCATGATTAAGGTCTTATTATGTCATAAGAAACAAAGTAGAAGCACAATTTTAAACAGAGCTCCAGATAAGCTGCGTATCTGCGTAAAATAAGCATCAGAAATGCAGAAATACGCAGTAAAATAAAACCCGAGCGTATCAAATACGCAACAAACATTACAGATAAGCTGGGGCGATCGGGTAGCCTAGTGGTTAAAGCGTTCGCTCGTCACGCCGAAGACCCAGGTTCGATTCCCGACATGGGCACAATGTGTGAAGCCCATTTCTGGTGTCCCCCGCCTTGATATTGCTGGAATATTGCTAAAAGCGGCGTAAAACCAAACTCACTCACTACAGATACGCTACAAAAATAAAACTTGTGCGTATCATCAAAATATTGTGTAGTAACCCTGCGTATTCGTTTAGCAAATCAGCAACTTATTTTGAAATTATAAACGGGCATTCCGTCAACCTTGCCAAACTCCACGATGACAGTTACATCACGATCATTTGCCATCACACTTTCTTGTGGAAGTATCGTGGTATTTTTGAGTCCTATAAAGCTCTCGAACCCACACGACACCAGTTTGCAGGGACTAGATGAATAGTGTTTTTTAATATTTAACTTAAATACCACATGTGTAAAAACTAGTGGGTAACATAAATTTGAATACCCAGATAGAATTACTGATACCAAATGATTTTATAATGCATGGGTAAAATACCCACAACACCAAAAGCTTATCTGGAGCTCTGGTAAATCATTTTAAGCCATGTACAATAATTCCTCTCATGTAAGTGTGAATATGCTAAACTATACTTATGCCTCTCGGATGTATGTACGCTGTATAACAGTTAATGAGTTTACGCAATAATTCAATTATATTTTTAACCTTCTTTTTGATGGCAAACGTTGGATATTCTTAATGTGTACATACAAGATCATGTTGATTCAGCCTCATTCATCTGTATATAGGAAATCATGTAACCATGGTAATCAACTCGACCTGGCGTGAGTTGGTAATTAGAAGTCGCATCAATATATCAGCTATCGAGCCACTAGAACCTAGATTATGGGTATCACTTCTAAATGCCTTTCAAAGACTCGAACGTAGATGTAATATATTCGTTTGAAAAGTGAGAAACTGATTTCTCTGATTTCTATTTGGAACCATCCGTAGCTTTCATCATAATACTTTTGACAGATCTTACGGAGAAATTCAGAAGCTTAATGTAGGATTAAAAAATGCAGTTCTAGTTTTGAGACCTACCCCCCACCACACCCAAAACTTAATCGTCAAAAGAGTGACTGCTTTTCAAGTCATCCGGTTATATTACCTACCATTGAGATGTCAATCATTTTCATAATACAAATGTGAATATAGTTGTTCTTTCTTTTGACTGAAAATTTTATTTTGTGGGATGGAAATCTCTCACCCTTCCCTCCACACCAGCCCAAAAAATGAAGAAACTATTTTTTTTTCTGTAATCAGCTTTTCAATTTCTCCCTTACAAAACAAGAAGTAATTTACACATTCTGTACTAATAACATGAAGAGCAACAGTAACTTGGATAGTGATATATTTGATACTGAATTTCTAAATATTCAGTGTTATCAAGATTCATCCCAAACTTGTTTTGTAATTGATTTATCAACATTCCAGAGAATTTATTTCGAAACAATGTGTACATAATTTGATAATAAACCAATTTGTATTTTCTACTCATGTGTCATGTTGTCTGATTAATCTGAGTTCACTGCTTCCACACTAGGTGTGCGGCAATATTCCAGCTATATGACGGCGGTCTGTATATAATCCAAGTCTGGACCAGACAAGCCAGTGATTGATATGAGCATCAATCCACGCATTTGGGATCGATGACATGCATCAACCAAGTCAGCGAGCCTGACCACCCGATCCCGTTGGTCGCCTTTTACGACAAGCATGGGTTGCTGAGGTTCTATTCCAGCCCGGATCTTCACGGGTCCCAAGCAACTGAGCGAGCCTGACCACTCGATCCCGTTTATCACCTTTTACCACAAGCAGAGTCACCTTTTACCACAAGCAGAGTCACCTTTTACCACAAGCAGAGTCACCTTTTACCACAAGCAGAGTCACCTTTTACAGCAAGCATGGGTTGCTGAAGACCTATTCTATCCCGGAATCTTAACGGGTCCCGAGTTGACGATATCAATCACTGATTGTCTGATCCAGACTCGATTATTTACAGTCCGCCGTCACATAGCTGGAATATTACCAGTGATTGATATCATGAGCAACGATCCATGCTTTCTGGGTATGATGACACCCTATCACCAGGTCTGAGCACCAGATCCATTAAGTTGCCTTTTGTAACCAATTCTAACCCGGAATCCTCAAGATTATGACACCATGCCTGTTTGACGGTCTACTACAAAGCAGTTCTGTATCTTTCCACTCAACTGATTACATGATCAGCATCATAATAATCAATATTGATTATCAAAAATGTGTATTGATAATGTACAAGCCTTCTAACACCCGTGAAGATCCGGGTTAGAATTGGTCTTCAGCAACCCATGCTCGTAAGAGGCGACTAACAGGATCGGGTAGGCAGGTTTGCCGACTTCGTTTGTGCATGTCATCGTATCCCAATTGCGTGGATCGATGCTTATGATATCAATCACTGGATTGTCTGGTCCAAACTCGATTAATTACAGACCGCCGTCATATAGCTGGAATATTGCTGAGTGCGGCGTACAACAAACATGCTCTGAACATTACATTATTACCCTGGGAATGGGTGGGTTGAGCTGTCCTCTTCCCTTCTTCAACCTGGTTCGTACCCCTGCTAAGTTAGAATCTGGGGAAGAATAGGTCTTCAGCAACCCATACTTGCCGTAAAAGGCAACTATGCTTGCTGTAAGAGATGACTCTGCTTGTTGTAAAAGGCAATCAACGGGATCGGGTGGTCAGGCTCGCTGACTTGGTTGATGCATGTCATTGTATCTCAATTTCATAGGTCGATGGTCATGAAGTCAAAAATTTACAGACCGCCATCATACAGCTTGAACATTGCCGAGAGCGGCGTTAAACAACAACGAACAAAACAAAGCCCATGCTTGGTGAACAGAAATTTCATGCAGTTCATTCATAAAACATGCAAATCTTTAACTATGTGCAGTGAACACAATTTGATCATTGTAGCCAGTAAGCAAATGCTTAGAATTCATGCATGAATTTCAGAATGGTCAGTAAACTGTTTATCTGCAGGTAAAACATCTTAGCTGTAATTTAATTCAACATATTTCCACCTGACATTTGGGGTATTTTCTCTTTGGCATCAAAATGAGTTTACCTTGACAACAAACACAGCAGATCCACTCAGTCTCATGCAATCTGTTGAAGCTGGCTGACTGGACTTGTCCCAGCTCAAGTACAATATGAGATAGAAAATAATGAAATGAAATAAAAAAAAAATTCTCCTGTACAATATGTGATGTTTACATGTTTTCTTGAGTGAGTGAGTGAGTGAGTTGGGTTTAACGCCGCTTTTAACATTATTCCAGTTATAATCACGGCGTGTCAGCTTATTGTGTGAGGAAAGCCCGAAGTGATGCAGGTCTCAGACGTTTACCACTTCGATGAAACCCACGAGCACGGGTATGGTGCTGACAAACCTAGAAACATAATCGGGGCGAACCGGGATTCGAACCCACAATCATAGGTTTCTGGCGTGCCCAAGGGACGCAACTCTGCACAGCGAATCGCGGCGCCTTAAACGACTGGGCCACCCGTGCCCCCGTATCAATAAACTAACCCAAATTGCAAATCATGAGGCAAATATTATAAAGGGGTTAACTCTGATTTTGCAACCTCGATTTGTTACAAATATAACCTTAAACAATTTTGATGGTCATTTTGATCAACAGAAATGAGAGAGATCTTTTATATTTTGGTTTTCTGTGAAGTATGCATAAAAAAATAAAATTTCTGTAGTCGATTGGGCTTGGGACATTTCGGAATCTTTAGCCCAACTAATTTTGCCAGTCATGGGCTAGCAGGCAGGCTATTATTTCGCACACTTTGTCACATTTCACAATTAGCCACGAGGAAAATAGAGAATTAAGGAAAATCATACATTTTTTTATTGAAGAGGCATATTTTTTCAACCACCAAACAAAGGTTTTGAGAAAACAATCTGTGCACCAATTAATAAGAAATGAGGGTTTAGATGGGTTTTGTCACAAACCGCTTTGAATCAGATATTCCACAAGAAGGACAGTAACAACAGCTATGAATTCACATTTTTATTAAATTAATATAGATATATTTTCCCTGCATTGCATTGTCAGATGTGATTTACATAGAGTCTTGCTTTGTTTTGTTTGTTTGTTGTTTAATGCCGCACTCAGTAATATTCCAGCTATACGGTGGCGGTCTGTAAATAAATAAGCAGGGGAACCAGGTTGAAGACGGGAAGAGGACAGCTCAACCCACCCGTTCCCAGGGTAACAATGTAATGTTCAGAGCATGTTTGTTGTTTAACGCCGCACTCAGCAATATTCCAGCTGTATGACGGCGGTCTGTAAATAATCAAGTCTGAACCAGACAATCCAGTGATTGACATCATGGGTATCGAAACACGCAGTTGAGATACGATGACGTGCATCAACCAAGTCTGTAAATAATCAAGTTTGGACCAGACAATCCAGTGATTGATATCATGAGTATCGAAACAAGCAGTTGAGATACAATGACATGCATCAACCAAGTCAGCAAGCCTGTGATTACCTGATCCCATCAGTCGCCTCTTACGACAAGCATTGTCTCCTTTTGGGGCAAGAATGGGTTGCTGAAAACCTATTCTACCCCGGATCTTCATGGGTCAGATCAGCAGGTGTTTAATGCCTTTGTTAGACATTTCTTTCTTCTAAATTGTCTTTCTTATGGTCAGCCATGTGGCACATAAACTCGAACAAAAATGAAAAATGTTCTGAACATAATCCGCAGTTGAATATTTGATCCTCCTTATAGTCCTTAAAATATTCCCTAGCTTCACGATGATGTTCAAAGACATGGTTCTTCAGATCTAATAACTTCTGGAACTCAAAATGACAGACTTTACATCGAAACACATGCGCCATCTTCACATTCCTGGAATGTTCATTATTCAGGTCATAACTTTTATCACATTCTAAACACCTCTGCAACTTGTTCTTAGCGCCAAATGTTGTATAGGTCTTTAGAAGGTCGTCAATGTTGACGGTTTGAAAGCACTCCTGCAAGTGGTCCCCGATGAGCTGTTTTGAAGCCTGGGGTAAATATCCGTCGGTGTCATACCAACACTTCCCACACTTATTGCACACAAGCTTGTGACTCTCCTGGTTGCCATTGTGAGTCAAGGTGTGGTTCTTCAGTCCTGTGATGTAGCTGAATCTCCTGCCACACCACATGCAGACGTGCTTGTCTGTGTCTTTGTGGACAGCCAGATGCTTTCTTAGCATATTTTCATAAACGAAGCCTTTAGAGCAGTAACGACAGATAAAGTCGAGGTGACTCTCCATCTCGTGTTTGTACAGTAGAGGAAGACTTGGGAAGATGCCATTGCACCTCTTACAGAAGTATGTCTTTGCTGGTGGAGATGTAGATGTTGTTGGTGGAGCTGATGAGGGCGTGACAGAAGAAGAGGGTGTGGCACTTGAGGAGGGTGTGGCACTTGGGGAGGGTGTGATGGTTGATGGTGTGACAGCTGATGAGGGTGTGACAGAAGAGAGTGTGATAGAAGAAGATGGTGTGACACTTGATGAGGGTGTGTTGGTTGATGGGGACTGTGATCTCTGATTGTGTCCCAGAGCATGCTTTAAGGCATGGAAAGCACCATCCGATGCTTCAGACACTGGTGGAGTCACCGACTTGGAAATATCAGTGCAAGACTCCTGCATGTTCATACGCCTAGGACTTGCAATCCTCAACTCACTTGTTACAGTTAAATGCGAAGGAGGAAGGGTTTCATCCTTTGTGGATCCCGAAGGACCCAGAACCTCTGGTAAGGACTTCAAGATAGCCAATCCTTTCTTCAGATTGTTCAGAGGAACAGACACTTCTAATCCACCAGTCTTATTCTCAAGGCTGTCGGACTCTGTGTCACCTTCAACGCCAAGGTTGGAAATAAGATCAACTAGTTTTGATCCTTGTCCTGCAGCAGTTGCTTTGTTAGATGGGTCCTCCTTCAGGGCAGAGATGGCCTTCTTTACAGCTTCATTGGTGTGAGTGTACAAGTGTTTCTTCATGACGCTCTGATAGGCGAATACTTTCCCACAGAAGGGACAGGTGTGGCTGATGTCGGGGTGGTCTCGCAGCATGTGAAGCTGCTGGGCGGCTACGTGCTGGAACACACTCTGACACTTGTAGCATGGGTAGTACCCTGCATGGGTAACGGGTGATTCTAAGGTCAGGCACAGTGCCTCGTGTTGTTGGAACGTCTGTGGGCTTACAAAGATCCTGCCACACTGCCCACAGTAGATGTTGGCAGATCCTACTGGTGTTGTTCCCTTTGAATTCTTAGCTGACCTTTTGACTGATTTGGACTTCTTCTCTTCCTGAGTTGATGTAGGGTCCGTTTTAGTTTTCCATTTTCTCCTCTTCACTGGTGTTAGTGGCAACATGTCCTTCAGCTCTCTTTTCTTCCGCTTCCGTTTTGGTCTGGTGTTGTGAGTGTGAGCAGGCACACACTCGGTTTCCTCTTTCTTACATTCCTGCTTAGCCTCCGATACATAATGATCTGATATTGTGACTCCAGATGAAGTAGAATCATCAACATCTGACTTAAATTCCAGGGGGGTGTTTCCTGCTGCATTGGCCTGCTCCTCACATAATCTGGACTTAACCTGAGGACACCCTGCCTCTGATAAACCCATTTCTCTACCACCCTCACCATCAGTCTTTAGTGCGAGACTCTGAGAACATGCATACATACCAGCCTGTGAATCTGCAGGCAGAGTTTCAAGATTGGTTTCTTTTTCAAAGTTAGTTTTGCAAATAGATAAATATTTATCAGAGGTAACATTGTTTCCACTTTGACTGTCTTCATCAATCCTGACATTGACTGACATTTGATCATCATCATCATCGTCTTTTTCAGGCGGTTCTTCCTTGATGTGCATGCAAACATCTTCACTGGCAGGTGCTTTCATCTCATGTATGTTTTCTTCACTACTGTACACTGTATCACTGCGAGCCTCCGGGACAGACTTCACTTCCTGTGACACTTTCCTTGGCCTTCCTGGACCTCTGCTACCAGAAGCCTTAGGAGGCCGTCCAAGCCTCTTCCTGGGTTCCAGACATTTTGCCAGTCTCTGTGCCTCCTTTGCTTCCTTGGCTGCAGTCTCTTTCTCCATATTCCTCTTAATGTTAAGAATGTCTTGAACAGTGTATGTCAGTTTTATACCTCCAAGTGGGTTTGTAGACACCACTGGTTTCACGAACCCTGACGCCTGATCATCAACAGCTATCTCCGATTCTTCCCTGGACGGAAGCTTGCTCGTGTCCACCCTTTTGTCTTCTACCAAAATCTCGGCATGTGCCTTCTGAATGTGATATTTGAGTTGATAGGCAAATCGAAAACCCTCATAACAAACCGGGCATACTTTTTTCTTGTTTCCAGCCTGAGTGGAATCTGTGTCATCAACTGCAGTAAGATTTTGAATCATCTTATTGTCAATGAGCCATTCTGGGTGCACTTCTTGCATGTGGAGATTCAAGTAATAAGGATGGGTGTAGATCTTGTTCCTGCAGATGAAACAGGTCTTGCTGTACCGAGCTCGAGGATTAAACTTCCCTTTTGTTCCTTTGCTCCTCGACTCTTCCTCTCTCCCATTCTTCCTCTTATCCTTTTCCAAAGTCTCTGGATGAACCTTCTGCATGTGGAACTTCTTATGGAACTCATATTGAAACTCTTTGTTACAGATTTCACACATTTTGGGGTTGACTGATTTGATCCCAACCATTTCGCTATTCTCCACGTCGTATAAGGCATACCTAGCTATCATCTTGCTGTTGTCTTCTTTGTCACATGGGACTCTGTCCACCCTGTCACATGGAGCTCCCAGATCTTGTGGTTGAACTGATGTATCGCCCATTCCTTGTTCGTGCTCTTCTTCTCTGTCCATGTAGATCTCAAACTCTGTTGAAGCTCCCTGAGTCTCCTGCCCAAGATCTTCCTCTTGTGAACAGGGTGAATCATTTTCATATTCAAAACTCGGATTTCTTTTCACTTTTCTTCCTCGCCTTGTTCTTTCAAACACTCTCTCAGATTCTGTCTCATTTTCATCTTCCTCCATCTCTTCTTCGTTTGCATCCTGTTGTGACTCCTCCGAGGAAAACACTTCCCCCTTGATATGGACATAGCTGTGGTTGTATGCGATATCGTAACTGTCATCCACACTCTCTTCTTTGACTAGTGGATGTCTGACAGTCTCAGGCTCAGCCTCTCCTGTGGTAATACGTGGGGATGATTCAGTCTCTGTCAAAGCATCATCTGAGTCACTTGGACTGTACTCTGTCTTCACAATACTGTATCTACCAATACCCTCATTCTCAAAATGATAGGATTCGTTTTGTGTTCTGTTGGTCCCAGTTTGGATGTAGCACCTGGGCAGGAGCTCATTAGCATCTTCTACTGAATCTTCTCGAGTGTATCTACGTGACATGACCTTGTAGTCATGTTCTTCAGAATCCCCTTCAGAACCTTCTTGAGAGTAACCTGGAGACATGGCCCTGTCGTCATGGTTATCCGAATCCCCTTCAGGACCTTCTTGAGAGTAAGCCTTTGACATTACCAGGCAGTCATGGCTATGAGAATCTCCTTCAGGAGCTTGTGGGTAGTCCTGGGACATGGTGCCATAGTCTTCATCATTTTCAGGTTCCTGTTTGATTATGATGTCCCCTTGGCCATAACATCCTCCTTCATCCATTTTTTGCCAATCCACCAGGATTTGTTTCAGATATGAAGTGTTGAATGTTTTCTCATTTTCACTGTCAGATCAGTGGATATCTGACGTCACTCTCTCACTGCATCTGCTTCTGATTTCATCTGCGTGTTTGCTCGTTATAAGTCTGAAAAGCAAAGAAACAAAAAAATATTAAAAATCCTGGAATGTGAACCATTCTGCAGCAAAATGATAACCAGAATAAAAGTCTATTGTTATTTGTCATGTTCTGTTCAAATTGTCAGTAAGTGAGTGAACTTTGTTAAATGTAAACTTTGAAAAGGGGGAGGAATAACATGGTTATATCATGGCATTTCAGATCAAAGTGGAAGGAATAACATGGTTATGTCATGGCATGTTAGATTAAAGTGGGAGGAATAACATGGTTATATCATGGCACATTAGATTAAAGTGGGGAGAATAACATGGTTATGTCATGGCATGTCAGATTAAAGTGGAAGGAATAACATGGTTATATCATGGCATGTTAGATTAAAGTGGGAGGAATAACATGGTTATATCATGGCACGTTAGATTAAAGTGGAAGGAATAACATGGTTATATCATGGCATGTCAGACTAAAGTGTGAGGAATAACATGGTTATATCATGGCACATTAGATTAAAGTGGGGAGAATAACATGGTCATATCATGACATGTCAGATTAAAGTGGAAGGAATAACATGGTCATATCATGGCATGTCAGATTATAGTGACAGGAATAAGATGGTCATATCATGGCATGTCAGAATAAAGTGAGAGGAATATCATGGTCATATCATGGCATGTCAGATTAAAGTGGGAGGAATAAGATGGTCATATCATGGCATGTCAGATTAAAGTGAGAGGAATAAGATGGTCATATCATGGCATGTCAGATTAAAGTGAGAGGAATAAGATGGTCATATCATGGCATGTCAGATTAAAGTGAGAGGAATAAGATGGTCATATCTTGGCAATTCAGATTAAAGTGAGAGGAATAACATCGTCATATCATGGCATGTCAGATTAAAGTGAGAGGAATAAGATGGTCATATCATGGCATGTCAGATTAAAGTGACAGGAATAAGATGGTCATATCATGGCATGTCAGATTAAAGTGAGAGGAATAAGATGGTCATATCTTGGCAATTCAGATTAAAGTGAGAGGAATAACATGGTCATATCATCATGGCATGTCAGATTAAAGTGAGAGGAATAAGATGGTCATATCACGACATGTCAGATTAAAGTGGAAGGAATAACATGGTTATATCATGGCATGTCAGATTAAAGTGAGAGGAATAACATGGTTATATCATGGCATGTCAGATTAATGTGAGAGGAATTAGATGGTCATATCATGGCATGTCAGTTTAAAGTGAGAGGAATAAGATGGTCATATCATGGCATGTCAGATTAAAGTGTGAGGATTAAGATGGTCATATCATGGCATGTCAGATTAAAGTGAGAGGATTAAGATGGTCATATCATGACATGTCAGATTAATGTGAGAGGAATTAGATGGTCATATCATGGCATGTCAGATTAAAGTGAGAGGATTAAGATGGTCATATCATGGCATGTCAGATTAATGTGAGAGGAATTAGATGGTCATATCATGGCATGTCAGATTAAAGTGAGAGGAATAAGATGGTCATATCATGGCATGTCAGATTAAAGTGAGAGGATTAAGATGGTCATATCATGGCATGTCAGATTAATGTGAGAGGAATAAGATGGTCATATCATGGCATGTCAGATTAAAGTGAGAGGAATAAGATGTTCATATCATGGCATGTCAGATTAAAGTGAGAGGATTAAGATGGTCATATCATGGCATGTCAGATTAAAGTGAGAGGATTAAGATGGTCATATCATGACATGTCAGATTAAAGTGAGAGGAATAAGATGGTCATATCATGGCATGTCAGATTAAAGTGAGAGGATTAAGATGGTCATATCATGGCATGTCAGATTAAAGAGGGCTGAGCACCAGATGTACAGGAGCTTATCAATTCTGAGAGTGCTTGAGTGAGTGAGTGAGTTTGGTTTTACACTGCTTTTAGCACTATTCCAGCAATATCACGTCGGGGGACACCAGAAATGGGCTTCACATTTTGTACCCATGCCTTGAATCGAACTTAGGTCTTCGGTGTCATGAGTGAACGCTTTAACCACTAGGCTACCTGACCGCCCCTCTCAATTCTAAGAGATATGAAACCTGCGTGGTAGAGATATGCTCATCCACCTAAAGTAGTGTTGGAAATGCTAAAAAAATGCTTTTCTGGCCTCATTTAATAAATACAAATCACAGGGCTCTGAAAATAGCATATATCAAAATAATGAAAATTACCTAACGTAGCCTATTCTTACTGACACTGTGATTGGTCCAGTGTTTTCGGAGGTAATGTTTGCAGTGTGAGGAGATGAATTCTGATGGAATTTAGAGGCATAGTCAAAGTGTGAAGGTCCAACTTTAAATATAGCATAAACCTGAACATGTGTGTTGAGACCCAACATTAACTACATCTATCCCAAATATTGTTACATTTTTACCATAATGGCTGAGTTATGGTCATTGTACCAATTGGGATACGATAACATGCATCAACCAAGTCAGCGACCCTGACCACCCGATTCCGTCAGTCGCCTCTTAGAACAAGCATACCGGTAATCACTTCTTAATTAAGACAAGTTCCAAACCGGATCCTCACAGGTCAAAGGTTTGTAGTTGTGGTTGTGGTCAGAACTGTAATTTACGTTGATTCTGATGGAGACATTTCAATGATTTTATTAACTTTTGACAGGACATTGGTCTATTTCATGATCAAATTAAAAAAATAAAATCTTCAGGACATTTATTACAATAAAATGCCAATGACATTCATCCTAGAAAATGAACCAATCTTAAACTCTGACAGCAGATTGGTTATCTGTGTATAAATTCAGCAACCAAAAAGTCCTTATACATTTGTTTTCATCATGAAATTAAATATTGTATAAAACAGCTTTTATTCACTACTGTCCATAAGCTACTGAAAAATAATAAATTGTGGACTGATCTGGTTTACAACAGTGTTTATGTATTATTTTATTCTAGTCTGTAAAATCCTGCAGAATCCTCTCTGGAATGTTGAACTTACTTTTTATAACGTTGTTTAAATTATCAACTGCTAAACGACCCTGTCATATCGACAAACAATTCTAAAGCCTTATCATGAAATATATCATGTATGTTAAATTTGTAAATGAATATGAAGAATTTATCATTTACACGTCTGTACACACATATATGACTTATACCCAATAATAATAGCAGCAATCGGCAGATACGTATCTTCCCGCTGCCAAATTATGCAAACTGTCGCTACATTTCAAGTATGGAAGTAAGTATGTGTTCGGGAGCCCCCTTCATAAAAGCCTTTATTTACATACATTTTGTAGAAATATATATCTCGAAAACAATGATTAATGAAACAGATAATAACATTAAACATACATTAACACAACATTAAATTGATGAAGTCCACTTATAAAGCTGATATTATCGATTTTTTTTATTGAAGACTGTAGAAATGCAATATGGCCGCCGGAGAGAAGACCTGTATGTCGGCCATCTTGGCTATATGATCATACAATTTCCTTTTTAACAGAAATACAAAACATTCCGAACTTGAAACACCAGCAACACACGAGGGTAAATCATTATCTTCAATACAGAATGTTGAGGAAATTGCACAACGCGAATGCAGAGGTGAAAACAACCTGGTTGCTGGAGTACGTATGTCAGAAGCAGTTGGGTTGTTCGCTATTTTGAGATCTGCGATTTGCTGAATGTACAGTCCTGACTGGTCAGTTATGTGTACCGGGTTTGCAAATCATCCGACTATGTATGTAATCTTACCTGTCTAAAAAGGCATTTGGTGAAGTAACAAGGAAGTGAAATCACAAGTCCATTCACTTTCCAGGCGGAGGCATTGACGATAGAAGTGTTTAGGGAGGGTGGAAGGGAGGTAACTCCTGCTTTGCAAACAGTTCGTCGAAAAATCAACGTATGCGACGAAATTGTTGATGACCGGATCGTATCCAAATATCTTTTTTTACATATTTTGTTTAACAGTTTGTGGCACACTGACTTTTCAGAGACTTGATTACAATAAAAGAACAGCCGAAGATTACATGACAATTTATTTCAGCAATGACACATGACACATTAATTTTGTCAAAAAAAATTACAAATGTGTCAAATCTCATTGCTGTTCTGCCACGATTTTTTTTTTTTTCACAATAAAACGCAAGCTGGTGAAAAATGCTAGGTGCGGTTACCGCATCTCCTCACCCGTTTCTTGTTTAATATCAGTGTTTCTATGTCATTAACTGGAGGGGCGGTCGGTAGCCTAGTGGTTAAAGCGTTCGCTCGTCACGCCGAAGACCCGGGTTCGAATCCCGACATGGGTACAATGTGTGAAGCCCATTTCTGGTGTCCCCCGCCGTGATAGGGCTGGAATATTGCTAAAAGCGGCGTAAAACCATACTCACTCACTCACTTCATTAACTGGAGGCTACAGATCGTACCGTTAGAAAAGTCTGCGAATGTCTGCAAAACGAAAACCGGCACGGTTTTTTGGAAAAGAGTATGGCGCCCTCCTCGAAACGTGCGTTTTCATGTGGTCTTTTGACTTTTCAGTGTGGTCATTTTAACTTTTTGATGTGATCATTTTGTTATTTCGGTGTGGCCATTTTGACAAGGGTGTCTTTGGCCATTTTGACCAGTGCCCTTTGGGATCAGCGTATGTGGGTTGAAAAAATATCCGGATGTTTACCACTTCGGTGAAACCCACGAGCACGGGTATGATGCTGACAAACCTAGAACGTAATCGGGGCGAACCGGGATTAGAACCCACAATCATAGGTTTCTGGCAAGCCCAAGGGACGCAACTCTGCACAGAGAATCGCGGCGCTTTAGACTACTGGGCCACCCGTGCCCCCTCCACACATACAGGACAGATATGGTCTACATAACTCTACATTAACGTGAAAGTTATAACCTGCAGTTTTAATAAGTTGAAGGGTGCTCGTTGGTTTCACCGAAATGGTAAACGTCCGAGACCTGCATCACTTCGGGCTTTCCTCCCACATTAAGCTGACACGCCGTGATATAACTGGAATAATGTTAAAAGCGGCGTTAAACCCAACTCACTCACTCACTAGTTTATTGATACCTTCTCCGAATCAGATTTCTGGAAAACTAAACTGTCACTTGTGTCAGCTGGTAAAATTTGAAACTGTCTAGTAAATTTTTAGGCCAGCAAATTTAGCCTGGCCCACAATATTTTGAGACTTTCAGATATGTTGAGCACTTTATACCATTCAATGGTATCTCTCTCTCTCTCTCTCTCTCTCTCTCTCTCTCTCTCTCTCTCTCTCTCTCTCTCTCTCTCTATGTTTGTCCGTTCCTTGTTTAGCGCCGCACCCATTGATATTCCAGCTTTATGACGGCGGTGTGTAAATAATCGTATCTGGACCAGACAATCTAGTGATCGACATCATGCGCATAGTAGATCATGGTAGATCGACATCTACCTCTAGATCACGGAGGCGGTCGCAACATCACTGAAGTCAACCTATAGTTCAGATAACGTAATGATATCAATGGGTGGCGTCATAAAACAACGGATGACGTCAGATATGGTTCTCAACAATAATGGCGTATGACGTCATAACGCTTCAGCTGACCAATCCCTGAAAATCGCTAAATGGTGCATGTGCACTTACCAATTGTTATTACACTGGATCTTCTCACTCTTATGTACATATAGAATACTAAACGAGCACCCGTGTAATACCAATTTTATGAAACGAGTGAATAGTTGTTGTATTCGACGAGCGAAAGCGAGTCAGATACCACAACTATTCACAAGTTTCATAAAATTGGTTTTACACGGGAGCTCGTTCAGTATTTTATTAATTACTTGCCATTTATAACGTTTTTAGAATTAAACTGTTGAGTATGAATAGGATGACACCTACACAATCCACGGCATAGTCCAATTGAGTTTAACAGAATAATACTTCAAACACGTCAAAAGTTGAAAGGTATGAATTTAATACCATACAACGGTCCACCTTTAGAATTCACAAAAGTATCGTAGGGCTAAGACTATCGCAACTCACATACTTTAACCTAGACTACGACTGTCGTTGCGCTACAATACGATCACCTTGTGGAAAGGGGCTTGCACCTCAAAGTTTACAATAACGTCACAATACCCGATAACGTAATTTGTGGAATTTTGTTGCAAGATCAATCGGCGAAACAATACCATGTGAGGTCATCGAGTGTGCATAAGCTCCTCTCAGTGATCTATCAACTCCACACGCAATGTTGTTAAATATGCCAAGGGATGTTAAGAGCTTTCAATATTTGTTCGTGAAACGTGTTCCGAGAGTACATAAGCACGCATTTTGGTATTACACAATGTGTAATACAGCTGCATGTTTATTAAACGGGTGATCTCTTTACGGGCAAGTAATACATATCTATGTTTATTTTTTGTTTGTTTGTTGTTTAACGCCGCACTCAGCAATATTCCGGCTATTCGACGGCAGTCTTTAAATAATCGAGTCTGGACCAGACAATGTCATGAGCATCGATCCACGCAATTGGGATACGATAACATGCATATCATATGACATTATTTAAAGAAAGGTAAGATATTCTATGAGTAGTAACTAAAAACTATACGCATACAAAATTTCATAAATTGTAATGGAAAATAAATGATTTTAGATACCTTGGCGATCAGGTAAAACATCTGACTGGAAGCTTTGGTTCAGCTTCTTTGGTCCAGTGGGTTCTTGTGGATATACCGTATTCGACGTAATAAGCGCCCACGGTGATATGTGCTAATATATTGGCTAGAGAATAATCCCAATTAGCACCCGTTCCGATTGATCAATGTACACAAGACTTACATATTCGCGTATATTGTTATAGTGTTATATGTATCCTTAATTATGGGGAATTAAATTCTGGAAAAATATATCTGTCGTATATAAGCATTTCAGACTGTCAGCATAAACCACGAAATTTATCTTTCAACTTTTTTTTCACCAAAATAATATTCTAATAAGAGCCCCCTATTTCTAATTTTGAAAGTGCCCTGGGCGCTTATTACGTCGAATATGGTATGTTTACAGCGAACGCCTTAACCACGAGGCTACCCCACTGTGGCGATCTTCAGCAACACATGCTTGTCATAAGAGGCGACTAAAAAAACGGGATCGGGTGGTCAGGCTCGCTGACTTGGTTAATGGATGTCATTGATCCAAATTGCATAGATCGATGCTCAGGTTGTCAATCAAATTGGATTATTTACAGACCGTCGTCATATATACTGAACAACAAAAGTTCCTTTGACATTGAATAAGATTTAAAGCAAAGTTATGTTTTTTACCAAATCTGAAACAATTTCGGTTTGCAACAGATAAAAGACTCCTGTTAGTGTTCAAATGGTTTAATTTGCCATACTGACTTCAGAAAATGAGTGATTTCATAAAACAAACCATGCCAAAATTTCAATTTACAAATCAATAGAGTGTTTGTCCACCTCTGGTTGCGATGCAAGCACAAAGTCCTGTGGGATATCTGTCCATATCTGCTGGAGCATGTTTCGAAGTTGACGTCGAAGGCGCCGATCCATCTCATCCCACATGTGCTCCATTGGTGAGAGATCAGGGGAGCGAGCCGGCCAGGGGATGACATTCACGTTGTTTTGTTGAAGAGAATCCTGAACAAGTCGAGCAATATGAGGCCGGGCGTTGTCATGTTAAAGGTAATGCCTACGCCATGGAATCCCGTTATCGTACATGTTTTTATACCCATTCTTGGGTAGTGAAATGCATGGGGCTTGCATAAAAGTCAACTTGTGCATGGAATTCATGCTTTTCTGTAGCAGTTGCGTTTTTATGACTTGATTCCATACATGTACTACAATATTGAAAACCACACTTTACTTGTTTGAAAAATACACTAAAATATTTGCGTCACAGGAACTTTTGTTGTTGAGTATAGTTGGAATATTGCTGAGTGCAGCCTGAAACAAACAAACTATCCTGAATATAGTCTACTCCTCGCTGTTTCTCACTGTTTTTGGACTTTTAAAAAAAATAATTCTGATTTATATCAAAAGCCTACTTACATCCAAAAGAACTTCAATTTATGCGTAAGAAAAATATACAAGATGATTATGAATCTTTATCTGTTCACAGTAGGGTGACCAAATGGCGTGTCAGTCTCTACGCGTGAGTGATTGGGGTGTAACACCGCTTTTAGCTTCCAGTTATATTCCAGCCATATCATGGCGGGGCAACCTGTGAATATCTGGGGTAGAATAGGTCTTCAGCAGCCCATGCTTGCCATAAAAGGCGACTATGCTTGTCCTAGACTAAGTTCCGCCGGTCAGACTCGCTGACTTGGTTGATGCATGTCTTTGTATCTCAATTGTGTAGACCAATGCTAATGATGTCAATCACTGGATTGTCTGGACCAAACTCGATTATATACAGACCGCCGTCATACAGCTGGAATATTGCTGAGTGCGAAGTAAAACAACAAATCAAACTAAAACAACCGTTCATTAAGTACATTAATTTTGAATGCTTAAATATTTTTGAGAGCTCCTTGTGCATCTTATCATATTTATAAAGATAAGTCGCTTTATGGCCGAAACGTTGCCCAGGCAATGCTAAATTTTAACTCACATTCATACATAGATACCATATCTATTCTATCCTCGATTATCCAGTGTATCATATTCTATGACGATAAACATCCTAGGCCCATGTGCCACCACAGCAGCATTTCAGAGCAGACGCCACCATCCAACTTGAATACAATTTATACCACCCATGAGTGAGTGAGTGAGTTGGGTTTAATGCCGCTTTTAACATTATTCCAGTTATATCACGGTGAGTCAGCTTAATGTGGGAGGAAAGCCTGAAGGGATGCAGGTCTAAGACGTTTACCACTTCAGTGAAACCCACGAGCACGGGTATGGTGCTGACAAACCTAGAAACATAATTGGGGCGAACTGGGATTTGAACCCACAATCATAGGTTTCTGGCGTGCCCAAGGGACGCAACTCTGCACAGCGAATCGTGGCGCCTTAGACAATTGGGCCACCCGTGCCACCCATGAGAATAATTTCATCAGACAGCTATTATTACCATCGTGCCCTATGAATTGGGGCTTCCACAGGAGGCATGGGCAAGATCAAGCACTGAAAATTCATCACAATTCTATAGATAACTGGGATGTTATCGGTTACCATGAGGTCACAATCAAATGACATCACTAATTCCTCTGCCACTGATGCTGGTTAGCTGTGGTTTTTACACTCATTACACTGGTTCTTACTGTTTACTAACTGAAAAAGTTGAAAGAATGATTTTTGATGACAAATAGATTCTCACCCTTGCATCTTTTGAAATTGTCATTTGCCATTGATAGCTTTTATTCACTCGTGTTGAAATATTAAATATCCAAAGACACTCAGGAGAAATTCTCTATTTATCACAAGAGAATGAAAATATTACACACTGGGTAATCGAAGATGATTGCCTCCCCAATTTGTCACTTCTGGCAATGTAGAAACTCAAAGATATGTGTTCTTGATTGCACTTTTTATTCACATTGAAATATCTGCATTATCTGCATTTCCTGTCTTTAAGACCCGTGAAGATCCAGGGGAAAAATAGGTCTTCAGCAACCCATACTTGCCGTAAAAGGTGACTGTGCTTGTCGTTAAAGGCGACTAACGGGATCGGGACTTAGTTGATGCATGTCATCGATCCCAATTGCGTGGATCGATGCTCATGATATCAATCACTGGATTGTCTGGTCCAGACTCGATTATTTACAGACCGGCGTCATATAGCTGGAATACTGCTGAGTGCGGCGTTAAACAACAAAGCAACCAACCAAATCCTGTCTTTAATGAACATTCCTCGTTTGGAGATACATGAGTTCCTTCTTTTTCCTAACTGTTCTCCTCATCTTCTTTGGGAAGGTCCTATCATTCCATTGAGGTCACATAGATCACTAGATGTCTTCACACCCTTCCTTCCATAATAGGTCCCTGCAGATATCAAAACCTTAAAAGATCTTCAACACTCTTCTTCCATAAACACATGTCAGTGGAGATCTTTAAAGTGTTCCTCCACACAGGATCATCTCTGGAGATCTTAAACTTTTTCCTCCATGTAGGTCAGTGGAGATCTTTAAAGTGTTCCTCCACACAGGATCATCTCTGGAGATCTTAAAAGTGTTCCTCCATTTAGGTCAGTGGAGATCTTTAAAGTGTTCCTCCACACAGGATCGTCTCTGGAGATCTTAAAAGTTTTCCTCTATACAGGTCACTGGAGATCTTAAACGTGTTCCTCCAAAAAGGTGTCTGGAGATCTTAAAAGTTTTCCTCTAGACAGGTCACTGGAGATCTTAAACGTGTTCCTCAAATAAGGTCACTGATGATCTTTAAAGTTTTCCTCCATTTAGGTCAGTGGAGCTTTTCACAACCCTCTTCCAATAGTGGTCTCTTGAGATCTCAAATACCTTCTATTGAGGTCTCTAGAGGCCTTCCACACCACTTATCCTTATCCAATGCCTCAACCCTCATGGAGACCTTCTCAGCTCCACCTGTCTTACACATTTCATGGCGGTTGTATCTCCACACATTCTTCCCATGTGTATATAAATGGACATGCTGGAGTGAGTGAGTGAGTGCTGTTTTACGCTGCTTTTAGCAATATTCCAGCAATATCACGGCGGGGGACACCAGAAATGGGCTTCACACATTGTACCCATGTCGGAAATCGAACCCGGGTCTTCGGCATGACGAGCGAACCCTTTCACCACAAGGCTACCCGACCGCCCCTTGACATGCTGGACACACACAGGAGAAGAAGCACAAACATCATTTTCAGAATCCATCACCAGTTTTAAGATTCATTCCTTGGTAATCATTTCCCTGCCTCATTCCTTCTTGGAATTGTCCTGCCTACCCTGAATCTGCTGCAGGGTGGCAGTCAGGTTTTCTCTCAGCGTTTTGAATATTCCATTTTATTTCAATGGGCTATTCGGCTGTAGTCACTTGCTCACCTTTCTTTTCTTAACAGGTTGCAGATATTGATCCACAATTATTTCATCGTCGTATGTATTCTGGATGATACTGCTAACATTGGGACTAGAATATAAGAACATTATGGCTTGTTCAGATCCAAGAGATCTGACCCACCCCAGATTCTCTTGACTTGAAGTGCTGTTGTCATGGATTTCCTCAAATGTTCCACTAGGAAAATTGGGGTCATCTTGAAAACTCTCTGGTATCTTCATCAGTTCAAGACATTCAGCCCCTGCCTCCTGAAGAGCATCTTCAGCAGGAAGACTGGGGTCAAGTTGAAGGACCTCTGATATGGTAGTTTGTTCAACACATTCAACACGTTGCCTGGCCTCCTGAAGAGCAGCTTCAGCAGGAAGACTGGGGTCATGTTGAAGGACCTCTGATATGGTAGTTTGTTCAACACATTCAACACGTTGTTTGGCCTCCTGAAGAGCAGCTTCAGCAGGAAGACTGGGGTCATGTTGAAGGACCTCTGGTATCAATGTTTGTTCAACACATTCAACACGTTGTTTGGCCTCCTGAAGAGCAGCTTCAGCAGGAAGACAGGGGTCATGTTGAAGGACCTCTGATATCGTTGTTTGTTCAACACATTCAACACGTTGTTTGGCCTCCTGAAGAGCAGCTTCAGCAGGAAGACAGGGGTCATGTTGAAGGACCTCTGATATCGTTGTTTGTTCAACACATTCAACACGTTGTTTGGCCTCCTGAAGAGCAGCTTCAGCAGGAAGACTGGGGTCATGTTGAAGGACCTCTGATATCGTTGTTTGTTCAACACATTCAACACGTTGCCTGGCCTCCTGAAGAGCCGTTGGAAGCTCACCATCTTTTATAGTGTATGACAACTTCATGCTTCCAGAAACAGTTTGTGATATTGGTCTTACAGACACAATCAGAGGACTAGTATCTGTATCATTCAGGGATTGCTCACCATCAGGAATGGTAGTTGGAGTGCTTTGATTGAGCATTTGACATAGGTTCTTTGATACCAATCTCTGCTGAATGACCTTTGCCAGGATTTGTTTGTGAGAAGACAATAAAATTCTTTTCCTTTGGCTCAAATAGCCTTCATCCAAAGAGGTTGAGTTTTCCATGTGTAAGTAAGATTTTACTTCTTGGTGATCCCTGCTGGCTTCAGAGCTGTTTTCAGGATGATTCAGTACTATGACAGCAGAGTCACTATTTGGTGGGTCTGGCTCAATGAAGTCACCTTGGCTTCTTGCATCTTGCTCGTCCATTGCAAAGTTCTCCTGAATACGAGTATGCGTCCAAGAGCTTACAAGTCTTTCGAATGTTGTGTTGGGTGTCACAAGTTTTTGTCTTGACCCTGAAATACATGGAGACAATAATCATATATGCCATATGTCATAACTTAATGGAAAGAATAGTGTCTCGGAGCCATAGCTCACCTGGATATGGAGTCAACAGTAATAAATGTCTCAACAAAAGTTGCTGTCATCGAAATTCAAAAATATTCTGGGTGAGTGAGTTTGGGTTAATGCCGCTTTTAACAATATTCCAGTTATATCGTGGTGTGTCAGCTTAATGTGGGGGAAAGTCCGAAGAGATGCAGGTCTCAGACGTTTACCACTTTGGTGAAACCCACTGGCACAAATATGGTGCTGACAAACCTTGAAACATAATCTGGGGCAAATGGGGATTGGAACCCACAATCATAGCTTCCTGGCGTGCCCAAGGGACGCAACTCTGCATAGTGAATCACAGCGCCTTAGCCCCGATTATGTTTCTAGGTTTGTCAGCACCATACCCGTGCTCGTGGGTTTCACCGAAGTGGTAAACGTCTGAGACCTGCATCGCTTCGGGCTTTCCTACCACATTAAGCTGACACGCCGTGATATAACTGGAATACTGTTAAAAGCAGCGTTAAACCCAACTCAATCACTCACTCATATCAAGTTAATGTCCCAACCACATTAATGTCTGGCGTGTGATACATTTTACCAGTCCCAGGCTTTAGAAAAGTTATTTCGGGATGAACATAAACTTGACATGAAATGGGAATGAAACTTGCATCATATTTATTACCAAGAATATTTTTTTATGAATTATCAAGAAACCATGTCCATGTGTCCTGATGATGACAGAAAACTGCTGATGTTGGTTGGGTGGTTTGTTGTTTAATGATGCACTCAGCAATATTCCAGCAATATGAGGGGGGTCTGTACATAATACAGTCTGGACCAGACAATCCAGTGATTGATATCATGAGCATCGATCCACGCAATTGGGTTCGATGACATGTATCAACCAAGTCAGCAAGCCTCACCACCCAATCCCGTTAGTCACCTCTTATGACAAGCGTAGTTGCCTTTAACTGCTGATGTATGCAAGGTTTGCAAAATGTGTAACTGGAACTGCATCTCTTCCCACATGTCACAACAATTCTGTGAATTTAATAGGCCTATAGAGACTGCTGGATTACACTGATCCATTGACCGGGTATTAATAGTGTAGGGTTTGACCATCCCCCTGTGTGGAGTGGATATAAATGTCCTACTATTACTATTAGTAGTAGTAGTATTAATATTATTATGAAAGATTAGCTAGAGTCGTATGAAAAAATTGGGTGTTCTCTAACATATTTTGAGTGGTATATCAGTGTTAGAAATTGTCACTAGTCCTATAGTCCTAGCCAAACTGCCCAATAGTTAAGATATCATAAGAACTCGTAGACATTTGCCCTTTTTAAAGGTTTTGCTATATGTTATCATCATAAGGACTAGTGGGCTAAAGCTGTTAATTTCTACTGCTGCATGTATTTATCTTACATCAATGAGTGAGTGAGTGAGTATGGTTTAACGCCGCTTTTAGCAATATTCCAGCAATATCACGGCAGGGGACACCAGAAATGGGCTTCACACATTGTACTCATGTCGGGAATCGAACCCGGGTCTTCGGCGTGACATGCGAACGCTTTAACCACCAGGCTACCCCTTACATCAATGAGACAACCATGTTTTATGTTTAATGTTTTATGTTGTGTGTTTGTTTGTTGTTTAACGCTGCATTCAGCAATATTCCAGCTATATGAAATTCTGACTACGGTCTGTCTGGACCAGATAATCCAGTGACTGACATCATGAGCATCGGTCCACGCAATTGGGACCGATGACATGCATCAACCGAGTCAGCGAGTCTGACCACCCTAATAGTCGCCTTTTATGACAACCATAGTCGCCTAGTTTGAAATATATATCGTAACAAGGAATTGGTGGGCACAGACATGTTAGTATTACGAGTGCAAGTAAAAGTCATGATCATGGATGATTATCGCCCGTTTCCTTGACAAATTCAACAACAAACCAGCTATATGACGGCGGTCCGTAAATAATCAAGTCTGGACCAGACAATCCAGTGATTGACATGAGCATCGTTCCACATAATAAGGATACGATGACATGCATCAACCAAGTCAGCGAGCCTGACCACCCGATCCTGTTAATCACCTGTTACAACAAGCAGTCGCCTTTTACGGCAAGCATGGGCTGCTGAAGATCTATTCTACCCCAGATCTTCACGGGTCCCACCTATTGGTAATACATCCTTTTCAGTATTGGTAAGTTTCCTTAAATTTAGCATGCTTTCACAAAAATGTTACATTTTAAAGGAGAACAAATATATCTGTGATACTTTATCATATTATCTCACATCTGTTTATTTATTGTACCTAAATCTTAATGAGGCGACAAAATAGACTGGGCGCTCTGACTTGGTTGAGGTGTGTCATCGTACCAGGACGGTGTGGATCATTGATTGTTGGTCCAGACTCGATTTTTTACAGGCACATAGCCGGAATATTGCTGAGTACGGTGTTGCAGAACAAACAAACAAAACAAACCAAAATCAATTTTTAACATTAGGATGATGACACAGCCCCGTTGACTTTCCTTTACTTTCGGACAGGGCATGATCAGTTACTTGGTTGGATTTTTTGTTTTTTTTTGTTTGTTTGTTTGTTTGTTTGTTTTTTAATGCTGCACTGAGCAATATTCCAGCTTTTTGACGGCAGTCTGTAAATATTCGTGTCTGGACAATACAGTTACTGACATCATGAGCAACGATCTACGCAACTGGGATACAATAACATGCATCAATCAAGTCAGCCTTCTTGGTAATTCGGCCAGTGAAGATACGGGGTAGAATAGGTATTCAGCGTCCAATGCTTGCCGTAAAAGGCGACTGACGGGATCGGGTGGTCAGGCTCACTGACTTAAAGGCTACTCAACAACCCCTTAACCATGATAACCGCCTCCATGGTGTAGTGTATAGAGCGTCTGGCTGGAAAGCGGAGTGTTGGTCATTGGCCTCGTCACACCAAAGGACGTAGCAAGATGGTACTTGTTGTTACCCTGCCTGGCACTCGGCATTCAGGGGTTAAAACAAGGAGTGGTAGGCTTGGTCAGTACCCAGATAACACACGACATTGTCACACGTCGTGATATAACGTTGTCACAATGTTATTTAACGTCGACCTGCAATGTTATTTCATAACGTTATAACAACATTGAACATTCACGATGTGAAAACGTTGTGCATTGGACATCACACAACGTTCTGTAACTACGTTTCTGAAACGTCGGTGAAACGTTATTGAGTTTGCTTCTCGATAGTCATAAAGGAATAGAACTGCTTTATCAAAATCAACATGAATTTGTCAGAATACCAAGGTAGTAATGCATTACCTTTCTATATATTTGGCATTTGAATTTCCATCACTTATACTAAAATTTTCCATAACGTAATTGCGTATCTCTATGACAACGTTATTCCACAACGTTACAACAACGTTGCAAATTAATGTTGTGATAACGTTGTGCTTTGGACATTACAACACTTTTTGTAAATGATGTTTAGGAAACCACTCGTAGATCTACCATCTCTTAGTGTTATTTTTTTTAAACATATATATCTATTAACAAACTTATCTGTCTACTAAATGTTGTCACAAGCAATATTACAGTTAAAAACAATTGGCGCGTATTTTTTTCCGGCGTGAGAGCGACTGCAGAAAGGTTTATCCTGTTGCCTCGTGAAGTGACGTCAGAATGACTGGACAGATGATCTGTGAATTCGGATGAGGTAAGTTAATTTTTCAAAAGTAGTCTCCGCTTGTTGATATTTTTCTGTACATGCAGATCGTCCAATGATTTAAATGTATCGTATTATTCAGAAGTGGCAGGGTTTAGAATGCAGTTTGCCGGTCACTTTCACTGAGCGTCAGTGTTGATATTAATATGATACACAGAACATGATGATAGAGGTGAAGGGGGCCCAAGACTTTTTTCCATATTATTATTTTATGAATACCAAGGGTAATTACCAAGGGCAAGCAGTATCTGTTCGACCAGAATTCAGTCTGGCGGCGTTTTGTGGCCGTCATATCATGTTCGGGTTTCGATCGTAAGCGTGTAGGTCTGTAAATAGGCCTAACTTATGCATCGCCTACTGACCACTGACAGTTATCGCCATTTCTTCCGTGTTATTTCTGAAATCATTACTATTTAAAGTTTACATGTTCTAATCTTCTGACTTTGATTTTTGTGAAACAATGTGGCTCATTCAGACCATGGGAAAGGTTAAGTAGATGCCGATTTCTCTTATACAGCGAAAAGAGGGAATCAAAACAATGGAAGTATTTTCAGATCGACTCTCTGTAGGCTGCTAGTTATAGCCCTAGTCTAAAGCGCTCAATGATGTTATGAAAAAAATTGTATTTTCGGGAAGAGACAGAAACATACTTGTTGTTTCCGAAAAGGCCTAATTAGCACTGACTGAAGTAGCCTAAATGTGGATCATCAGGTTGTTGGTGCTGTCTATAAAGTTTATAATAGCAAGGCGCTTATCATGTGTATTTTTATTATTTCCCAAAAAGAATCAATTCATCATTTTCGGATAACTAGATCTATGTCCGACTCCCTTCTAATGAAAACGAGCAAAAGTAAAACGAGTCTCTCGTCGCGCGCTATAACGGGGTGTTTGCGGTCTTGTCCTCGCTGGTGATGATAAGCTAGTCGATAGTCAAAAGTTAAATATCACCATATGTTGTCAGTGAGTTGGTCATCGTTTGTTGATTATTAAGGTGAGATAGGTGTAGCCAATGTGCACCAATGAAAAAAATAATGGAATTGATAGCAACCATATTCGTTTGGTTTTCAATCTCCATATGTTGCCACGTAGGCTACCATATTACAGAATTATATTAAACGATATTTAACTGTATTAGATCCACGTAATAAACGTAGTGACAAATAAATTTCAATAAATATTTACAGAGCTGTTTCAACTTCGTCTGGTATTGTATAAGCTATTGCATTTTGTTAATTTCCCCATGTTTCTAATCTTTGTAAATGTTAGAACATATATAACTATCGGGCATATTAATATGGAAAATATTAAGGTAGATCTAAGTATTAAAAAAAGTAATCACAGTTTTAATTAGGATAAATACCCCAAAGTGTTAACACTTCTATCACTTATTCATAATTCATATTCTACATTCTTGCTTCAAATATGGGAACTATTTATTTTATTTGGCAATATATATTTTTCAGTTATGTACATATTTTTCAAATAAGGTTTTAGAAACTTGGCCAACATATTCACTTGAATCACTAGTTTGTGATGTACAGCAGAAAGGTAAAGTTACTGTTTGAATACAAACAGTTGATCTGATGACTGTTAAAACTATTTGCCAATACTACCACCAGTTACATCATATGTGATTTATCTATACAGGACTGGTTTATTTAAGAATGTGATATTTTGTGGTTTCTGTTTTTCTTTCAGGTGGAGAAAACAGTATTGTGGGAGCATATTTGTTTAAAGTACATCACTGACAGAAAGGTATGTCTGATGCAATAATATATACAAACATCTTCAAGAATTAAAATTTAGATGATTCTTATTTAATTATACCCACAATCTAAAAGGGCGGGGGTATAAAGTTACACCAATGATTCAGTGCTAAAAGCTTTTCTGCCTATGTATGATCCAAGAGCATCATGGTATTACTGTCAGCACCTTCTTTGCACTTTCAGCAGTTTTTAACAGTTTATTTTGGGGAATGCAACCATTATTTTGTTATGTCAGAAATATGTCCCTTGCCTTGCCATTTTATAACATTTGTGTCATTTTGTATTCAGTTACCAAGGCATAAGGAGAGACTGAGGATACAGTTGAAGATCATCCCTGTGACTTTTCATTTTAGGACTGAAAAGGCTCCTCAGCCACTCAGCCCAAGTTCTGACTTGTCATTTAACAAATAAATAAAGGTCACCTCAACCAGAATTCTACTGTCATTTCGTTTACTGGGAAATGGATCTTAGGACACCAGATGCATAGACTATTCTGTTTGTCACAGTGTTGCTCTCAATGCTGAATGTATGGGGTAAGGCCAAGAAAATTTAAATGTTTCAATTTGTGCAGGGCTTATTGTTTGATGGTTGTTAATTTGCAAATTCGTGGGAAAATCAAATATCTTTTAATTGTGTTGAAACATTTGTGAACAATTTGCACATAGCCTTGAAAATTGTTTGGGAAAATATATATTATATAACCAAATTGTACATGTAATTTAAAACATTTAGATTTTTATCTTGGCCGTATTTCAAACTCTGCCAAATGAGAGTGCATTTCAATGACTTGCTGTTTAATGGATAGGGTTAAAGTGCCTGGGAGGTATTGAGGAATAAAGTGTTAACCTACATGGACATTGCAACAACGTGCTGCAATGACTGTAGTGTCGCCATATGTAAACAGTATGCGATACCTACGTTGTCGCGACGTTTTGGTTAAACGTTGTAGCAACGTAAAAAATGGACGTTGTGACAACATCTTGATTTGGTTGTATTTTGGTTTACGCACAATGTTGTAGCAACCACTCTGGGAGTCTACAGATTTACGTTGTGACAACGTAACATCACAACGTTATAGCAACGAAAAGTCAACGTTGTCACAACGTAGAATTGTTTGCTGGGTATACTGTCTGAATGGGGTGTTCATTTTAACTGCAGCATATATTTCAGTGGGCTAACTATAGCAGTCTGGGACCCGTTCCACAAAGCGATCTTAGCGCTAAGACTGTCGTAAGTCAGTGTTAAAGAATGGGAGTTACTATCGACTTAGCGCTAAGATCGCTTTGTGGAACGGGGCCCTGGAGTACTACAAAAAGTGCTGTAAACCTCCACGACCTGCTTTTGACAAACGCTAGCCGTCACAGTCTCAGCATGATGGAGGCAAATCGGTTTGGATTGATTCTGATTTTTTTAAGCTACACTCAGCAATATTTCAGCTATATGACGGTAGTCTGTAAATATTCGAGTCTGCGGTTGACATCATGAGCATCGATCCACGCAATTGGGATACGACATGCATCAACCAAGTCAGTGAGCCTGACCACCCGATCCCCTATTTGCCTCTTACGACAAGCATGGTTTGCTAAGAATAAGATCTAGCACAAGCATACATGGATTATGGAACCAGGTTATTTCGACAAGGTTAATTCTCGTCGTCGAATACTACTGCTGTACTAGCCTTGTGGGCGGAGACCACGACAACGAGGCACTTGTCCAAGATTACTTGGAACCAATATATTGTATACCCTAAAATCGAATCTCAAACTGAAGTGACCGGGTCTTCGGTTTGTGAACACCACGCAACCTATCGCCTCGTGGCTGTCGTAAGATACAGCGTTGGTCATCAGCAAAATATTATACATACCCAGACAATGTCATAAATATAGAGATCAGAAAAGGACCCTCGCGAACACTAGTTTGCAAATATACACCATGACACACCCACCCACCTGTTACAGCTGATCTGGATAGCGTCTGGACTTTGGAAGTTAAAACTGGTTGATAAATTGAGATGCGCAAAAACATCTGCAGACAGGAACAAGTTCGTTTTGTTACTGAGCTCTCTGCAATGATTTCGATCGCGCACACTGTCATGGAGTTTGTTAGTGATTGGTGTAGGGGAGATAACTCCTGTTTCCTACAGCATATGCACAAGACAATACCCAGTGTGGCGTGCTTAAAATGATACCCTCTGGTTGTTGATATAACATTGTTATGTTAATACATCATACACCAGTTTTATGGCTCAAATATGCGAGTATTTGTATCTACCACAATTTGTGATGATATATCATTATAGGATGTCGTATATGTGATGTTTAGCGAGCCGATAGGCGCTAACTTTATATTTGTGTGGATACATGTCGATATATGTTGGGCTGAACAGAGAGAGGCAAAACTTCGGCATGCGCGTTATTGTCTGATCCAAGGGAGGTAACTCCTTCATGCATAATCGAAATGTCAAACACTACAGTATAGCTGAACTCAATTTATCACCCCAAACTGGCTCCCACAGGAGATATCGCTTGGATGAGGTCAAGCGATATCTACACTGTATATATCGCTGCAATGAAATTACATCACAATGCTTTGCAGACCATCGTGACGTCACTGGTTACCATGACGTCACAATCAAATGACATCACAAATGGCTCCGCTACTGAAGCTGTTTGCAGTACTTTTTACACTGAAGACACTGCTAATTACTGTCTACAAATTGAAAAAGTTGAAAGAATGATGTTGGATGATAAATAAAATCTCACCCTCATGTCTTTTGATATCAAATATATCAACACTCGTTGATAAAAGTGTCAAAAATCCTCGGCAAGCCTCGGAATTTTTCCGCTTTTATCAACTCGTGTTGATATATTTTATATCAAAAGACACTCGGGTGAGATTCTCTATTTATCACCAAAAACTGGCTCCCACAGGAGATATCGCTGCAATGAAATTACATCACAATGCTTTGCAGATCATTGTGACGTCACTGTTACCATGACGTCACAATCAAATGATCACTAATGGATCTTGTACTGAAGCTGTTAGCAGTACTTTTTACGCTGAAGAAACTGCTAATTACTGTCTACAAACTGAAAAAGTTCGAAGAATGATGTTGGATGATAAATAAAATCTCGGCAAGCCTCGGAATGTTTTCACTTTTATCAACTCGTGTTGATATATTTGATATCAAAAGACACTCTATTCTCTATTTAATAGGAACATCATTTTGTTACTTCGGACTATTCGCTCGTCACGCTAAGACCCGGGTTCGATTCCCGACGTGGGTACAATGTGTGAAGCCCATTTCTGGTGTCCTCCGCCGTGATATTGCTGGAATATTGCTAAAAGCGGCGTAAAACCATATTCACTCACTCACTTCGGACTAGCGGACTAAATTGCATGTGCATGCATGCTTAATTCGTTTCCGTTGCGCATTTAGATATATTTTCAATTTTGCATGTTTGATAAGTCATTACAACATGATGAGCAGCAATGCGTCGTTCGTGAGTTTTGCAATCGGGGACTTATTGTCATTGCTTTCATTAAACACAATTGCTAATTTAGTATCACATTTAGTATTTGGTTGATCTAAGCGATGGCGTGCATAAACAGCACATGTCCGTCTGCGGGTCCACAACTGTTTATTTAGACTATGACACTGACGCGTTCAGTACCAGTCGAATCTAATCTAAAGACCCGTGAAGATCCGGGGTAGAATAGGTCTTCAGCAACCCATGCTTGCCGTAAAAGACGACTATGCTTGTCGTAAAAGGCGACTAACGGGATCGGGTGGTCAGGCTCGCTGACTTGGTTGATGCATGTCACCGATCCCAATTGAGCAGATCGATGCTCATGATATTAATCACTGGATTGTCTGGTCCAGACTCGAATATTGACAGACCGCCGTCATATAGCTGGAATAGTGCTGAGTGCGGCGTTAAACAAGAAACAAAACTAAACTGAAATTTCTCAGGTCTATTGCCTGGCCATTCATATACCATCAGCTTCTGCTGAGATGGGGGCCGTCGGGTAGCCCAGTGGTTAAAGCATTCGCTCGTCACGCCGAAGACCCGGGTTCGATTCCCGACATGGGTACAATGTGTGACGCCCATTTCTGGTGTCCCCCGCCTTGATATTGCTGGAATATTGCTAAAAGCGGCGTAAAACCATGCTCACTCACTCACTCAGCTTCTGTCACGGTCATGTCCCTTGTTCACCACCACGTGTACTTTAATTGCTGGGCCACGATATATATATTCCAGGGGGTGGGGGTTTGGGGGGTGGTTAATCTGGCATAATTAGTAGGATGTGTGTGTTGGTGTGTGGGGTGGGGTGGGGTGGGGTGGGGTGGGGTGGCAATCTAACAAGACCCTACCTCTAGAAGATAAAGAAGAAGAAGAAGAAGAAGTTTATTCATGAATATAGGACACATGGCCCAAAGTTCATTTACTGGCATAATATATACTATGCACATGCACAAATTTTCTTACAACAAATGTTCATCTTTTTTGACATTTGTATTTACAAAGGTGAACGTCTTTTTAAATATATGGACAGGTTTTTAATAACACAATCATTTCTGGTAGATAGAAGACACATTTTGGTACAGATGGCTGCACATGGTAACATTTTGGAATTAAGTTTTCTTTACTACTTTTATAAAAAGGACAAATTAACCAAAAAATAATGGTATTCATTTACTATTTCATAGCGGTAATATTTCATACATAAACTAAATGTCTCTGTGGTATTATCAAATCCGGTTTTCTGTACATTTAGATTATGGCGTTAACAACGGAATTTACATAAAGCTCTGAGAAGATCTCTTTCACATGCGAAAGTAGACAGATATGTTTCTGGTTCGAGTAGTGATTTATAAGATGAATACACATAAAGGAAAGAAGAATTTGTGATTTTGTAATGCCATCTTTACATCGTTGTTTGAATATAACCATGAATAATTTCATATCGCCGCTATCCTAAGACAACCACCCATATGAAAACCCAGTTTGAAATAATAATTGTCTTCAAATGCTGTTAACATATGGTAACAGGCATACGGATATCTTGTTTCATGTAATCTAAGTAGTCGACGCAAGTACTTAATACAACGACTATAACAATGTACACACAGTGATGTTCTTCCCAGCTCTCCTAGAACTGCATTTGTTGATGTTCTTTTACCAACGGAAAGAACACTTTTAAAGAAATTACTCTGAACCTTTTCAATGCCTTTTCTATAGGCACATCCTCGATTCCGGGGTAGAATAGGTCTTCAGCAACCCATGCTTGCCGTAAAAGGCGACTATGCTTGTCGTAAAAGGCGACTAACGGGGTCGGGTGGTCAGGCTCGCTGACTTGGTTGATACATGACATTGGTCCCAATTGCGTGGATCGATGCTCATGATATTAATCACTTGATTGTCTGGTCCAGACACGATTATTTACAGACCGCCGTCATATAGCTGGAATATTGCTGAGTGCCGGTTAAACAACAAACCAACCAACCAACCAACATCCTCAAATTAAACCACCCTTTCTAAAAACTATGACTTTTGTCTTATCTAAATTAACGTCAAGGCCCCATTTGTCACAATAAGAATCTGAAACATCTAGTTTTCTCTGCAGTCCAATTACACAATCATCAACTAGAATGACATCATCAGCAAATAATAATAACATGATTTCATCAAAATTATCTTTCACAAATATGCCTCTTAGCCCAAGATTCTCCATTTCACGTACAAACTCGTGAATAAAACGTATAAAAAGAACAGGACTTAACATACATCCTTGTCTAACACCACTTGTTGTGTTAAAAAGACTAGTTTTCACATCTTCAACCCTTACACATGCTTTTATATGTTCATACATATTTCTATGGATAATATACATTTTACCATGAACACCTCTATTTAATAACACATATAACAACTAATTTCTATCTACATAGACGAAGGCTTTTCTAAAGTCAATGAAAGTTATTTATTTTATTTGTTATTTCTGACATAGGGATTGTAGAACAAAAATTTGGTAAGTAGTGGAATAATCATTTCTGAATCCCGCTTGTGCTTCGTGTAGCATATCATTAACTTCGACACAGTTTCGTTTTCTCAGTTCCAGTGCTGAAGTGAAAAGTTCACCAACAATATTTAAAAGCGAAATTCCCCTGAAATTATCCGGATTTCGAGCGTCACCTTTATTATACAGTGGGACAACCATTCCAATATTCCACTCATCTGGAAATTCGCCACGATCAAATACAGAATTGTAAAGTATATTTAATATGACACAATGGAAAGCATTTTTATAAAGTTCAGAAGGAACACCGTCAATACCAGGTGCTTTACCAGACTTTACACTTCTAACAGCTGCCCTTATTTCATCGTCAGTAATGGCTTCGGACAGTATATCTGTAGTATTACAATAGTCAATGTTATCATAATCATGTTTCATAATAAACTCTTTCACATTTATACCAAAATCACTATGTGATTTTGGGGGCACGGGTGGCCAAGTCATCTGAGGCGCCGCGATTCGCTGTGCAGAGTTGCATCCCTTGGGCACGCCAGAAAGTTATGATTGTGGGTTCGAATCCCGGTTCGCCCTAATTATGTTTCTAGGTTTGTTAGCACCATACCCGTGCTCGTGTGGTAAACGTCCGAGACCTGCATCACTTCGGGCTTTCCTCCCACATTAAGCTGACACGCCGTGATATAACTGGAATAATGTTAAAAGCGGCGTTAAACCCAACTCACTCACTCACTATGTGATTTTGTATCTTTGATATTTAGTAATTTTTTAACTAGTTGTACCAATCAGAACTTGATACACTGTTGTGAACACTGTCAGAGCCCAGTAAGGGTTTCATCTTTCTCCAGAACAGAACATTTTACAGTTGTTTGACTGTACAGCAGATTCAATATCGTGAACGACAGACATTTTAAAAGCTTTTTCTTTTCATAACACAATTTACAGTATATCTTCTTTGCCGTCAGGTAATTTTCTAAATTTTCCCCAGATCTGTAGTTTCTTAGAAAATCTTAACATATATATTTCTTCCTTTTGGCACATAAACATTCAGAGTCAAACCATGGAGGTTGTCTTACTCTATCATTTGATCTATTTCTATTGATAACTTTAAAGAGATCGCCAGCATATTGGAGTAATTTGACAATTTTAGCAGTCGCTGCATGTACATTCGTATGTATAACATCAAGAAAATGACTGCCAATATCAGAGTTTAATCGGCTTTTAAACTTTTCATTAACCTAATCATGCCATTTGAACTTGAGCGTTGTTTCGGAATCAAGATCAGTCTGCCTGTGATATGGCGCACTATGGGAAAGACATGGAAGATTTAGCTGACATGAAACTGGTAGATGATCAGAATCCGGTCTAGAGTGAACAGCTAGATCTATGATAAATTGGAACATGTTTGATGATGCGATGAAGTAGTCTACCAGGCTAGTGCCCCTATTACTGACACGTGTAAAACTTCCCTCTTTGTCACTAACTAATCTCCCATTGACAATATGTATACAGACGCTTTTACATAATTCGAGAAGTAACACCCCATAGCTGTTTACAATACTGTCTTGCGTAGACCTTGACAAAAGTCGTCACATACATACGTATCACCAAGTGGAATATAGTCCGAGTCGGTTTCGTCCTCCACTATAAAATCATCGTTATTTCCTACTCTGGCATTAAAGTCTCCACACAGCAGGATATCTACATTTTCGTCATATTCTGATTTCAAGATGGCTAACTTTAAGTCCAAGTCACCAATACCATTATTATCAGTATCCACATAAAGCGGGGATTTATCTGGGAGAACATATATATAACCTTTTATTTCTCCATAAAGAAGAGTACAAAAAAAGCAGAAAATAATAGATGAACATTTATCAGAACAACATATGCAGAATGGTAATGCTGATATATTGAGAGTTAGTTGAACACCATTTTGAACATTGGCTTGACATATTTAACACACACTCTTGCAAAGTCATTTGCGTCTTTATCACAAGGTCTGTAATCTGTTCTGCAAGACAACAGGCATTCAGCGAGCTTTGCTGAGTCCATACCATGCAGGTAGCAGCTGAAGTCGACATCACTGATATTGATCAACTCCATCCAGAGCTGATCCCGAATGTCACACGTACATTCGCACTCAACAACTGCATGTATCACTGGATAACAATACACAGTCCACATTGTGGCACAGTCCTGTATCACATATGTCCTTTGCGGTGGCACACGTCCTTATCACAAAGATCATCCCAGAGTTGGGTCGTCTAAGGAGATCTGCCAGCCTGGATGGACATCATATTGTCAATGGATTCAACTAAAGTTCTGGATAAGCAGCAAGTCTCTGGCTCCAGGCAGAGACATGGTGAGATTTTAGAGCTTTACTCGCTAATCGTTTCCATTTCTGTTTCCCTATGAAGATACCATTCCGCAGGAACGACAGCAGAGGATCCATGATATTGTATACTGAACACCAAAAGAAACGCGAATCAAGAAGGTATAGGAAACATGATGTATTTGGTTTCAGCTGGTATAAACATAATAATGGTGGATACAATACAATTCATTAGCAATAAGAAAGAGTCAGTTCTCTGGACATCAGACATCTTCTGTATCCATCAACACAACACCACACGACCATGCTGAAGTCAACTGAAGTATGGGCCCACCTCAATGCCTGGTATGGCCCCCATTTAAATTCACAAGCGCGACACACCGTCTGTGCATGGAGTGAATAGATGGTTGATAGTGTTCATGGGGATGTGACGCCACACCTGCAGGATGGTAACCTCGAGTTGTGCAGCTGTCCTTGGCCTCGGACGTGCCATGTTCAAACGTCTATATGCACTTCATCCCACAAAGGTTCAATAGGCTTGAGTTCAGGACTAAGAGCCGGCCAGGGCATGGTGTTGATATTGTGCTGTTGCAAGAAAGCTTGAGTAATACTGGCGGTGTGGGGACGAACGTTATCCTGTTGAAATTGGAAGTTGCCATGTCTTGCAAAAAAACGGTACAACCTGGGGCCTCAACACCTTATCGATGTAACGCTGAGCAGTGACACCCTTGTCCCTACCAACTTCAACGTTCTGAAAGATTACAAGGTCAGTTCTCTGATTTAACCCTATTCCACCCAAACCATGACACTAGGACCACCAACGAGTTCCGTTCGAGGACACACTGGTCATGATAGCGCTCACCGCGACGTCGCCATGCTCTAACACGTCCATCGGCATGATCAAAACAATACCGACTTTCATCAGAGAACAGAACTCTTCTCCACTGCTGATGACGCCAATTCAAGCTTGCTTGGGCCCACTGTAGTCTCAGGAGACGGTGACGTTGAGTGAGAACAGGACCTTGTGACGGTCGCCTACCCTGAAGCCCTCTGTCACGAAGTCGCTGTCTTACTGTGTTGGAACTTACAGCCCTCCCGTTCCTAGCAGTTTCACTGGCCGACAGGAAACGTCCTTGCAGATGTGACCTGTGAATGTGACGGTCCTGACGTTTTGTTGTCACACGTGGTCTGCCGCTACGATGCCTGTCTCTGGTGCTGTTGGTTGTCTGGAATCTTTCCTGCAGACGCTAGCTGGCGGACACGTGGACGTTAAAGGTGTTTGCAACTTTCTGAACACTCTCACCAGCTTGAAGTTGCTCTCTCTCGATCGATCTGTGACAGTCGTGGCATTGTCACTGACGTTGATGAGTGAATGATTCACAGTGACACTTTCGTGGCTTTAAAAGACAACATCTTCACGGACAGTTTTTGCGGCATAAGCAGCACGTGCATTTAGTGTGTATCCATCCCATACTGACTTCAACGTCGGTGCGTTTGAGCGCTGTGGATTAAGAGTTCACTGCCCTTAACTCTGGTTAGGGTCATTTTGAAACAATTAAAGCCCATTACAATGGAACCATAGCAGCCAACCGTTTTCATAACCATCAAGTCTTGGATAGATTTTATGACATATCTGAACGACCTCTCCAGCATCAGCAATTCTACCTTTGATACATTTGACCACAGTTCTGATCCATACAGATTCCTTGGGAGGTACATATTATTTACCACAATCAAGCTGGTTATAGGATTCAGGAACCTAGGATGAAAACCTCGTGAAATCAGCGTTCTTACCCCTGACCTCAGGTTGACTGAAGCTTGAGTAACATGTTCAAGGGATGACATGTTGCCAGAGAGTACCAAACCAACATTTCTGATGGTGTTCGTCCATGGAATGGGTTCACTGTACAGCTTCAGTTCAGATCTGTGTTGAGTCCCCTTGCGGCAAGGGAATGATACAATCTCACTTTTGGAAGATGACAATATGTATCGCCAGTCACAGCTGTAGTTCTCAGCTGTTTTCAACATTAATTTCAATGCTGACACTCTTGATGAAACAAGGGCTACATCATCGGCTACATCAAATCCATAACCACAGCACTAAGTCTTGACTTCGATAGTTTCTGGAGGAGGGCGTCAATGTACAAGAGGTACAACTTCCCCGACAACACACCACCTCGTCTTATTCCCCGTTTCATGGATACGGGTGTAGAGCACATTGAGTCCACACACACACGGCAAACCTTCTCTGTCTACATGTTGTTAAGCACTAGCCATAGAGACCCCTTGATTCCGAACTCAAATATCTTGTACTTAAGACCACCATGCCACGCCGGGTCAAATGCCTTACACGTATCTAAGAAGGCAACATGGACATCTTCATTCTGCTCATGATAGTAGTGGATGGTCTCTTGTAAGTTGATAGATGTGTTAAGGGCAGACAATCCGATCTGGTACGCCATTTGTTGAGGGTTGGGAAATTTGTCAGACTGATCTAAACCTTTCAACCTTGGTAATAGCAGCATTTCAAAGACCTTGCTCAGTACAGGCGACAGGAATATACCCCGATAGGAGTTCGGATCCTTCTTTGATTTATTCTCACCTTTGAACAGAGGGATGATTATGCTTTCACGCCAGGCTGCAGGGATATATCCAGTTTCTAGGATTATGTTGCACAAGGATGTTAAATGAAACATCAGGGTCTTACCACCATATTTGATATGTTTGTACACAATAGAGTCGGCTCCACCAGCTTTATTGTTCTTCAACTTCGCACAGCATGCTGTAACTTCTGATAAGGTTATCGTTGGTGGCGATATCTCGAATTCTGTTTTACATTGATTCCTGACCTCATTCACTATAGACTCTATTTTCTCACAGAATGCTGCGTTGTAGTTTTCATTGCCAACAGAAAAGTATACGTGTTTAAAGTGATTTGCCCAAGCGTCTAGTATTGATTCAGGTTCAAATTATACATATCTGTTTGATATAATGGGGTTGAGTATTGATTTTGATGTACTCGTTGATGATCGCACTCTGTTCCAGAATGTTTTTATATTCATTTCATGAGACTGTTCCAGGTCATGGAATGTCTGTGTTACGTGCTGTTTACTAGCCATTCGCATCTGTGCCCGGAACTCTGATTTTGAAGCATTATATTCTCTATATGTTGGGTGATCATTACCTCTTGGTCGACCTGCTTCTAACCATAGATAGCGCTTAATTGACATTGCGGCGTGAAGATCATCCAGTACATAGTTCCAGTAGGGCCTCATGTATGATTTGAATGATTTTGTTGGCAGGGTGTCCTTTCTTGCACGCAATATAGCATCAACTATTTGTGTTTAGTACTCTTCTACTATGACAATATTCTCAATTGTTGTCAGAGGTCGAACAGCCCAAAGAAGATGTGACACAGCATAGGTATAGTCAGTTACCTTCCCTTGTTTTCTCGCCTTTTCCCAGGAGACAGGTGGCTGAGTCTGCATATTCCACTCTGGCATGGGTGCTGCTAACTCTAGTGTGCAGAGAACAAGGTTATGGTCAGATACATTGAAGTATGCGTCATCAAGAACACTTGGAGAGATGACATCACACATTAAAGATTCTGGGATCAAGATATGATCGATCATGGTTTTTGGTCCGTCTTGATGTGAGCAAAATGTTCATTGTGGACCAGCACATGATTCGAGGGTATTCACTGATGTATTCACTTTTCAAAAGGTCACTCATGCTCTTTGACCGGGTATCTTCCTTGAACATGGATCTAGAACTCCTTATCTTGGTATTCATATCACCCATTATTATAACCTCGCCTAGATCTGAGTATGAAGCATAGAGATCGTCCAGAACGTCCAGGCACCAGAAGAAAAGTTCATTTGATCTCGTTACTGCTGGGAGATATACACTGAAGACATACATTCGCTTGCAACCTGGAACATGTAACTCCACACGAATCAGAAAATCATAATCCAGTTTGGATGAGTTTGTTCAACATAATTTAACAGTGAGTTCCTCACGTACATAACCACTCTGCCTGAAAATCTTCCATAGTTTTTCAATCTCCTGGCAGGTGATGCAAAACAAATAAAGTCTGGGAAAATATTTCTAATCCTATCAGTGACAGGTTGCATGGTCTCTATGAGGCACAATATTTCATATTTCTGACAAAAGTTAAAAAAGTCTGTGTCTTGAATGTGTGAATGGATGCCTTGCACATTCCAAGCGCGGACATTTATGCTAAATGTCGAGCTGAGAGGCGTTGTCTGTTGTCGGGGCAGTTGACGTGTCTCGGGCTTTTTCTTCAGTGAACCACGGCTGTCTTCCTAGTCTGAAGGAGAAGAAAAAGAAGGGCGAGAAGAAGAGCCTTCGGCGCGTCTCCCTTCACCCCTCCCCTGGGGGCCGGATGGGCTATCCGCCCTGTCCGCAGGAGAATGGTGATGGGGTCTGCTATGGGTCGATAAGTTTTTACCTCGTTTACTGCCCACCCGTTGTAATCCCCTTTATTGTCTAATAAAAAAATATCATCACCTTTGATGAGCTTGTCATAAAATAAGTAGGCTGTCTTGTCTTCACCTCCGGCGTCCAGCATGTGGTGGATGAGTCCGGCTCTGGTCTGTCGTGACTTGAATGTGTAGCCTTCTCCCACTCTTAGGGCCTCATTCCTCTTTAACTTGTGTCCAGCACTTGAAAACACTCTGGATTTGTCTTCGTAAGAGAAGAATTTGCATATGATAGGTTTTGATTTATTTTTGCTTTTTAACTAACCGATGTGCGCGTTCAATATGAATTGAACCTGCATCCCCGATGTCTAAATCATCCTTCAAGAAAGTTTGCTCTAATTCCTCAGTCTGATCCCAAGTTTCATACGGTGAGCCCTCAATGCCATGAATTATAATGTTATTGCGTCTGGTGCGTGCTTCAGCCTTATCAACACTATCCTCTGTCAGAACTGTCAGACGTTTCCTCAGTTCAGTATTTTCTGATTTCAGTTTATCAAATTCCTTATTGAATTCAGATTTCACATTATCAAACATTTTGTTCAAGCCTTAAATATCCGACCTGATACATTTAAAAATATCCGCTACATTTTCCTCGGTATGATCAGTATCGTCATTCAATTCGTAGCCTCCCTCGTTAGTCAGGGTTGATTGCCTCGCGGACCTAGTTCGACAATTGGCCCAGGATTCATTTCAACGTCACAACAGACTTCTAACAGTCTTGCAATAAATGGTTCAAAGCTACCACAATTTGTATCAGAATTGTCACATGTGAATTTGTAGACTTTCTCACTGTCCTGCTCGGTACGCCTGTCCCCACAATCCGGTGTAATTCGGCCGCTCATAAACACAAGTAAACAGAGAATGAGTACAAAGCAAAATTGTCTTTGTAAGAATGTTCCTGATAAAGTCAATTTACTCCTTTTGAACTTTGATTGATGAGTTATGGTAAAAATATCCCAATGCGAGCACGCGAACACAGTAGTGTAACTCCCATGACCGCATGTGAAGGGCGGGTGCAGGACTGACGAATTCAAAAGTCGATATCTACCTGTCCTCAGGTGAGCTTGATTACAGGTACGCTAACAAGCACAATCTCGACTTCTGGTAAAGAATTATATAGCCAAAGTGGGGAATATTAACTCACAAAGACATATCACACCATAATATGAAGTTTGATTAAGTATTACTTGACTTTTCACCAATTTTAGTGTTTATTTCTCTCCCGCGACATTAACACGTATTCACACCTTGACACATGCGCCATGAATACTCCAATATCAGGTTGAAAGATTGGAATTTGAAAAGTTAACTGAGAACTGAGTTTCACTTTGTGTGAATTCATTGAGTATGAGTACCTTCATAGAGCGAAGGCGAATAGGATCGGTTTGCCGATCATTGAAGGGTGATTAAAAATGTGTCAAATAGATTCTAAGATGTATTCATCAAATGCAATTGTCAGTCTAGAAAATCTAGGGAAATACAACCGTTTGAAGGTGAAAAACACATATTTCTTAAATATTAAGCGATTCTCGTGCATGGTGGCTCGTTGGAAAGCCTTTCAAATTCTGAGACGTTTGATACCAAATATGACTGACATATTAAAGGTAGTGTCCAAATTGACGTCAAAAGCCTCTCATACTGTGCTACCGCACGCGCATGCGCGACACCATTGTGGTTATTTTAAGACAGTTGGATAGCCAATGTAACCCTTTCAATGTTTCCAAAAGTTTTCAAAAGATTATGTCACTGCAAAGTGTTTCAAAAGACATGCACATTTACTCCTAAAACCAAAATTGGCGCGTTTCTCTCACACTCAAGGCAGAACAATGTTTTGTTCGTTTGCTGACTTGGAAGTCCATTTGCTGGAGAGGTGAAAAAGACATTTTTCTTAAATATTAAGCGATTTTAGTGCATGATGGCTCGTTGGAAAGCTCTTGAAATTCTAAGACGTTTGATACCAAATCCGACACACCTATAAGGGGTCGTTAGGGAAATACAACTGTTTGAAGGTGTCCAAATTGACGTCAGAGGCCTCTGTTAGTGTGCTACCGCACGCGCATGCGCGACACCATTGTGGTTATTTTAACACAGTTGGATAGCCAATGTGACCCTTTCAATGTTTCCAAAATATTTGAAAAGATTTGGTCACTGCAAAGTGTTTCAAAAGACATGCACATTTACTCCTAAAACCAAAATTGGCGCGTTTCTCTCACACTCAAGGCAGAACAATGTCTTGTTCGTTTGCTGACTTGGAAGTCCTTTTGCTGGAGAGGTGAAATAGACATTTTTCTTAAATATTAAGCGATTTTAGTGCATGATGGCTCGTTGGAAAGCTCTTGAAATTCTAAGACGTTTGATACCAAATCCGACACACCTATAAGGGGTCGTTAGGGAAATACAACTGTTTGAAGGTGTCCAAATTGACGCCAGAGGCCTCTGTTAGTGTGCTACCGCACGCGTATGCGCGACACCATTGTGGTTATTTTAAGACAGTTGGATAGCCAATGTGACCCTTTCAATGTTTCCAAAATATTTGAAAAGATTTGGTCACTGCAAAGTGTTTCAAAAGACATGCACATTTACTCCTAAAACCAAAATTGGCGCGTTTCTCTCACACTCAAGGCAGAACAATGTTTTGTTCGTTTGCTGACTTGGAAGTCCATTTGCTGGAGAGGTGAAAAAGACATTTTTCTTAAATATAAAGCGATTTTAGTGCATGGTGGCTCGTTGGAAAGCTCTTGAAATTCTAAGACGTTTGATACCAAATCCGACACACCTATAAGGGGTCGTTAGGGAAATACAACTGTTTGAAGGTGTCCAAATTGACGTCAGAGGCCTCTGTTAGTGTGCTACCGCACGCGCATGCGCGACACCATTGTGGTTATTTTAACACAGTTGGATAGCCAATGTGACCCTTTCAATGTTTCCAAAATATTTGAAAAGATTTGGTCACTGCAAAGTGTTTCAAAAGACATGCACATTTACTCCTAAAACCAAAATTGGCGCGTTTCTCTCACACTCAAGGCAGAACAATGTCTTGTTCGTTTGCTGACTTGGAAGTCCTTTTGCTGGAGAGGTGAAATAGACATTTTTCTTAAATATTAAGCGATTTTAGTGCATGATGGCTCGTTGGAAAGCTCTTGAAATTCTAAGACGTTTGATACCAAATCCGACACACCTATAAGGGGTCGTTAGGGAAATACAACTGTTTGAAGGTGTCCAAATTGACGCCAGAGGCCTCTGTTAGTGTGCTACCGCACGCGCATGCGCGACACCATTGTGGTTATTTTAACACAGTTGGATAGCCAATGTGACCCTTTCAATGTTTCCAAAATATTTGAAAAGATTTGGTCACTGCAAAGTGTTTCAAAAGACATGCACATTTACTCCTAAAACCAAAATTGGCGCGTTTCTCTCACACTCAAGGCAGAACAATGTTTTGTTCGTTTGCTGACTTGGAAGTCCTTTTGCTGGAGAGGTGAAAAAGACATTTTTCTTAAATATTAAGCGATTTTAGTGCATGGTGGCTCGTTGGAAAGCTCTTGAAATTCTAAGACGTTTGATACCAAATCCGACACACCTATAAGGGGTCGTTAGGGAAATACAACTGTTTGAAGGTGTCCAAATTGACGTCAGAGGCCTCTGTTAGTGTGCTACTGCACGCGCATGCGCGACACCATTGTGGTTATTTTAACACAGTTGGATAGCCAATGTGACCCTTTCAATGTTTCCAAAATATTTGAAAAGATGTGGTCAATGCAAAGTGTTTCAAAAGACATGCACATTTACTCCTAAAACCAAAATTGGCGCGTTTCTCTCACACTCAAGGCAGAACAATGTCTTGTTCGTTTGCTGACTTGGAAGTCCATTTGCTGGAGAGGTGAAAAAGACATTTTTCTTAAATATTAAGCGATTTTAGTGCATGATGGCTCGTTGGAAAGCTCTTGAAATTCTAAGACGTTTGATACCAAATCCGACACACCTATAAGGGGTCGTTAGGGAAATACAACTGTTTGAAGGTGTCCAAATTGACGTCAGAGGCCTCTGTTAGTGTGCTACCGCACGCGCATGCGCGACACCATTGTGGTTATTTTAACACAGTTGGATAGCCAATGTGACCCTTTCAATGTTTCCAAAATATTTGAAAAGATTTGGTCACTGCAAAGTGTTTCAAAAGACATGCACATTTACTCCTAAAACCAAAATTGGCGCGTTTCTCTCACACTCAAGGCAGAACAATGTCTTGTTCGTTTGCTGACTTGGAAGTCCTTTTGCTGGAGAGGTGAAAAAGACATTTTTCTTAAATATTAAGCGATTTTAGTGCTTGGTGGCTCGTTGGAAAGCTCTTGAAATTCTAAGACGTTTGATACCAAATCCGACACACCTATAAGGGGTCGTTAGGGAAATACAACTGTTTGAAGGTGTCCAAATTGACGTCAGAGGCCTCAGTTAGTGTGCTACCGCACGCGCATGCGCGACACCATTGTGGTTCTTTTAACACAGTTGTATAGCCAATGTGACCCTTTCAATGTTTCCAAAATATTTGAAAAGATTTGGTCACTGCAAAGTGTTTCAAAAGACATGCACATTTACTCCTAAAACCAAAATTGGCGCGTTTCTCTCACACTCAAGGCAGAACAATGTCTTGTTCGTTTGCTGACTTGGAAGTCCTTTTGCTGGAGAGGTGAAAAAGACATTTTTCTTAAATATTAAGCGATTTTAGTGCATGATGGCTCGTTGGAAAGCTCTTGAAATTCTAAGACGCTTGATACCAAATCCGACACACCTATAAGGGGTCGTTAGGGAAATACAACTGTTTGAAGGTGTCCAAATTGACGTCAGAGGCCTCTGTTAGTGTGCTACCGCACGCGCATGCGCGACACCATTGTGGTTATTTTAACACAGTTGGATAGCCAATGTGACCCTTTCAATGTTTTCAAAATATTTGAAAAGATTTGGTCACTGCAAAGTGTTTCAAAAGACATGCACATTTACTCCTAAAACCAAAATTGGCGCGTTTCTCTCACACTCAAGGCAGAACAATGTCTTGTTCGTTTGCTGACTTGGAAGTCCTTTTGCTGGAGAGGTGAAATAGACATTTTTCTTAAATATTAAGCGATTTTAGTGCATGATGGCTCGTTGGAAAGCTCTTGAAATTCTAAGACGTTTGATACCAAATCCGACAAACCTATAAGGGGTCGTTAGGGAAATACAACTGTTTGAAGGTGTCCAAATTGACGTCAGAGGCCTCTGTTAGTGTGCTACCGCACGGGCATGCGCGACACCATTGTGGTTATTTTAACACAGTTGGATAGCCAATGTGACCCTTTCAATGTTTCCAAAATATTTGAAAAGATTTGGTCACTGCAAAGTGTTTCAAAAGACATGCACATTTACTCCTAAAACCAAAATTGGCGCGTTTCTCTCACACTCAAGGCAGAACAATGTCTTGTTCGTTTGCTGACTTGGAAGTCCATTTGCTGGAGAGGTGAAAAAGACATTTTTCTTAAATATTAAGCGATTTTAGTGCATGATGGCTCGTTGGAAAGCTCTTGAAATTCTAAGACGTTTGATACCAAATCCGACACACCTATAAGGGGTCGTTAGGGAAATACAACTGTTTGAAGGTGTCCAAATTGACGTCAGAGGCCTCTGTTAGTGTGCTACCGCACGCGCATGCGCGACACCATTGTGGTTATTTTAACACAGTTGGATAGCCAATGTGACCCTTTCAATGTTTCCAAAATATTTGAAAAGATTTGGTCACTGCAAAGTGTTTCAAAAGACATGCACATTTACTCCTAAAACCAAAATTGGCGCGTTTCTCTCACACTCAAGGCAGAACAATGTCTTGTTCGTTTGCTGACTTGGAAGTCCTTTTGCTGGAGAGGTGAAATAGACATTTTTATTAAATATTAAGCGATTTTAGTGCATGATGGCTCGTTGGAAAGCTCTTGAAATTCTAAGACGTTTGATACCAAATCCGACACACCTATAAGGGGTCGTTAGGGAAATACAACTGTTTGAAGGTGTCCAAATTGACGTCAGAGGCCTCTGTTAGTGTGCTACCGCACGCGCATGCGCGACACCATTGTGGTTATTTTAACACAGTTGGATAGCCAATGTGACCCTTTCAATGTTTCCAAAATATTTGAAAAGATTTGGTCACTGCAAAGTGTTTCAAAAGACATGCACATTTACTCCTAAAACCAAAATTGGCGCGTTTCTCTCACACTCAAGGCAGAACAATGTCTTGTTCGTTTGCTGACTTGGAAGTCCTTTTGCTGGAGAGGTGAAATAGACATTTTTATTAAATATTAAGCGATTTTAGTGCATGATGGCTCGTTGGAAAGCTCTTGAAATTCTAAGACGTTTGATACCAAATCCGACAAACCTATAAGGGGTCGTTAGGGAAATACAACTGTTTGAAGGTGTCCAAATTGACGTCAGAGGCCTCTGTTAGTGTGCTACCGCACGGGCATGCGCGACACCATTGTGGTTATTTTAAGACAGTTGGATAGCCAATGTGACCCTTTCAATGTTTCCAAAATATTTGAAAAGATTTGGTCACTGCAAAGTGTTTCAAAAGACATGCACATTTACTCCTAAAACCAAAATTGGCGCGTTTCTCTCACACTCAAGGCAGAACAATGTCTTGTTCGTTTGCTGACTTGGAAGTCCTTTTGCTGGAGTGGTGAAAAAGACATTTTTCTTAAATATTAAGCGATTTTAGTGCATGATGGCTCGTTGGAAAGCTCTTGAAATTCTAAGACGTTTGATACCAAATCCGACACACCTATAAGGGGTCGTTAGGGAAATACAACTGTTTGAAGGTGTCCAAATTGACGTCAGAGGCCTCTCTTAGTGTGCTACCGCACGCGCATGCGCGACACCATTGTGGTTATTTTAACACAGTTGGATAGCCAATGTGACCCTTTCAATGTTTCCAAAATATTTGAAAAGATTTGGTCACTGCAAAGTGTTTCAAAAGACATGCACATTTACTCCTAAAACCAAAATTGGCGCGTTTCTCTCACACTCAAGGCAGAACAATGTCTTGTTCGTTTGCTGACTTGGAAGTCCTTTTGCTGGAGTGGTGAAAAAGACATTTTTCTTAAATATTAAGCGATTTTAGTGCATGATGGCTCGTTGGAAAGCTCTTGAAATTCTAAGACGTTTGATACCAAATCCGACACACCTATAAGGGGTCGTTAGGGAAATACAACTGTTTGAAGGTGTCCAAATTGACGTCAGAGGCCTCTGTTAGTGTGCTACCGCACGCGCATGCGCGACACCATTGTGGTTATTTTAACACAGTTGGATAGCCAATGTGACCCTTTCAATGTTTCCAAAATATTTGAAAAGATGTGGTCACTGCAAAGTGTTTAAAAAGACATGCACATTTACTCCTAAAACCAAAATTGGCGCGTTTCTCTCACACTCAAGGCAGAACAATGTCTTGTTCGTTTGCTGACTTGGAAGTCCTTTTGCTGGAGAGGTGAAATAGACATTTTTATTAAATATTAAGCGATTTTAGTGCATGATGGCTCGTTGGAAAGCTCTTGAAATTCTAAGACGTTTGATACCAAATCCGACACACCTATAAGGGGTCGTTAGGGAAATACAACTGTTTGAAGGTGTCCAAATTGACGTCAGAGGCCTCTGTTAATGTGCTACCGCACGCGCATGCGCGACACCATTGTGGTTATTTTAACACAGTTGGATAGCCAATGTGACCCTTTCAATGTTTCCAAAATATTTGAAAAGATTTGGTCACTGCAAAGTGTTTCAAAAGACATGCACATTTACTCCTAAAACCAAAATTGGCGCGTTTCTCTCACACTCAAGGCAGAACAATGTCTTGTTCGTTTGCTGACTTGGAAGTCCTTTTGCTTGAGAGGTGAAAAAGACATTTTTCTTAAATATTAAGCGATTTTAGTGCATGATGGCTCGTTGGAAAGCTCTTGAAATTCTAAGACGCTTGATACCAAATCCGACACACCTATAAGGGGTCGTTAGGGAAATACAACTGTTTGAAGGTGTCCAAATTGACGTCAGAGGCCTCTGTTAGTGTGCTACCGCACGCGCATGCGCGACACCATTGTGGTTATTTTAACACAGTTGGATAGCCAATGTGACCCTTTCAATGTTTTCAAAATATTTGAAAAGATTTGGTCACTGCAAAGTGTTTCAAAAGACATGCACATTTACTCCTAAAACCAAAATTGGCGCGTTTCTCTCACACTCAAGGCAGAACAATGTCTTGTTCGTTTGCTGACTTGGAAGTCCTTTTGCTGGAGAGGTGAAATAGACATTTTTCTTAAATATTAAGCGATTTTAGTGCATGATGGCTCGTTGGAAAGCTCTTGAAATTCTAAGACGTTTGATACCAAATCCGACACACCTATAAGGGGTCGTTAGGGAAATACAACTGTTTGAAGGTGTCCAAATTGACGTCAGAGGCCTCTGTTAGTGTGCTACCGCACGGGCATGCGCGACACCATTGTGGTTATTTTAACACAGTTGGATAGCCAATGTGACCCTTTCAATGTTTCCAAAATATTTGAAAAGATTTGGTCACTGCAAAGTGTTTCAAAAGACATGCACATTTACTCCTAAAACCAAAATTGGCGCGTTTCTCTCACACTCAAGGCAGAACAATGTCTTGTTCGTTTGCTGACTTGGAAGTCCATTTGCTGGAGAGGTGAAAAAGACATTTTTCTTAAATATTAAGCGATTTTAGTGCATGATGGCTCGTTGGAAAGCTCTTGAAATTCTAAGACGTTTGATACCAAATCCGACACACCTATAAGGGGTCGTTAGGGAAATACAACTGTTTGAAGGTGTCCAAATTGACGTCAGAGGCCTCTGTTAGTGTGCTACCGCACGCGCATGCGCGACACCATTGTGGTTATTTTAACACAGTTGGATAGCCAATGTGACCCTTTCAATGTTTCCAAAATATTTGAAAAGATTTGGTCACTGCAAAGTGTTTCAAAAGACATGCACATTTACTCCTAAAACCAAAATTGGCGCGTTTCTCTCACACTCAAGGCAGAACAATGTCTTGTTCGTTTGCTGACTTGGAAGTCCTTTTGCTGGAGAGGTGAAATAGACATTTTTATTAAATATTAAGCGATTTTAGTGCATGATGGCTCGTTGGAAAGCTCTTGAAATTCTAAGACGTTTGATACCAAATCCGACACACCTATAAGGGGTCGTTAGGGAAATACAACTGTTTGAAGGTGTCCAAATTGACGTCAGAGGCCTCTGTTAGTGTGCTACCGCACGCGCATGCGCGACACCATTGTGGTTATTTTAACACAGTTGGATAGCCAATGTGACCCTTTCAATGTTTCCAAAATATTTGAAAAGATTTGGTCACTGCAAAGTGTTTCAAAAGACATGCACATTTACTCCTAAAACCAAAATTGGCGCGTTTCTCTCACACTCAAGGCAGAACAATGTCTTGTTCGTTTGCTGACTTGGAAGTCCTTTTGCTGGAGAGGTGAAATAGACATTTTTATTAAATATTAAGCGATTTTAGTGCATGATGGCTCGTTGGAAAGCTCTTGAAATTCTAAGACGTTTGATACCAAATCCGACAAACCTATAAGGGGTCGTTAGGGAAATACAACTGTTTGAAGGTGTCCAAATTGACGTCAGAGGCCTCTCTTAGTGTGCTACCGCACGGGCATGCGCGACACCATTGTGGTTATTTTAAGACAGTTGGATAGCCAATGTGACCCTTTCAATGTTTCCAAAATATTTGAAAAGATTTGGTCACTGCAAAGTGTTTCAAAAGACATGCACGTTTACTCCTAAAACCAAAATTGGCGCGTTTCTCTCACACTCAAGGCAGAACAATGTCTTGTTCGTTTGCTGACTTGGAAGTCCTTTTGCTGGAGTGGTGAAAAAGACATTTTTCTTAAATATTAAGCGATTTTAGTGCATGATGGCTCGTTGGAAAGCTCTTGAAATTCTAAGACGTTTGATACCAAATCCGACACACCTATAAGGGGTCGTTAGGGAAATACAACTGTTTGAAGGTGTCCAAATTGACGTCAGAGGCCTCTCTTAGTGTGCTACCGCACGCGCATGCGCGACACCATTGTGGTTATTTTAACACAGTTGGATAGCCAATGTGACCCTTTCAATGTTTCCAAAATATTTGAAAAGATTTGGTCACTGCAAAGTGTTTCAAAAGACATGCACATTTACTCCTAAAACCAAAATTGGCGCGTTTCTCTCACACTCAAGGCAGAACAATGTCTTGTTCGTTTGCTGACTTGGAAGTCCTTTTGCTGGAGTGGTGAAAAAGACATTTTTCTTAAATATTAAGCGATTTTAGTGCATGATGGCTCGTTGGAAAGCTCTTGAAATTCTAAGACGTTTGATACCAAATCCGACACACCTATAAGGGGTCGTTAGGGAAATACAACTGTTTGAAGGTGTCCAAATTGACGTCAGAGGCCTCTGTTAGTGTGCTACCACACGCGCATGCGCGACACCATTGTGGTTATTTTAACACAGTTGGATAGCCAATGTGACCCTTTCAATGTTTCCAAAATATTTGAAAAGATGTGGTCAATGCAAAGTGTTTAAAAAGACATGCACATTTACTCCTAAAACCAAAATTGGCGCGTTTCTCTCACACTCAAGGCAGAACAATGTCTTGTTCGTTTGCTGACTTGGAAGTCCTTTTGCTGGAGAGGTGAAATAGACATTTTTATTAAATATTAAGCGATTTTAGTGCATGATGGCTCGTTGGAAAGCTCTTGAAATTCTAAGACGTTTGATACCAAATCCGACACACCTATAAGGGGTCGTTAGGGAAATACAACTGTTTGAAGGTGTCCAAATTGACGTCAGAGGCCTCTGTTAATGTGCTACCGCACGCGCATGCGCGACACCATTGTGGTTATTTTAACACAGTTGGATAGCCAATGTGACCCTTTCAATGTTTCCAAAATATTTGAAAAGATTTGGTCACTGCAAAGTGTTTCAAAAGACATGCACATTTACTCCTAAAACCAAAATTGGCGCGTTTCTCTCACACTCAAGGCAGAACAATGTCTTGTTCGTTTGCTGACTTGGAAGTCCTTTTGCTGGAGAGGTGAAAAAGACATTTTTCTTAAATATTAAGCGATTTTAGTGCATGATGGCTCGTTGGAAAGCTCTTGAAATTCTAAGACGTTTGATACCAAATCCGACACACCTATAAGGGGTCGTTAGGGAAATACAACTGTTTGAAGGTGTCCAAATTGACGTCAGAGGCCTCTCTTAGTGTGCTACCGCACGCGCATGCGCGACACCATTGTGGTTATTTTAACACAGTTGGATAGCCAATGTGACCCTTTCAATGTTTCCAAAATATTTGAAAAGATTTGGTCACTGCAAAGTGTTTCAAAAGACATGCACATTTACTCCTAAAACCAAAATTGGCGCGTTTCTCTCACACTCAAGGCAGAACAATGTCTTGTTCGTTTGCTGACTTGGAAGTCCTTTTGCTGGAGTGGTGAAAAAGACATTTTTCTTAAATATTAAGCGATTTTAGTGCATGATGGCTCGTTGGAAAGCTCTTGAAATTCTAAGACGTTTGATACCAAATCCGACACACCTATAAGGGGTCGTTAGGGAAATACAACTGTTTGAAGGTGTCCAAATTGACGTCAGAGGCCTCTGTTAGTGTGCTACCGCACGCGCATGCGCGACACCATTGTGGTTATTTTAACACAGTTGGATAGCCAATGTGACCCTTTCAATGTTTCCAAAATATTTGAAAAGATGTGGTCAATGCAAAGTGTTTAAAAAGACATGCACATTTACTCCTAAAACCAAAATTGGCGCGTTTCTCTCACACTCAAGGCAGAACAATGTCTTGTTCGTTTGCTGACTTGGAAGTCCTTTTGCTGGAGAGGTGAAAAAGACATTTTTCTTAAATATTAAGCGATTTTAGTGCATGATGGCTCGTTGGAAAGCTCTTGAAATTCTAAGACGTTTGATACCAAATCCGACACACCTATAAGGGGTCGTTAGGGAAATACAACTGTTTGAAGGTGTCCAAATTGACGTCAGAGGCCTCTGTTAGTGTGCTACCGCACGCGCATGCGCGACACCATTGTGGTTATTTTAACACAGTTGGATAGCCAATGTGACCCTTTCAATGTTTCCAAAATATTTGAAAAGATGTGGTCAATGCAAAGTGTTTCAAAAGACATGCACATTTACTCCTAAAACCAAAATTGGCGCGTTTCTCTCACACTCAAGGCAGAACAATGTCTTGTTCGTTTGCTGACTTGGAAGTCCTTTTGCTGGAGAGGTGAAATAGACATTTTTCTTAAATATTAAGCGATTTTAGTGCATGATGGCTCGTTGGAAAGCTCTTGAAATTCTAAGACGTTTGATACCAAATCCGACACACCTATAAGGGGTCGTTAGGGAAATACAACTGTTTGAAGGTGTCCAAATTGACGTCAGAGGCCTCTGTTAGTGTGCTACCGCACGCGCATGCGCGACACCATTGTGGTTATTTTAACACAGTTGGATAGCCAATGTGACCCTTTCAATGTTTCCAAAATATTTGAAAAGATTTGGTCACTGCAAAGTGTTTCAAAAGACATGCACATTTACTCCTAAAACCAAAATTGGCGCGTTTCTCTCACACTCAAGGCAGAACAATGTCTTGTTCGTTTGCTGACTTGGAAGTCCTTTTGCTGGAGAGGTGAAAGAGACATTTTTCTTAAATATTAAGCGATTTTAGTGCATGATGGCTCGTTGGAAAGCTCTTGAAATTCTAAGACGTTTGATACCAAATCCGACACACCTATAAGGGGTCGTTAGGGAAATACAACTGTTTGAAGGTGTCCAAATTGACGTCAGAGGCCTCTGTTAGTGTGCTACCGCACGCGCATGCGCGACACCTTTGTGGTTATTTTAACACAGTTGGATAGCCAATGTGACCCTTTCAATGTTTCCAAAATATTTGAAAAGATTTGGTCACTGCAAAGTGTTTCAAAAGACATGCACATTTACTCCTAAAACCAAAATTGGCGCGTTTCTCTCACACTCAAGGCAGAACAATGTCTTGTTCGTTTGCTGACTTGGAAGTCCTTTTGCTGGAGAGGTGAAAAAGACATTTTTCTTAAATATTAAGCGGTTTTAGTGCATGATGGCTCGTTGGAAAGCTCTTGAAATTCTAAGACGTTTGATACCAAATCCGACACACCTATAAGGGGTCGTTAGGGAAATACAACTGTTTGAAGGTGTCCAAATTGACGCCAGAGGCCTCTGTTAGTGTGCTACCGCACGCGCATGCGTGACACCATTGTGGTTATTTTAACACAGTTGGATAGCCAATGTGACCCTTTCAATGTTTCCAAAATATTTGAAAAGATTTGGTCACTGCAAAGTGTTTCAAAAGACATGCACATTTACTCCTAAAACCAAAATTGGCGCGTTTCTCTCACACTCAAGGCAGAACAATGTCTTGTTCGTTTGCTGACTTGGAAGTCCTTTTGCTGGAGAGGTGAAAAAGACATTTTTCTTAAATATTAAGCGATTTTAGTGCATGATGGCTCGTTGGAAAGCTCTTGAAATTCTAAGACGCTTGATACCAAATCCGACACACCTATAAGGGGTTGTTAGGGAAATACAACTGTTTGAAGGTGTCCAAATTGACGCCAGAGGCCTCTGTTAGTGTGCTACCGCACGCGCATGCGCGACACCATTGTGGTTATTTTAAGACAGTTGGATAGCCAATGTGACCCTTTCAATGTTTCCAAAATATTTGAAAAGATTTGGTCACTGCAAAGTGTTTCAAAAGACATGCACATTTACTCCTAAAACCAAAATTGGCGCGTTTCTCTCACACTCAAGGCAGAACAATGTCTTGTTCGTTTGCTGACTTGGAAGTCCTTTTGCTGGAGAGGTGAAAAAGACATTTTTCTTAAATATTAAGCGATTTTAGTGCATGATGGCTCGTTGGAAAGCTCTTGAAATTCTAAGACGCTTGATACCAAATCCGACACACCTATAAGGGGTCGTTAGGGAAATACAACTGTTTGAAGGTGTCCAAATTGACGTCAGAGGCCTCTGTTAGTGTGCTACCGCACGCGCATGCGCGACACCATTGTGGTTATTTTAACACAGTTGGATAGCCAATGTGACCCTTTCAATGTTTCCAAAATATTTGAAAAGATTTGGTCACTGCAAAGTGTTTCAAAAGACATGCACATTTACTCCTAAAACCAAAATTGGCGCGTTTCTCTCACACTCAAGGCAGAACAATGTCTTGTTCGTTTGCTGACTTGGAAGTCCTTTTGCTGGAGAGGTGAAAAAGACATTTTTCTTAAATATTAAGCGATTTTAGTGCATGATGGCTCGTTGGAAAGCTCTTGAAATTCTAAGACGCTTGATACCAAATCCGACACACCTATAAGGGGTCGTTAGGGAAATACAACTGTTTGAAGGTGTCCAAATTGACGTCAGAGGCCTCAGTTAGTGTGCTACCGCACGCGCATGTGCGACACCATTGTGGTTATTTTAACACAGTTGGATAGCCAATGTGACCCTTTCAATGTTTCCAAAATATTGGAAAAGATTTGGTCACTGCAAAGTGTTTCAAAAGACATGCACATTTACTCCTAAAACCAAAATTGGCGCGTTTCTCTCACACTCAAGGCAGAACAATGTCTTGTTCGTTTGCTGACTTGGAAGTCCTTTTGCTGGAGAGGTGAAAAAGACATTTTTCTTAAATATTAAGCGATTTTAGTGCATGATGGCTCGTTGGAAAGCTCTTGAAATTCTAAGACGTTTGATACCAAATCCGACACACCTATAAGGGGTCGTTAGGGAAATACAACTGTTTGAAGGTGTCCAAATTGACGTCAGAGACCTCTCTTAGTGTGCTACCGCACGCGCATGCGCGACACCATTGTGGTTATTTTAACACAGTTGGATAGCCAATGTGACCCTTTCAATGTTTCCAAAATATTTGAAAGATTTGGTCACTGCAAAGTGTTTCAAAAGACATGCACATTTACTCCTAAAACCAAAATTGGCGCGTTTCTCTCACACTCAAGGCAGAACAATGTCTTGTTCGTTTGCTGACTTGGAAGTCCTTTTGCTGGAGAGGTGAAAAAGACATTTTTCTGAAATATTAAGCGATTTTAGTGCATGATGGCTCGTTAGAAAGCTCTTGAAATTCTAAGACGTTTGATACCAAATCCGACACACCTATAAGGGGTCGTTAGGGAAATACAACTGTTTGAAGGTGTCCAAATTGACGTCAGAGGCCTCAGTTAGTGTGCTACCGCACGCGCATGCGCGACACCATTGTGGTTATTTTAACACAGTTGGATAGCCAATGTGACCCTTTCAATGTTTCCAAAATATTTGAAAGATTTGGTCACTGCAAAGTGTTTCAAAAGACATGCACATTTACTCCTAAAACCAAAATTGGCGCGTTTCTCTCACACTCAAGGCAGAACAATGTCTTGTTCGTTTGTTGACTTGGAAGTCCTTTTGCTGGAGAGGTGAAAAAGACATTTTTCTTAAATATTAAGCGATTTTAGTGCATGATGGCTCGTTGGAAAGCTCTTGAAATTCTAAGACGTTTGATACCAAATCCGACACACCTATAAGGGGTCGTTAGGGAAATACAACTGTTTGAAGGTGTCCAAATTGACGTCAGAGGCCTCTCTTAGTGTGCTACCGCACGCGCATGCGCGACACCATTGTGGTTATTTTAACACAGTTGGATAGCCAATGTGACCCTTTCAATGTTTCCAAAATATTTGAAAAGATTTGGTCACTGCAAAGTGTTTCAAAAGACATGCACATTTACTCCTAAAACCAAAATTGGCGCGTTTCTCTCACACTCAAGGCAGAACAATGTCTTGTTCGTTTGCTGACTTGGAAGTCCTTTTGCTGGAGAGGTGAAAAAGACATTTTTCTTAAATATTAAGCGATTTTAGTGCATGATGGCTCGTTAGAAAGCTCTTGAAATTCTAAGACGTTTGATACCAAATCCGACACACCTATAAGGGGTCGTTAGGGAAATACAACTGTTTGAAGGTGTCCAAATTGACGTCAGAGGCCTCTCTTAGTGTGCTACCGCACGCGCATGCGCGACACCATTGTGGTTATTTTAACACAGTTGGATAGCCAATGTGACCCTTTCAATGTTTCCAAAATATTTGAAAGATTTGGTCACTGCAAAGTGTTTCAAAAGACATGCACATTTACTCCTAAAACCAAAATTGGCGCGTTTCTCTCACACTCAAGGCAGAACAATGTCTTGTTCGTTTGTTGACTTGGAAGTCCTTTTGCTGGAGAGGTGAAAAAGACATTTTTCTTAAATATTAAGCGATTTTAGTGCATGATGGCTCGTTGGAAAGCTCTTGAAATTCTAAGACGTTTGATACCAAATCCGACACACCTATAAGGGGTCGTTAGGGAAATACAACTGTTTGAAGGTGTCCAAATTGACGTCAGAGGCCTCAGTTAGTGTGCTACCGCACGCGCATGCGCGACACCATTGTGGTTATTTTAACACAGTTGGATAGCCAATGTGACCCTTTCAATGTTTCCAAAATATTGGAAAAGATTTGGTCACTGCAAAGTGTTTCAAAAGACATGCACATTTACTCCTAAAACAAAATTTGGCGCGTTTCTCTCACACTCAAGGCAGAACAACGTTTTGTTCGTTTGCTGACTTGGAAGTCCTTTTGCTGGAAAGGTGAAAAAGACATTTTTCTTAAATATTAAGCGATTTTAGTGCATGATGGCTCGTTAGAAAGCTCTTGAAATTCTAAGACGTTTGATACCAAATCCGACACACCTATAAGGGGTCGTTAGGGAAATACAACTGTTTGAAGGTGTCCAAATTGACGTCAGAGGCCTCAGTTAGTGTGCTACCGCACGCGCATGCGCGACACCATTGTGGTTATTTTAACACAGTTGGATAGCCAATGTGACCCTTTCAATGTTTCCAAAATATTGGAAAAGATTTGGTCACTGCAAAGTGTTTCAAAAGACATGCACATTTACTCCTAAAACCAAAATTGGCGCGTTTCTCTCACACTCAAGGCAGAACAATGTCTTGTTCGTTTGCTGACTTGGAAGTCCTTTTGCTGGAGAGGTGAAAAAGACATTTTTCTTAAATATTAAGCGATTTTAGTGCATGATGGCTCGTTGGAAAGCTCTTGAAATTCTAAGACGTTTGATACCAAATCCGACACACCTATAAGGGGTCGTTAGGGAAATACAACTGTTTGAAGGTGTCCAAATTGACGTCAGAGACCTCTCTTAGTGTGCTACCGCACGCGCATGCGCGACACCATTGTGGTTATTTTAACACAGTTGGATAGCCAATGTGACCCTTTCAATGTTTCCAAAATATTTGAAAAGATTTGGTCAGTGCAAAGTGTTTCAAAAGACATGCACATTTACTCCTAAAACAAAATTTGGCGCGTTTCTCTCACACTCAAGGCAGAACAACGTTTTGTTCGTTTGCTGACTTGGAAGTCCTTTTGCTGGAAAGGTGAAAAAGACATTTTTCTTAAATATTAAGCGATTTTAGTGCATGATGGCTCGTTAGAAAGCTCTTGAAATTCTAAGACGTTTGATACCAAATCCGACACACCTATAAGGGGTCGTTAGGGAAATACAACTGTTTGAAGGTGTCCAAATTGACGTCAGAGGCCTCAGTTAGTGTGCTACCGCACGCGCATGCGTGACACCATTGTGGTTATTTTAACACAGTTGGATAGCCAATGTGACCCTTTCAATGTTTCCAAAATATTTGAAAGATTTGGTCACTGCAAAGTGTTTCAAAAGACATGCACATTTACTCCTAAAACCAAAATTGGCCCGTTTCTCTCACACTCAAGGCAGAACAATGTCTTGTTCGTTTGCTGACTTGGAAGTCCTTTTGCTGGAGAGGTGAAAAAGACATTTTTCTTAAATATTAAGCGATTTTAGTGCATGATGGCTCGTTGGAAAGCTCTTGAAATTCTAAGACGCTTGATACCAAATCCGACACACCTATAAGGGGTCGTTAGGGAAATACAACTGTTTGAAGGTGTCCAAATTGACGTCAGAGGCCTCTCTTAGTGTGCTACCGCACGCGCATGCGCGACACCATTGTGGTTATTTTAACACAGTTGGATAGCCAATGTGACCCTTTCAATGTTTCCAAAATATTTGAAAAGATTTGGTCACTGCAAAGTGTTTCAAAAGACATGCACATTTACTCCTAAAACCAAAACTGGCGCGTTTCTCTCACACTCAAGGCAGAACAATGTCTTGTTCGTTTGCTGACTTGGAAGTCCTTTTGCTGGAGAGGTGAAAAAGACATTTTTCTTAAATATTAAGCGATTTTAGTGCATGATGGCTCGTTGGAAAGCTCTTGAAATTCTAAGACGTTTGATACCAAATCCGACACACCTATAAGGGGTCGTTAGGGAAATACAACTGTTTGAAGGTGTCCAAATTGACGTCAGCGGCCTCAGTTCGTGAGCTACCGCACGCGCATGCGCGACACCATTGTGGTTATTTTAACACAGTTGGATAGCCAATGTGACCCTTTCAATGTTTCCAAAATATTTGAAAAGATTTGGTCACTGCAAAGTGTTTCAAAAGACATGCACATTTACTCCTAAAACCAAAATTGGCGCGTTTCTCTCACACTCAAGGCAGAACAATGTCTTGTTCGTTTGCTGACTTGGAAGTCCTTTTGCTGGAGAGGTGAAAAAGACATTTTTCTTAAATATTAAGCGATTTTAGTGCATGATGGCTCGTTGGAAAGCTCTTGAAATTCTAAGACGTTTGATACCAAATCCGACACACCTATAAGGGGTCGTTAGGGAAATACAACTGTTTGAAGGTGTCCAAATTGACGTCAGAGACCTCTCTTAGTGTGCTACCGCACGCGTATGCGCGACACCATTGTGGTTATTTTAACACAGTTGGCTAGCCAATGTGACCCTTTCAATGTTTCCAAAATATTTGAAAAGATTTGGTCACTGCAAAGTGTTTCAAAAGACATGCACATTTACTCCTAAAACCAAAATTGGCGCGTTTCTCTCACACTCAAGGCAGAACAATGTCTTGTTCGTTTGCTGACTTGGAAGTCCTTTTGCTGGAGAGGTGAAAAAGACATTTTTCTTAAATATTAAGCGATTTTAGTGCATGATGGCTCCTTGGAAAGCTCTTGAAATTCTAAGACGTATGATACCAAATCCGACACACCTATAAGGGGTCGTTAGGGAAATACAACTGTTTGAAGGTGTCCAAATTGACGTCAGAGGCCTCTGTTAGTGTGCTACCGCACGCGCATGCGCGACACCATTGTGGTTATTTTAACACAGTTGGATAGCCAATGTGACCCTTTCAATGTTTCCAAAATATTTGAAAAGATTTGGTCACTGCAAAGTGTTTCAAAAGACATGCACATTTACTCCTAAAACCAAAATTGGCGTGTTTCTCTCACACTCAAGGCAGAACAATGTCTTGTTCGTTTGCTGACTTGGAAGTCCTTTTGCTGGAGAGGTGAAAAAGACATTTTTCTTAAATATTAAGCGATTTTAGTGCATGATGGCTCCTTGGAAAGCTCTTGAAATTCTAAGACGTTTGATACCAAATCCGACACACCTATAAGGGGTCGTTAGGGAAATACAACTGTTTGAAGGTGTCCAAATTGACGTCAGAGACCTCTCTTAGTGTGCTACCGCACGCGCATGCGCGACACCATTGTGGTTATTTTAACACAGTTGGATAGCCAATGTGACCCTTTCAATGTTTCCAAAATATTTGAAAGATTTGGTCACTGCAAAGTGTTTCAAAAGACATGCACATTTACTCCTAAAACCAAAATTGGCGCGTTTCTCTCACACTCAAGGCAGAACAATGTCTTGTTCGTTTGCTGACTTGGAAGTCCTTTTGCTGGAGAGGTGAAAAAGACATTTTTCTTAAATATTAAGCGATTTTAGTGCATGATGGCTCGTTAGAAAGCTCTTGAAATTCTAAGACGTTTGATACCAAATCCGACACACCTATAAGGGGTCGTTAGGGAAATACAACTGTTTGAAGGTGTCCAAATTGACGTCAGAGGCCTCAGTTAGTGTGCTACCGCACGCGCATGCGCGACACCATTGTGGTTATTTTAACACAGTTGGATAGCCAATGTGACCCTTTCAATGTTTCCAAAATATTTGAAAAGATTTGGTCAGTGCAAAGTGTTTCAAAAGACATGCACATTTACTCCTAAAACAAAATTTGGCGCGTTTCTCTCACACTCAAGGCAGAACAACGTTTTGTTCGTTTGCTGACTTGGAAGTCCTTTTGCTGGAAAGGTGAAAAAGACATTTTTCTTAAATATTAAGCGATTTTAGTGCATGATGGCTCGTTGGAAAGCTCTTGAAATTCTAAGACGTTTGATACCAAATCCGACACACCTATAAGGGGTCGTTAGGGAAATACAACTGTTTGAAGGTGTCCAAATTGACGTCAGAGGCCTCAGTTAGTGTGCTACCGCACGCGCATGCGCGACACCATTGTGGTTATTTTAACACAGTTGGATAGCCAATGTGACCCTTCCAATGTTTCCAAAATATTTGAAAAGATTTGGTCACTGCAAAGTGTTTCAAAAGACATGCACATTTACTCCTAAAACCAAAATTGGCGCGTTTCTCTCACACTCAAGGCAGAACAATGTCTTGTTCGTTTGCTGACTTGGAAGTCCTTTTGCTGGAGAGGTGAAAAAGACATTTTTCTTAAATATTAAGCGATTTTAGTGCATGATGGCTCGTTGGAAAGCTCTTGAAATTCTAAGACGTTTGATACCAAATCCGACACACCTATAAGGGGTCGTTAGGGAAATACAACTGTTTGAAGGTGTCCAAATTGACGTCAGAGACCTCTCTTAGTGTGCTACCGCACGCGCATGCGCGACACCATTGTGGTTATTTTAACACAGTTGGATAGCCAATGTGACCCTTTCAATGTTTCCAAAATATTTGAAAAGATTTGGTCAGTGCAAAGTGTTTCAAAAGACATGCACATTTACTCCTAAAACAAAATTTGGCGCGTTTCTCTCACACTCAAGGCAGAACAACGTTTTGTTCGTTTGCTGACTTGGAAGTCCTTTTGCTGGAAAGGTGAAAAAGACATTTTTCTTAAATATTAAGCGATTTTAGTGCATGATGGCTCGTTAGAAAGCTCTTGAAATTCTAAGACGTTTGATACCAAATCCGACACACCTATAAGGGGTCGTTAGGGAAATACAACTGTTTGAAGGTGTCCAAATTGACGTCAGAGGCCTCTCTTAGTGTGCTACCGCACGCGCATGCACGACACCATTGTGGTTATTTTAACACAGTTGGATAGCCAATGTGACCCTTTCAATGTTTCCAAAATATTTGAAAGATTTGGTCACTGCAAAGTGTTTCAAAAGACATGCACATTTACGCCTAAAACCAAAATTGGCGCGTTTCTCTCACACTCAAGGCAGAACAATGTCTTGTTCGTTTGCTGACTTGGAAGTCCTTTTGCTGGAGAGGTGAAAAAGACATTTTTCTTAAATATTAAGCGATTTTAGTGCATGATGGCTCGTTAGAAAGCTCTTGAAATTCTAAGACGTTTGATACCAAATCCGACACACCTATAAGGGGTCGTTAGGGAAATACAACTGTTTGAAGGTGTCCAAATTGACGTCAGAGGCCTCTCTTAGTGTGCTACCGCACGCGCATGCGCGACACCATTGTGGTTATTTTAACACAGTTGGATAGCCAATGTGACCCTTTCAATGTTTCCAAAATATTTGAAAAGATTTGGTCACTGCAAAGTGTTTCAAAAGACATGCACATTTACTCCTAAAACCAAAATTGGCGCGTTTCTCTCACACTCAAGGCAGAACAATGTCTTGTTCGTTTGCTGACTTGGAAGTCCTTTTGCTGGAGAGGTGAAAAAGACATTTTTCTTAAATATTAAGCGATTTTAGTGCATGATGGCTCGTTGGAAAGCTCTTGAAATTCTAAGACGCTTGATACCAAATCCGACACACCTATAAGGGGTCGTTAGGGAAATACAACTGTTTGAAGGTGTCCAAATTGACGTCAGAGGCCTCTCTTAGTGTGCTACCGCACGCGCATGCGCGACACCATTGTGGTTATTTTAACACAGTTGGATAGCCAATGTGACCCTTTCAATGTTTCCAAAATATTTGAAAAGATTTGGTCACTGCAAAGTGTTTCAAAAGACATGCACATTTACTCCTAAAACCAAAATTGGCGCGTTTCTCTCACACTCAAGGCAGAACAATGTCTTGTTCGTTTGCTGACTTGGAAGTCCTTTTGCTGGAGAGGTGAAAAAGACATTTTTCTTAAATATTAAGCGGTTTTAGTGCATGATGGCTCGTTGGAAAGCTCTTGAAATTCTAAGACGTTTGATACCACATCCGACACACCTATAAGGGGTCGTTAGGGAAATACAACTGTTTGAAGGTGTCCAAATTGACGTCAGCGGCCTCAGTTCGTGAGCTACCGCACGCGCATGCGCGACACCATTGTGGTTATTTTAACACAGTTGGATAGCCAATGTGACCCTTTCAATGTTTCCAAAATATTTGAAAAGATTTGGTCACTGCAAAGTGTTTCAAAAGACATGCACATTTACTCCTAAAACCAAAATTGGCGCGTTTCTCTCACACTCAAGGCAGAACAATGTCTTGTTCGTTTGCTGACTTGGAAGTCCTTTTGCTGGAGAGGTGAAAAAGACATTTTTCTTAAATATTAAGCGATTTTAGTGCATGATGGCTCGTTGGAAAGCTCTTGAAATTCTAAGACGTTTGATACCAAATCCGACACACCTATAAGGGGTCGTTAGGGAAATACAACTGTTTGAAGGTGTCCAAATTGACGTCAGAGACCTCTCTTAGTGTGCTACCGCACGCGCATGCGCGACACCATTGTGGTTATTTTAACACAGTTGGCTAGCCAATGTGACCCTTTCAATGTTTCCAAAATATTGGAAAAGATTTGGTCACTGCAAAGTGTTTCAAAAGACATGCACATTTACTCCTAAAACCAAAATTGGCCCGTTTCTCTCACACTCAAGGCAGAACAATGTCTTGTTCGTTTGTTGACTTGGAAGTCCTTTTGCTGGAGAGGTGAAAAAGACATTTTTCTTAAATATTAAGCGATTTTAGTGCATGATGGCTCGTTGGAAAGCTCTTGAAATTCTAAGACGTTTGATACCAAATCCGACACACCTATAAGGGGTCGTTAGGGAAATACAACTGTTTGAAGGTGTCCAAATTGACGTCAGAGGCCTCTGTTAGTGTGCTACCGCACGCGCATGCGCGACACCATTGTTGTTATTTTAACACAGTTGGATAGCCAATGTGACCCTTTCAATGTTTCCAAAATATTTGAAAAGATTTGGTCACTGCAAAGTGTTTCAAAAGACATGCACATTTACTCCTAAAACCAAAATTGGCGCGTTTCTCTCACACTCAAGGCAGAACAATGTCTTGTTCGTTTGCTGACTTGGAAGTCCTTTTGCTGGAGAGGTGAAAAAGACATTTTTCTTAAATATTAAGCGATTTTAGTGCATGATGGCTCCTTGGAAAGCTCTTGAAATTCTAAGACGTTTGATACCAAATCCGACACACCTATAAGGGGTCGTTAGGGAAATAGAACTGTTTGAAGATGTCCAAATTGACGTCAGCGGCCTCAGTTCGTGAGCTACCGCACGCGCATGCGCGACACCATTGTGGTTATTTTAACACAGTTGGATAGCCAATGTGACCCTTTCAATGTTTCCAAAATATTTGAAAAGATTTGGTCACTGCAAAGTGTTTCAAAAGACATGCACATTTACTCCTAAAACCAAAATTGGCGCGTTTCTCTCACACTCAAGGCAGAACAATGTCTTGTTCGTTTGCTGACTTGGAAGTCCTTTTGCTGGAGAGGTGAAAAAGACATTTTTCTTAAATATTAAGCGATTTTAGTGCATGATGGCTCGTTGGAAAGCTCTTGAAATTCTAAGACGTTTGATACCAAATCCGACACACCTATAAGGGGTCGTTAGGGAAATACAACTGTTTGAAGGTGTCCAAATTGACGTCAGAGACCTCTCTTAGTGTGCTACCGCACGCGCATGCGCGACACCATTGTGGTTATTTTAACACAGTTGGCTAGCCAATGTGACCCTTTCAATGTTTCCAAAATATTTGAAAAGATTTGGTCACTGCAAAGTGTTTCAAAAGACATGCACATTTACTCCTAAAACCAAAATTGGCCCGTTTCTCTCACACTCAAGGCAGAACAATGTCTTGTTCGTTTGCTGACTTGGAAGTCCTTTTGCTGGAGAGGTGAAAAAGACATTTTTCTTAAATATTAAGTGGTTTTAGTGCATGATGGCTCGTTGGAAAGCTCTTGAAATTCTAAGACGTATGATACCAAATCCGACACACCTATAAGGGGTCGTTAGGGAAATACAACTGTTTGAAGGTGTCCAAATTGACGTCAGAGGCCTCTCTTAGTGTGCTACCGCACGCGCATGCGCGACACCATTGTGGTTATTTTAACACAGTTGGATAGCCAATGTGACCCTTTCAATGTTTCCAAAATATTTGAAAAGATTTGGTCAGTGCAAAGTGTTTCAAAAGACATGCACATTTACTCCTAAAACGAAATTTGGCGCGTTTCTCTCACACTCAAGGCAGAACAACGTTTTGTTCGTTTGCTGACTTGGAAGTCCTTTTGCTGGAAAGGTGAAAAAGACATTTTTCTTAAATATTAAGCGATTTTAGTGCATGATGGCTCGTTAGAAAGCTCTTGAAATTCTAAGACGTTTGATACCAAATCCGACACACCTATAAGGGGTCGTTAGGGAAATACAACTGTTTGAAGGTGTCCAAATTGACGTCAGAGGCCTCTCTTAGTGTGCTACCGCACGCGCATGCACGACACCATTGTGGTTATTTTAACACAGTTGGATAGCCAATGTGACCCTTTCAATGTTTCCAAAATATTTGAAAGATTTGGTCACTGCAAAGTGTTTCAAAAGACATGCACATTTACTCCTAAAACCAAAATTGGCGCGTTTCTCTCACACTCAAGGCAGAACAATGTCTTGTTCGTTTGCTGACTTGGAAGTCCTTTTGCTGGAGAGGTGAAAAAGACATTTTTCTTAAATATTAAGCGATTTTAGTGCATGATGGCTCGTTAGAAAGCTCTTGAAATTCTAAGACGTTTGATACCAAATCCGACACACCTATAAGGGGTCGTTAGGGAAATACAACTGTTTGAAGGTGTCCAAATTGACGTCAGAGGCCTCTCTTAGTGTGCTACCGCACGCGCATGCGCGACACCATTGTGGTTATTTTAACACAGTTGGATAGCCAATGTGACCCTTTCAATGTTTCCAAAATATTTGAAAAGATTTGGTCACTGCAAAGTGTTTCAAAAGACATGCACATTTACTCCTAAAACCAAAATTGGCGCGTTTCTCTCACACTCAAGGCAGAACAATGTCTTGTTCGTTTGCTGACTTGGAAGTCCTTTTGCTGGAGAGGTGAAAAAGACATTTTTCTTAAATATTAAGCGATTTTAGTGCATGATGGCTCGTTGGAAAGCTCTTGAAATTCTAAGACGTTTGATACCAAATCCGACACACCTATAAGGGGTCGTTAGGGAAATACAACTGTTTGAAGGTGTCCAAATTGACGTCAGAGACCTCTCTTAGTGTGCTACCGCACGCGCATGCGCGACACCATTGTGGTTATTTTAACACAGTTGGATAGCCAATGTGACCCTTTCAATGTTTCCAAAATATTTGAAAAGATTTGGTCACTGCAAAGTGTTTCAAAAGACATGCACATTTACTCCTAAAACCAAAATTGGCCCGTTTCTCTCACACTCAAGGCAGAACAATGTCTTGTTCGTTTGCTGACTTGGAAGTCCTTTTGCTGGAGAGGTGAAAAAGACATTTTTCTTAAATATTAAGCGGTTTTAGTGCATGATGGCTCGTTGGAAAGCTCTTGAAATTCTAAGACGTTTGATACCAAATCCGACACACCTATAAGGGGTCGTTAGGGAAATACAACTGTTTGAAGGTGTCCAAATTGACGTCAGCGGCCTCAGTTCGTGAGCTACCGCACGCGCATGCGCGACACCATTGTGGTTATTTTAACACAGTTGGATAGCCAATGTGACCCTTTCAATGTTTCCAAAATATTTGAAAAGATTTGGTCACTGCAAAGTGTTTCAAAAGACATGCACATTTACTCCTAAAACCAAAATTGGCGCGTTTCTCTCACACTCAAGGCAGAACAATGTCTTGTTCGTTTGCTGACTTGGAAGTCCTTTTGCTGGAGAGGTGAAAAAGACATTTTTCTTAAATATTAAGCGATTTTAGTGCATGATGGCTCGTTGGAAAGCTCTTGAAATTCTAAGACGTTTGATACCAAATCCGACACACCTATAAGGGGTCGTTAGGGAAATACAACTGTTTGAAGGTGTCCAAATTGACGTCAGAGACCTCTCTTAGTGTGCTACCGCACGCGCATGCGCGACACCATTGTGGTTATTTTAACACAGTTGGCTAGCCAATGTGACCCTTTCAATGTTTCCAAAATATTGGAAAAGATTTGGTCACTGCAAAGTGTTTCAAAAGACATGCACATTTACTCCTAAAACCAAAATTGGCCCGTTTCTCTCACACTCAAGGCAGAACAATGTCTTGTTCGTTTGTTGACTTGGAAGTCCTTTTGCTGGAGAGGTGAAAAAGACATTTTTCTTAAATATTAAGCGATTTTAGTGCATGATGGCTCGTTGGAAAGCTCTTGAAATTCTAAGACGTTTGATACCAAATCCGACACACCTATAAGGGGTCGTTAGGGAAATACAACTGTTTGAAGGTGTCCAAATTGACGTCAGAGGCCTCTGTTAGTGTGCTACCGCACGCGCATGCGCGACACCATTGTTGTTATTTTAACACAGTTGGATAGCCAATGTGACCCTTTCAATGTTTCCAAAATATTTGAAAAGATTTGGTCACTGCAAAGTGTTTCAAAAGACATGCACATTTACTCCTAAAACCAAAATTGGCGCGTTTCTCTCACACTCAAGGCAGAACAATGTCTTGTTCGTTTGCTGACTTGGAAGTCCTTTTGCTGGAGAGGTGAAAAAGACATTTTTCTTAATTATTAAGCGATTTTAGTGCATGATGGCTCCTTGGAAAGCTCTTGAAATTCTAAGACGTTTGATACCAAATCCGACACACCTATAAGGGGTCGTTAGGGAAATACAACTGTTTGAAGATGTCCAAATTGACGTCAGCGGCCTCAGTTCGTGAGCTACCGCACGCGCATGCGCGACACCATTGTGGTTATTTTAACACAGTTGGATAGCCAATGTGACCCTTTCAATGTTTCCAAAATATTTGAAAAGATTTGGTCACTGCAAAGTGTTTCAAAAGACATGCACATTTACTCCTAAAACCAAAATTGGTGCGTTTCTCTCACACTCAAGGCAGAACAATGTCTTGTTCGTTTGCTGACTTGGAAGTCCTTTTGCTGGAGAGGTGAAAAAGACATTTTTCTTAAATATTAAGCGATTTTAGTGCATGATGGCTCGTTGGAAAGCTCTTGAAATTCTAAGACGTTTGATACCAAATCCGACACACCTATAAGGGGTCGTTAGGGAAATACAACTGTTTGAAGGTGTCCAAATTGACGTCAGAGACCTCTCTTAGTGTGCTACCGCACGCGCATGCGCGACACCATTGTGGTTATTTTAACACAGTTGGATAGCCAATGTGACCCTTTCAATGTTTCCAAAATATTTGAAAAGATTTGGTCAGTGCAAAGTGTTTCAAAAGACATGCACATTTACTCCTAAAACGAAATTTGGCGCGTTTCTCTCACACTCAAGGCAGAACAACGTTTTGTTCGTTTGCTGACTTGGAAGTCCTTTTGCTGGAAAGGTGAAAAAGACATTTTTCTTAAATATTAAGCGATTTTAGTGCATGATGGCTCGTTAGAAAGCTCTTGAAATTCTAAGACGTTTGATACCAAATCCGACACACCTATAAGGGGTCGTTAGGGAAATACAACTGTTTGAAGGTGTCCAAATTGACGTCAGAGGCCTCTCTTAGTGTGCTACCGCACGCGCATGCACGACACCATTGTGGTTATTTTAACACAGTTGGATAGCCAATGTGACCCTTTCAATGTTTCCAAAATATTTGAAAGATTTGGTCACTGCAAAGTGTTTCAAAAGACATGCACATTTACTCCTAAAACCAAAATTGGCGCGTTTCTCTCACACTCAAGGCAGAACAATGTCTTGTTCGTTTGCTGACTTGGAAGTCCTTTTGCTGGAGAGGTGAAAAAGACATTTTTCTTAAATATTAAGCGATTTTAGTGCATGATGGCTCCTTGGAAAGCTCTTGAAATTCTAAGACGTTTGATACCAAATCCGACACACCTATAAGGGGTCGTTAGGGAAATAGAACTGTTTGAAGATGTCCAAATTGACGTCAGCGGCCTCAGTTCGTGAGCTACCGCACGCGCATGCGCGACACCATTGTGGTTATTTTAACACAGTTGGATAGCCAATGTGACCCTTTCAATGTTTCCAAAATATTTGAAAAGATTTGGTCACTGCAAAGTGTTTCAAAAGACATGCACATTTACTCCTAAAACCAAAATTGGCGCGTTTCTCTCACACTCAAGGCAGAACAATGTCTTGTTCGTTTGCTGACTTGGAAGTCCTTTTGCTGGAGAGGTGAAAAAGACATTTTTCTTAAATATTAAGCGATTTTAGTGCATGATGGCTCGTTGGAAAGCTCTTGAAATTCTAAGACGTTTGATACCAAATCCGACACACCTATAAGGGGTCGTTAGGGAAATACAACTGTTTGAAGGTGTCCAAATTGACGTCAGAGACCTCTCTTAGTGTGCTACCGCACGCGCATGCGCGACACCATTGTGGTTATTTTAACACAGTTGGATAGCCAATGTGACCCTTTCAATGTTTCCAAAATATTTGAAAAGATTTGGTCAGTGCAAAGTGTTTCAAAAGACATGCACATTTACTCCTAAAACGAAATTTGGCGCGTTTCTCTCACACTCAAGGCAGAACAACGTTTTGTTCGTTTGCTGACTTGGAAGTCCTTTTGCTGGAAAGGTGAAAAAGACATTTTTCTTAAATATTAAGCGATTTTAGTGCATGATGGCTCGTTAGAAAGCTCTTGAAATTCTAAGACGTTTGATACCAAATCCGACACACCTATAAGGGGTCGTTAGGGAAATACAACTGTTTGAAGGTGTCCAAATTGACGTCAGAGGCCTCTCTTAGTGTGCTACCGCACGCGCATGCACGACACCATTGTGGTTATTTTAACACAGTTGGATAGCCAATGTGACCCTTTCAATGTTTCCAAAATATTTGAAAGATTTGGTCACTGCAAAGTGTTTCAAAAGACATGCACATTTACTCCTAAAACCAAAATTGGCGCGTTTCTCTCACACTCAAGGCAGAACAATGTCTTGTTCGTTTGCTGACTTGGAAGTCCTTTTGCTGGAGAGGTGAAAAAGACATTTTTCTTAAATATTAAGCGATTTTAGTGCATGATGGCTCGTTAGAAAGCTCTTGAAATTCTAAGACGTTTGATACCAAATCCGACACACCTATAAGGGGTCGTTAGGGAAATACAACTGTTTGAAGGTGTCCAAATTGACGTCAGAGGCCTCTCTTAGTGTGCTACCGCACGCGCATGCGCGACACCATTGTGGTTATTTTAACACAGTTGGATAGCCAATGTGACCCTTTCAATGTTTCCAAAATATTTGAAAAGATTTGGTCACTGCAAAGTGTTTCAAAAGACATGCACATTTACTCCTAAAACCAAAATTGGCCCGTTTCTCTCACACTCAAGGCAGAACAATGTCTTGTTCGTTTGCTGACTTGGAAGTCCTTTTGCTGGAGAGGTGAAAAAGACATTTTTCTTAAATATTAAGCGATTTTAGTGCATGATGGCTCGTTGGAAAGCTCTTGAAATTCTAAGACGTTTGATACCAAATCCGACACACCTATAAGGGGTCGTTAGGGAAATACAACTGTTTGAAGGTGTCCAAATTGACGTCAGAGGCCTCTCTTAGTGTGCTACCGCACGCGCATGCGCGACACCATTGTGGTTATTTTAACACAGTTGGATAGCCAATGTGACCCTTTCAATGTTTCCAAAATATTTGAAAAGATTTGGTCACTGCAAAGTGTTTCAAAAGACATGCACATTTACTCCTAAAACCGAAATTGGCGCGTTTCTCTCACACTCAAGGCAGAACAATGTCTTGTTCGTTTGCTGACTTGGAAGTCCTTTTGCTGGAGAGGTGAAAAAGACATTTTTCTTAAATATTAAGCGATTTTAGTGCATGATGGCTCGTTGGAAAGCTCTTGAAATTCTAAGACGTTTGATACCAAATCCGACACACCTATAAGGGGTCGTCAGGGAAATACAACTGTTTGAAGGTGTCCAAATTGACGTCAGAGGCCTCTCTTAGTGTGCTACCGCACGCGCATGCACGACACCATTGTGGTTATTTTAACACAGTTGGATAGCCAATGTGACCCTTTCAATGTTTCCAAAATATTTGAAAGATTTGGTCACTGCAAAGTGTTTCAAAAGACATGCACATTTACTCCTAAAACCAAAATTGGCGCGTTTCTCTCACACTCAAGGCAGAACAATGTCTTGTTCGTTTGCTGACTTGGAAGTCCTTTTGCTGGAGAGGTGAAAAAGACATTTTTCTTAAATATTAAGCGATTTTAGTGCATGATGGCTCGTTAGAAAGCTCTTGAAATTCTAAGACGTTTGATACCAAATCCGACACACCTATAAGGGGTCGTTAGGGAAATACAACTGTTTGAAGGTGTCCAAATTGACGTCAGAGGCCTCTCTTAGTGTGCTACCGCACGCGCATGCACGACACCATTGTGGTTATTTTAACACAGTTGGATAGCCAATGTGACCCTTTCAATGTTTCCAAAATATTTGAAAGATTTGGTCACTGCAAAGTGTTTCAAAAGACATGCACATTTACTCCTAAAACCAAAATTGGCGCGTTTCTCTCACACTCAAGGCAGAACAATGTCTTGTTCGTTTGCTGACTTGGAAGTCCTTTTGCTGGAGAGGTGAAAAAGACATTTTTCTTAAATATTAAGCGATTTTAGTGCATGATGGCTCGTTGGAAAGCTCTTGAAATTCTAAGACGTATGATACCAAATCCGACACACCTATAAGGGGTCGTTAGGGAAATACAACTGTTTGAAGGTGTCCAAATTGACGTCAGAGGCCTCTCTTAGTGTGCTACCGCACGCGCATGCGCGACACCATTGTGGTTATTTTAACACAGTTGGATAGCCAATGTGACCCTTTCAATGTTTCCAAAATATTTGAAAAGATTTGGTCAGTGCAAAGTGTTTCAAAAGACATGCACATTTACTCCTAAAACCAAAATTGGCGCGTTTCTCTCACACTCAAGGCAGAACAATGTCTTGTTCGTTTGCTGACTTGGAAGTCCTTTTGCTGGAGAGGTGAAAAAGACATTTTTCTTAAATATTAAGCGATTTTAGTGCATGATGGCTCGTTGGAAAGCTCTTGAAATTCTAAGACGTTTGATACCAAATCCGACACACCTATAAGGGGTCGTTAGGGAAATACAACTGTTTGAAGGTGTCCAAATTGACGTCAGAGACCTCTCTTAGTGTGCTACCGCACGCGCATGCGCGACACCATTGTGGTTATTTTAACACAGTTGGATAGCCAATGTGACCCTTTCAATGTTTCCAAAATATTTGAAAAGATTTGGTCACTGCAAAGTGTTTCAAAAGACATGCACATTTACTCCTAAAACCAAAATTGGCGCGTTTCTCTCACACTCAAGGCAGAACAATGTCTTGTTCGTTTGCTGACTTGGAAGTCCTTTTGCTGGAGAGGTGAAAAAGACATTTTTCTTAAATATTAAGCGATTTTAGTGCATGATGGCTCGTTAGAAAGCTCTTGAAATTCTAAGACGTTTGATACCAAATCCGACACACCTATAAGGGGTCGTTAGGGAAATACAACTGTTTGAAGGTGTCCAAATTGACGTCAGAGGCCTCTCTTAGTGTGCTACCGCACGCGCATGCGCGACACCATTGTGGTTATTTTAACACAGTTGGATAGCCAATGTGACCCTTTCAATGTTTCCAAAATATTTGAAAAGATTTGGTCACTGCAAAGTGTTTCAAAAGACATGCACATTTACTCCTAAAACCAAAATTGGCCCGTTTCTCTCACACTCAAGGCAGAACAATGTCTTGTTCGTTTGCTGACTTGGAAGTCCTTTTGCTGGAGAGGTGAAAAAGACATTTTTCTTAAATATTAAGCGGTTTTAGTGCATGATGGCTCGTTGGAAAGCTCTTGAAATTCTAAGACGTATGATACCAAATCCGACACACCTATAAGGGGTCGTTAGGGAAATACAACTGTTTGAAGGTGTCCAAATTGACGTCAGAGACCTCTCTTAGTGTGCTACCGCACGCGCATGCACGACACCATTGTGGTTATTTTAACACAGTTGGATAGCCAATGTGACCCTTTCAATGTTTCCAAAATATTTGAAAAGATTTGGTCACTGCAAAGTGTTTCAAAAGACATGCACATTTACTCCTAAAACCAAAATTGGCCCGTTTCTCTTACACTCAAGGCAGAACAATGTCTTGTTCGTTTGCTGACTTGGAAGTCCTTTTGCTGGAGAGGTGAAAAAGACATTTTTCTTAAATATTAAGCGGTTTTAGTGCATGATGGCTCGTTGGAAAGCTCTTGAAATTCTAAGACGTTTGATACCAAATCCGACACACCTATAAGGGGTCGTTAGGGAAATACAACTGTTTGAAGGTGTCCAAATTGACGTCAGAGACCTCTCTTAGTGTGCTACCGCACGCGCATGCGCGACACCATTGTGGTTATTTTAACACAGTTGGATAGCCAATGTGACCCTTTCAATGTTTCCAAAATATTTGAAAAGATTTGGTCACTGCAAAGTGTTTCAAAAGACATGCACATTTACTCCTAAAACAAAATTTGGCGCGTTTCTCTCACACTCAAGGCAGAACAATGTCTTGTTCGTTTGCTGACTTGGAAGTCCTTTTGCTGGAGAGGTGAAAAAGACCTTTTTCTTAAATATTAAGCGATTTTAGTGCATGATGGCTCGTTGGAAAGCTCTTGAAATTCTAAGACGTTTGATACCAAATCCGACACACCTATAAGGGGTCGTTAGGGAAATACAACTGTTTGAAGGTGTCCAAATTGACGTCAGAGACCTCTCTTAGTGTGCTACCGCACGCGCATGCGCGACACCATTGTGGTTATTTTAACACAGTTGGATAGCCAATGTGACCCTTTCAATGTTTCCAAAATATTTGAAAAGATTTGGTCACTGCAAAGTGTTTCAAAAGACATGCACATTTACTCCTAAAACAAAATTTGGCGCGTTTCTCTCACACTCAAGGCAGAACAATGTCTTGTTCGTTTGCTGACTTGGAAGTCCTTTTGCTGGAGAGGTGAAAAAGACCTTTTTCTTAAATATTAAGCGATGTTAGTGCATGATGGCTCGTTGGAAAGCTCTTGAAATTCTAAGACGTTTGATACCAAATCCGACACACCTATAAGGGGTCGTTAGGGAAATACAACTGTTTGAAGGTGTCCAAATTGACGTCAGAGACCTCTCTTAGTGTGCTACCGCACGCGCATGCGCGACACCATTGTGGTTATTTTAACACAGTTGGATAGCCAATGTGACCCTTTCAATGTTTCCAAAATATTTGAAAGATTTGGTCACTGCAAAGTGTTTCAAAAGACATGCACATTTACTCCTAAAACCAAAATTGGCGCGTTTCTCTCACACTCAAGGCAGAACAACGTTTTGTTCGTTTGCTGACTTGGAAGTCCTTTTGCTGGAGAGGTGAAAAAGACATTTTTCTTAAATATTAAGCGATTTTAGTGCATGATGGCTCGTTGGAAAGCTCTTGAAATTCTAAGACGTTTGATACCAAATCCGACACACCTATAAGGGGTCGTTAGGGAAATACAACTGTTTGAAGGTGTCCAAATTGACGTCAGAGACCTCTCTTAGTGTGCTACCGCACGCGCATGCGCGACACCATTGTGGTTATTTTAACACAGTTGGATAGCCAATGTGACCCTTTCAATGTTTCCAAAATATTTCAAGAGATTTGGTCACTGCAAAGTGTTTCAAAAGACATGCACATTTACTCCTAAAACCAAAATTGGCGCGTTTCTCTCACACTCAAGGCAGAACAATGTCTTGTTCGTTTGCTGACTTGGAAGTCCTTTTGCTGGAGAGGTGAAAAAGACATTTTTCTTAAATATTAAGCGATTTTAGTGCATGATGGCTCGTTAGAAAGCTCTTGAAATTCTAAGACGTTTGATACCAAATCCGACACACCTATAAGGGGTCGTTAGGGAAATACAACTGTTTGAAGGTGTCCAAATTGACGTCAGAGGCCTCTCTTAGTGTGCTACCGCACGCGCATGCGCGACACCATTGTGGTTATTTTAACACAGTTGGATAGCCAATGTGACCCTTTCAATGTTTCCAAAATATTTGAAAAGATTTGGTCACTGCAAAGTGTTTCAAAAGACATGCACATTTACTCCTAAAACCAAAATTGGCCCGTTTCTCTCACACTCAAGGCAGAACAATGTCTTGTTCGTTTGCTGACTTGGAAGTCCTTTTGCTGGAGAGGTGAAAAAGACATTTTTCTTAAATATTAAGCGATTTTAGTGCATGATGGCTCGTTGGAAAGCTCTTGAAATTCTAAGACGTATGATACCAAATCCGACACACCTATAAGGGGTCGTTAGGGAAATACAACTGTTTGAAGGTGTCCAAATTGACGTCAGAGGCCTCTCTTAGTGTGCTACCGCACGCGCATGCACGACACCATTGTGGTTATTTTAACACAGTTGGATAGCCAATGTGACCCTTTCAATGTTTCCAAAATATTTGAAAAGATTTGGTCACTGCAAAGTGTTTCAAAAGACATGCACATTTACTCCTAAAACCAAAATTGGCCCGTTTCTCTCACACTCAAGGCAGAACAATGTCTTGTTCGTTTGCTGACTTGGAAGTCCTTTTGCTGGAGAGGTGAAAAAGACATTTTTCTTAAATATTAAGCGGTTTTAGTGCATGATGGCTCGTTGGAAAGCTCTTGAAATTCTAAGACGTTTGATACCAAATCCGACACACCTATAAGGGGTCGTTAGGGAAATACAACTGTTTGAAGGTGTCCAAATTGACGTCAGAGACCTCTCTTAGTGTGCTACCGCACGCGCATGCGCGACACCATTGTGGTTATTTTAACACAGTTGGATAGCCAATGTGACCCTTTCAATGTTTCCAAAATATTTGAAAAGATTTGGTCACTGCAAAGTGTTTCAAAAGACATGCACATTTACTCCTAAAACAAAATTTGGCGCGTTTCTCTCACACTCAAGGCAGAACAATGTCTTGTTCGTTTGCTGACTTGGAAGTCCTTTTGCTGGAGAGGTGAAAAAGACCTTTTTCTTAAATATTAAGCGATTTTAGTGCATGATGGCTCGTTGGAAAGCTCTTGAAATTCTAAGACGTTTGATACCAAATCCGACACACCTATAAGGGGTCGTTAGGGAAATACAACTGTTTGAAGGTGTCCAAATTGACGTCAGAGACCTCTCTTAGTGTGCTACCGCACGCGCATGCGCGACACCATTGTGGTTATTTTAACACAGTTGGATAGCCAATGTGACCCTTTCAATGTTTCCAAAATATTTGAAAAGATTTGGTCACTGCAAAGTGTTTCAAAAGACATGCACATTTACTCCTAAAACAAAATTTGGCGCGTTTCTCTCACACTCAAGGCAGAACAATGTCTTGTTCGTTTGCTGACTTGGAAGTCCTTTTGCTGGAGAGGTGAAAAAGACCTTTTTCTTAAATATTAAGCGATTTTAGTGCATGATGGCTCGTTGGAAAGCTCTTGAAATTCTAAGACGTTTGATACCAAATCCGACACACCTATAAGGGGTCGTTAGGGAAATACAACTGTTTGAAGGTGTCCAAATTGACGTCAGAGACCTCTCTTAGTGTGCTACCGCACGCGCATGCGCGACACCATTGTGGTTATTTTAACACAGTTGGATAGCCAATGTGACCCTTTCAATGTTTCCAAAATATTTGAAAGATTTGGTCACTGCAAAGTGTTTCAAAAGACATGCACATTTACTCCTAAAACCAAAATTGGCGCGTTTCTCTCACACTCAAGGCAGAACAATGTCTTGTTCGTTTGCTGACTTGGAAGTCCTTTTGCTGGAGAGGTGAACAAGACATTTTTCTTAAATATTAAGCGATTTTAGTGCATGATGGCTCGTTGGAAAGCTCTTGAAATTCTAAGACGTTTGATACCAAATCCGACACACCTATAAGGGGTCGTTAGGGAAATACAACTGTTTGAAGGTGTCCAAATTGACGTCAGAGGCCTCAGTTAGTATGCTACCGCACGCGCATGCGCGACACCATTGTGGTTATTTTAACACAGTTGGATAGCCAATGTGACCCTTTCAATGTTTCCAAAATATTGGAAAAGATTTAGTCACTGCAAAGTGTTTCAAAAGACATGCACATTTACTCCTAAAACCAAAATTGGCGCGTTTCTCTCACACTCAAGGCAGAACAATGTCTTGTTCGTTTGCTGACTTGGAAGTCCTTTTGCTGGAGAGGTGAAAAAGACATTTTTCTTAAATATTAAGCGATTTTAGTGCATGATGGCTCGTTGGAAAGCTCTTGAAATTCTAAGACGTATGATACCAAATCCGACACACCTATAAGGGGTCGTTAGGGAAATACAACTGTTTGAAGGTGTCCAAATTGACGTCAGAGGCCTCTCTTAGTGTGCTACCGCACGCGCATGCGCGACACCATTGTGGTTATTTTAACACAGTTGGATAGCCAATGTGACCCTTTCAATGTTTCCAAAATATTTGAAAAGATTTGGTCACTGCAAAGTGTTTCAAAAGACATGCACATTTACTCCTAAAACAAAAATTGGCGCGTTTCTCTCACACTCAAGGCAGAACAATATCTTTCCCATTTGCTGACTTGGAAGTCCTTTTGCTGGAGAGGTGAACAAGACATTTTTCTTAAATATTAAGCGATTTTAGTGCATGATGGCTCGTTGGAAAGCTCTTGAAATTCTAAGACGTTTGATACCAAATCCGACACACCTATAAGGGGTCGTTAGGGAAATACAACTGTTTGAAGGTGTCCAAATTGACGTCAGAGGCCTCAGTTAGTATGCTACCGCACGCGCATGCGCGACACCATTGTGGTTATTTTAACACAGTTGGCTAGCCAATGTGACCCTTTCAATGTTTCCAAAATATTGGAAAAGATTTAGTCACTGCAAAGTGTTTCAAAAGACATGCACATTTACTCCTAAAACCAAAATTGGCGCGTTTCTCTCACACTCAAGGCAGAACAATGTCTTGTTCGTTTGCTGACTTGGAAGTCCTTTTGCTGGAGAGGTGAAAAAGACATTTTTCTTAAATATTAAGCGATTTTAGTGCATGATGGCTCGTTGGAAAGCTCTTGAAATTCTAAGACGTTTGATACCAAATCAGACACACCTATAAGGGGTCGTTAGGGAAATACAACTGTTTGAAGGTGTCCAAATTGACGTCAGAGGCCTCTCTTAGTGTGCTACCGCACGCGAATGCGCGACACCATTGTGGTTATTTTAACACAGTTGGATAGCCAATGTGACCCTTTCAATGTTTCCAAAATATTTGACAAGATTTGGTCACTGCAAAGTGTTTCAAAAGACATGCACATTTACTCCTAAAACCAAAATTGGCGCGTTTCTCTCACACTCAAGGCAGAACAATGTCTTGTTCGTTTGCTGACTTGGAAGTCCATTTGCTGGAGAGGTGAAAAAGACATTTTTCTTAAATATTAAGCGATTTTAGTGCATGATGGCTCGTTGGAAAGCTCTTAAAATTCTAAGACGTTTGATACCAAATCCGACACACCTATAAGGGGTCGTTAGGGAAATACAACTGTTTAAAGGTGTCCAAATTGACGTCAGAGGCCTCAGTTACTGTGCTACCGCACGCGCATGCGCGACACCATTGTGGTTATTTTAACACAGTTGGCTAGCCAATGTGACCCTTTCAATGTTTCCAAAATATTGGAAAAGATTTGGTCACTGCAAAGTGTTTCAAAAGACATGCACATTTACTCCTAAAACCAAAATTGGCGCGTTTCTCTCACACTCAAGGCAGAACAATGTCTTGTTCGTTTGCTGACTTGGAAGTCCTTTTGCTGGAGAGGTGAAAAAGACATTTTTCTTAAATATTAAGCGATTTTAGTGCATGATGGCTCGTTGGAAAGCTCTTGAAATTCTAAGACGTATGATACCAAATCCGACACACCTATAAGGGGTCGTTAGGGAAATACAACTGTTTGAAGGTGTCCAAATTGACGTCAGAGGCCTCTCTTAGTGTGCTACCGCACGCGCATGCGCGACACCATTGTGGTTATTTTAACACAGTTGGATAGCCAATGTGACCCTTTCAATGTTTCCAAAATATTTGAAAAGATTTGGTCACTGCAAAGTGTTTCAAAAGACATGCACATTTACTCCTAAAACCAAAATTGGCCCGTTTCTCTCACACTCAAGGCAGAACAATGTCTTGTTCGTTTGCTGACTTGGAAGTCCTTTTGCTGGAGAGGTGAACAAGACATTTTTCTTAAATATTAAGCGATTTTAGTGCATGATGGCTCGTTGGAAAGCTATTGAAATTCTAAGACGTTTGATACCAAATCCGACACACCTATAAGGGGTCGTTAGGGAAATACAACTGTTTGAAGGTGTCCAAATTGACGTCAGAGGCCTCAGTTAGTATGCTACCGCACGCGCATGCGCGACACCATTGTGGTTATTTTAACACAGTTGGCTAGCCAATGTGACCCTTTCAATGTTTCCAAAATATTGGAAAAGATTTGGTCACTGCAAAGTCTTTCAAAAGACATGCACATTTACTCCTAAAACCAAAATTGGCGCGTTTCTCTCACACTCAAGGCAGAACAATGTCTTGTTCGTTTGCTGACTTGGAAGTCCTTTTGCTGGAGAGGTGAAAAAGACATTTTTCTTAAATATTAAGCGATTTTAGTGCATGGTGGCTTGTTGGAAAGCTCTTGAAATTCTAAGACGTATGATACCAAATCCGACACACCTATAAGGGGTCGTTAGGGAAATACAACTGTTTGAAGGTGTCCAAATTGACGTCAGAGGCCTCTGTTAGTGTGCTACCGCACGCGCATGCGCGACACCATTGTGGTTATTTTAACACAGTTGGATAGCCAATGTGACCCTTTCAATGTTTCCAAAATATTTGAAAAGATTTGGTCACTGCAAAGTGTTTGAAAAGACATGCACATTTACTACTTGAGGTTGTACCTTGAGGATAAAAGAAATTTTAGAAAATTATGTCATGAAAAACAAGAGTGTTTTAAGCAAAAAACGATTGAGTCCATAAATTCTGCCCTACTAAATAAAAACTGCCAAACTTTCTGGAGTAGTGTTAAACGTTTATTACAGTACCGCAGTCGAAAATCTGGGGTGCCACCGTCTGTATGGGTTACTTACTTTCATGAACTTTTAAATCCTGAACAAGTTTCTGATAATGAGTTTGATAAATCTGTGGCAGATTTTATCAGACATCATGATCCTCTGAATTGTGAGAAATGTAACGATACTGAGGTGCTTTCAGATATGATAACAGATGAGGAAATAAAACAAGTATTGAAAACTTTAAAATTAGGTAAGGCGCCTGGATCGGATGGAATACCACCCGAGTTTTATAAATATTGCATGAATATCGTCCCATACTTAAATATACTTTTCAATGCCATTTTAAAGACAGGGACTTTCCCTTGTGCCTGGAATATTGGCCTTATAATTCCTTTGTATAAATCTGGTGAGTCAACAAATCCTAACAATTATAGAGGAATATCCCTCCTAAATGTAATGGGTAAAATATTTACTTTTGTTGTTGAACATAGACTTAGATACTGGGCTGAAATCAATGAGATGTTATCGGAATCCCAAGCTGGATTTAGAGAGGATCATTCAACAACTGATAATATTTTTGTTTTGCAGGCGTTGTGTCAAAAGTATTTAAGAAAACCAAAACATCGCTTTTATGCCGCCTTTATAGATTTTAGAAAGGCGTTCGATTTTGTTGATAGAAAGAAACTATTGTTTGTACTTCTCCAAAAAGGCGTTCATGGTAAAATGTATAAAGTTATTGAAAATATGTATAAAAATGTTTGTGCATGTGTGAAGATAAGTAATAGCAGATCGGATGTTTTTAACACCTCTTGTGGTGTAAGACAGGGCTGTATGTTGAGCCCATTATTGTTTATCCTCTTTATTAATCAATTAGTGTCTGAAATTGAGGCAAGTGAATGCCGGGGCATTTTTGTAAATGAAGTTATTGAAACAATTAAGCTGCTGCTCTTTGCAGATGATGTTGTCCTACTTGCAGACTCCGTGATAGAATTGCAAAGAAAATTAGATATATTAGAATTATTTTGCAATAAATGGGCAATGGAGGTAAATATGGAAAAATCAAATATTATTGTTTTCAGAAACGGGGGGTATCTAAGAAAGGTGGGAAAATGGTTTTATAAATCTATGGAAATGCAAGCAACTTCACATTATAAATACCTGGGCATTATATTTTCTTCCAGGTTAATCTGGTCTAAAGCTTGTGAGACTATTTCATTACAAGCTAGAAAGTCATGTTTTCCGTTATTTCAACTTATGAAAACTTATCCAGATATATCTTTGAAGACAATTGTTGCTTTGTTTGATTCAAAACTTGCACCTATTCTATATTATGGCAGTGAAATTTGGGGATATACATACAGAGGATCTATAGAAAGAGTACAAAGTTTATACTTTAAAAGATTTTTGAAACTGGGAAAACAAGCGTCTTCAAGTGCCGTTTTGGGCGAAGTTGGCCGTTATAACTTATGTATAAATTATTTTAGCAGGTGTCTAAAATATTGGTGTAGACTTATTCGTATGAATCCGAAGCGTTACCCCTATGCCTGTTATAAAATGTTACAGTCACACGATGCGATTGGGGCTTTGAACTGGGTTTCACATGTCAGGATGTTGTTATTTCAAACAGGTTTTGGTTATGTCTGGATTGCTCAGGATTGTGGAAACACGAAGGGTTTCGTAACTATGTTTAAACAGAGATGTGTAGATATGGAGATACAGAAATGGTTTCAAAAGATTACCAGCTCACATTTCCTGTCACATTATAATTCATACAAGTCATTACTAGCGCCAGAGATGTATATCACATCGGGTGTTTTAGATAAAGACTTGATCTGTGTATTAGCTAAGTTCCGCACTCTTTCGCATAGTTTGAAAATACAAAAACTGCGTTATAGTAAAAATAATGCGAAAACAAATGTTGATCAGCTGATGCTATACTGTGACCAGTGTGATGAATTAGTTGTAGAGGACGAGTACCATTTTGTACTAGTCTGTTCATACTATAAGCAAAGTAGAAACACATTTATTCCACAGTATTACCATAAACATCCTTCTCGTCAAAAATTAATTGAACTAATGTCCTCTACAACACATTCAACAATCAAAGGTCTTTCTTTGTACCTAAAGAGAAATTTGAAAAACACAAGAAACAAACAAACATAATTATGTAGTATGTATTACGTCACATATTATGGAAACATTGTAAATCAACTGTGTGAGATCCACAAGTAAGTTAGATATAAATGTATTGTACTCTGGGCCACGAGGCCTCCAATACTGAAATAAAGAATCTTGAAAATCTCACATTTACTCCTAAAACCAAAATTGGCGCGTTTCTCTCACACTCAAGGCAGAACAATGTCTTGTTCGTTTGCTGACTTGGAAGTCCTTTTGCTGGAGAGGTGAAAAAGACATTTTTCTTAAATATTAAGCGATTTTAGTGCATGATGGCTCGTTGGAAAGCTCTTGAAATTCTAAGACGTTTGATACCAAATCCAACACCTATAAGGGGTCGTTAGGGAAATACAACTGTTTGAAGGTGTCCAAATTGACGTCAGAGGCCTCTCTTAGTGTGCTACCGCACGCGCATGCGCGACACCATTGTGGTTATTTTAACACAGTTGGATAGCCAATGTGACCCTTTCAATGTTTCCAAAATATTTGAAAAGATTTGGTCACTGCAAAGTGTTTCAAAAGACATCCACATTTACTCCTAAAACCAAAATTGGCGCGTTTCTCTCACACTCAAGGCAGAACAATGTCTTGTTCGTTTGCTGACTTGGAAGTCCTTTTGCTGGAGAGGTGAAAAAGACCTTTTTCTTAAATATTAAGCGATTTTAGTGCATGATGGCTCGTTGGAAAGCTCTTGAAATTCTAAGACGTTTGATACCAAATCCGACACACCTATAAGGGGTCGTTAGGGAAATACAACTGTTTGAAGGTGTCCAAATTGACGTCAGAGGCCTCTGTTAGTGTGCTACCGCACGCGCATGCGCGACACCATTGTGGTTATTTTAACACAGCTGGATAGCCAATGTGACCCTTTCAATGTTTCCAAAATATTGGAAAAGATTTGGTCACTGCAAAGTGTTTCAAAAGACATGCACATTTACTCCTAAAACCAAAATTGGCGCGTTTCTCTCACACTCAAGGCAGAACAATGTCTTGTTCGTTTGCTGACTTGGAAGTCCATTTGCTGGAGAGGTGAAAAAGACATTTTTCTTAAATATTAAGCGATTTTAGTGCATGATGGCTCGTTGGAAAGCTCTTGAAATTCTAAGACGTTTGATACCAAATCCGACACACCTATAAGGGGTCGTTAGGGAAATACAACTGTTTGAAGGTGTCCAAATTGACGTCAGAGGCCTCTCTTAGTGTGCTACCGCACGCGCATGCGCGACACCATTGTGGTTATTTTAACACAGTTGGATAGCCAATGTGACCCTTTCAATGTTTCCAAAATATTTGACAAGATTTGGTCACTGCAAAGTGTTTCAAAAGACGTGCACATTTACTCCTAAAACCACAATTGGCGCGTTTCTCTCACACTCAAGGCAGAACAATGTCTTGTTCGTTTGCTGACTTGGAAGTCCTTTTGCTGGAGAGGTGAAAAAGACATTTTTCTTAAATATTAAGCGATTTTAGTGCATGATGGCTCGTTGGAAAGCTCTTGAAATTCTAAGACGTTTTGATACCAAATCCGACACACCTATAAGGGGTCGTTAGGGAAATACAACTGTTTGAAGGTGTCCAAATTGACGTCAGAGGCCTCTGTTAGTGTGCTACCGCACGCGCATGCGCGACACCATTGTGGTTATTTTAACACAGTTGGATAGCCAATGTGACCCTTTCAATGTTTCCAAAATATTTGAAAAGATTTGGTCAGTGCAAAGTGTTTCAAAAGACATGCACATTTACTCCTAAAACCAAAATTGGCGCGTTTCTCTCACACTCAAGGCAGAACAATGTCTTGTTCGTTTGCTGACTTGGAAGTCCATTTGCTGGAGAGGTGAAAAAGACATTTTTCTTAAATATTAAGCGATTTTAGTGCATGATGGCTCGTTGGAAAGCTCTTGAAATTCTAAGACGTTTTGATACCAAATCCGACACACCTATAAGGGGTCGTTAGGGAAATACAACTGTTTGAAGGTGTCCAAATTGACGTCAGAGGCCTCTGTTAGTGTGCTACCGCACGCGCATGCGCGACACCATTGTGGTTATTTTAACACAGCTGGATAGCCAATGTGACCCTTTCAATGTTTCCAAAATATTGGAAAAGATTTGGTCACTGCAAAGTGTTTCAAAAGACATGCACATTTACTCCTAAAACCAAAATTGGCGCGTTTCTCTCACACTCAAGGCAGAACAATGTCTTGTTCGTTTGCTGACTTGGAAGTCCATTTGCTGGAGAGGTGAAAAAGACATTTTTCTTAAATATTAAGCGATTTTAGTGCATGATGGCTCGTTGGAAAGCTCTTGAAATTCTAAGACGTTTGATACCAAATCCGACACACCTATAAGGGGTCGTTAGGGAAATACAACTGTTTGAAGGTGTCCAAATTGACGTCAGAGGCCTCTCTTAGTGTGCTACCGCACGCGCATGCGCGACACCATTGTGGTTATTTTAACACAGTTGGATAGCCAATGTGACCCTTTCAATGTTTCCAAAATATTTGACAAGATTTGGTCACTGCAAAGTGTTTCAAAAGACGTGCACATTTACTCCTAAAACCACAATTGGCGCGTTTCTCTCACACTCAAGGCAGAACAATGTCTTGTTCGTTTGCTGACTTGGAAGTCCTTTTGCTGGAGAGGTGAAAAAGACATTTTTCTTAAATATTAAGCGATTTTAGTGCATGATGGCTCGTTGGAAAGCTCTTGAAATTCTAAGACGTTTTGATACCAAATCCGACACACCTATAAGGGGTCGTTAGGGAAATACAACTGTTTGAAGGTGTCCAAATTGACGTCAGAGGCCTCTGTTAGTGTGCTACCGCACGCGCATGCGCGACACCATTGTGGTTATTTTAACACAGTTGGATAGCCAATGTGACCCTTTCAATGTTTCCAAAATATTTGAAAAGATTTGGTCAGTGCAAAGTGTTTCAAAAGACATGCACATTTACTCCTAAAACCAAAATTGGCGCGTTTCTCTCACACTCAAGGCAGAACAATGTCTTGTTCGTTTGCTGACTTGGAAGTCCATTTGCTGGAGAGGTGAAAAAGACATTTTTCTTAAATATTAAGCGATTTTAGTGCATGATGGCTCGTTGGAAAGCTCTTGAAATTCTAAGACGTTTTGATACCAAATCCGACACACCTATAAGGGGTCGTTAGGGAAATACAACTGTTTGAAGGTGTCCAAATTGACGTCAGAGGCCTCTGTTAGTGTGCTACCGCACGAGCATGCGCGACACCATTGTGGTTATTTTAACACAGTTGGATAGCCAATGTGACCCTTTCAATGTTTCCAAAATATTTGAAAAGATTTGGTCACTGCAAAGTGTTTCAAAAGACATGCACATTTACTCCTAAAACCAAAATTGGCGCGTTTCTCTCACACTCAAGGCAGAACAATGTCTTGTTCGTTTGCTGACTTGGAAGTCCTTTTGCTGGAGAGGTGAAAAAGACATTTTTCTTAAATATTAAGCGATTTTAGTGCATGATGGCTCGTTGGAAAGCTCTTGAAATTCTAAGACGTTTGATAGCAAATCCGACATACCTATAAGGGGTCGTTAGGGAAATACAACTGTTTGAAGGTGTACAAATTGACGTCAGAGGCCTCTCTTAGTGTGCTACCGCACGCGCATGCGCGACACCATTGTGGTTATTTTAACACAGTTGGATAGCCAATGTGACCCTTTCAATGTTTCCAAAATATTTGAAAAGATTTGGTCACTGCAAAGTGTTTCAAAAGACATGCACATTTACTCCTAAAACCAAAATTGGCGCGTTTCTCTCACACTCAAGGCAGAACAATGTCTTGTTCGTTTGCTGACTTGGAAGTCCATTTGCTGGAGAGGTGGAAAAGACATTTTTCTTAAATATTAAGCGATTTTAGTGCATATGGTTCGTTGGAAAGCTCTTGAAATTCTAAGACGTTTGATACCAAATCCGACACACCTATAAGGGGTCGTTAGGGAAATACAACTGTTTGAAGGTGTCCAAATTGACGTCAGAGGCCTCTCTTAGTGTGCTACCGCACGCGCATGCGCGACACCATTGTGGTTATTTTAACACAGTTGGATAGCCAATGTGACCCTTTCAATGTTTCCAAAATATTTGAAAAGATTTGGTCACTGCAAAGTGTTTCAAAAGACATGCACATTTACTCCTAAAACCAAAAATTGGCGCGTTTCTCTCACACTCAAGGCAGAACAATGTCTTGTTCGTTTGCTGACTTGGAAGTCCATTTGCTGGAGAGGTGAAAAAGACATTTTTCTTAAGTATTAAGCGATTTTAGTGCATGATGGCTCGTTGGAAAGCTCTTGAAATTCTAAGACGTTTGATACCAAATCCGACACACCTATAAGGGGTCGTTAGGGAAATACAACTGTTTGAAGGTGTCCAAATTGACGTCAGAGACCTCTCTTAGTGTGCTACCGCACGCGCATGCGCGACACCATTGTGGTTATTTTAACACAGTTGGATAGCCAATGTGACCCTTTCAATGTTTCCAAAATATTTGAAAAGATTTGGTCACTGCAAAGTGTTTCAAAAGACATGCACATTTACTCCTAAAACCAAAATTGGCGCGTTTCTCTCACACTCAAGGCAGAACAATGTCTTGTTCGTTTGCTGACTTGGAAGTCCATTTGCTGGAGAGGTGAAAAAGACATTTTTCTTAAATATTAAGCGATTTTAGTGCATGATGGCTCGTTGGAAAGCTCTTGAAATTCTAAGACGTTTTGATACCAAATCCGACACACCTATAAGGGGTCGTTAGGGAAATACAACTGTTTGAAGGTGTCCAAATTGACGTCAGAGGCCTCTGTTAGTGTGCTACCGCACGAGCATGCGCGACACCATTGTGGTTATTTTAACACAGTTGGATAGCCAATGTGACCCTTTCAATGTTTCCAAAATATTTGAAAAGATTTGGTCACTGCAAAGTGTTTCAAAAGACATGCACATTTACTCCTAAAACCAAAATTGGCGCGTTTCTCTCACACTCAAGGCAGAACAATGTCTTGTTCGTTTGCTGACTTGGAAGTCCTTTTGCTGGAGAGGTGAAAAAGACATTTTTCTTAAATATTAAGCGATTTTAGTGCATGATGGCTCGTTGGAAAGCTCTTGAAATTCTAAGACGTTTGATACCAAATCCGACACACCTATAAGGGGTCGTTAGGGAAATACAACTGTTTGAAGGTGTCCAAATTGACGTCAGAGGCCTCTCTTAGTGTGCTACCGCACGCGCATGCGCGACACCATTGTGGTTATTTTAACACAGTTGGATAGCCAATGTGACCCTTTCAATGTTTCCAAAATATTTGAAAAGATTTGGTCACTGCAAAGTCTTTCAAAAGACATGCACATTTACTCCTAAAACCAAAATTGGCGCGTTTCTCTCACACTCAAGGCAGAACAATGTCTTGTTCGTTTGCTGACTTGGAAGTCCATTTGCTGGAGAGGTGGAAAAGACATTTTTCTTAAATATTAAGCGATTTTAGTGCATATGGTTCGTTGGAAAGCTCTTGAAATTCTAAGACGTTTGATACCAAATCCGACACACCTATAAGGGGTCGATAGGGAAATACAACTGTTTGAAGGTGTCCAAATTGACGTCAGAGGCCTCTCTTAGTGTGCTACCGCACGCGCATGCGCGACACCATTGTGGTTATTTTAACACAGTTGGATAGCCAATGTGACCCTTTCAATGTTTCCAAAATATTTGAAAAGATTTGGTCACTGCAAAGTGTTTCAAAAGACATGCACATTTACTCCTAAAACCAAAAATTGGCGCGTTTCTCTCACACTCAAGGCAGAACAATGTCTTGTTCGTTTGCTGACTTGGAAGTCCATTTGCTGGAGAGGTGAAAAAGACATTTTTCTTAAGTATTAAGCGATTTTAGTGCATGATGGCTCGTTGGAAAGCTCTTGAAATTCTAAGACGTTTGATACCAAATCCGACACACCTATAAGGGGTCGTTAGGGAAATACAACTGTTTGAAGGTGTCCAAATTGTCGTCAGAGGCCTCTCTTAGTGTGCTACCGCACGCGCATGCGCGACACCATTGTGGTTATTTTAACACAGTTGGATAGCCAATGTGACCCTTTCAATGTTTCCAAAATATTTCAAGAGATTTGGTCACTGCAAAGTGCTTCTAAAGACCTGCACCTTTACGCCAAAAAGAAAAAATGGCGTAGGACACAAGGTAGAACAATGTCTTTTCCGTTTGCTGACTTGGAAGTCCTTTTGCTGGAGAGGTGAAAAACGCATTCTTCTCAAATATGAAGCTATTTTAGTGCATGATGGCTCGTTGGAAAGCTCTTGAAAAGATTTCAAGATTTTAGTCACTGCAAGTTGGTTTCTAAATACCTGGTACATTTACACCAGAAACGAAATTTTGCACTAATGTCTTTTCGGCTGTAGACTTGGATGTACTTTAACTGGCGAGCTGACATGCATCAACCTACCCGATCCCGTTGACCGCCTTTTACGACAAGCATGGGTTGCTGAAGACCTCTTCTATCCTGGATCTTCACGGGTCGGATGAAAGTTTGAAGTAGTTTTCCCTTGTGATGGAAACACCGAGCAGCACATGCTTGCCTGTCATTCTTTCAGCACAAGGGATACAAAATGGAGGATCCACATCTTCCAGTAAACAATCAGTGTATATATCGGGAATGGCCAATATGACATCGGCTGAATATGACCTCTTGAAATCTGACAACTCAAGTTGTTGTGACTGATATTTGATTTTATAGCATTTAGGCCAGCAGAGGGCACTCCCTCTGCATTAGATCTCTGACGAAACATCTAATTGCAGGTCTACAATCACTGTATGGGATAAGAAGTGGTGTCACAGATTTTTTGAGAGCTGTTTTAGCCACAGCATCATCAAATTTGTTACCAACGATTCCAACATTGCAGTTCTATTTTCAGTTTATATAAATAAGTCATAAATGTTAACATCATTTAGGGACGTAATTCATTAAAGTAAGGGGAAGTCATGATACACTGTAGCTCACCTGGATATGTGTAGTCATCAGTTTAAAATTTCAACAAAGACAGAGAGGCCCTGTCCTTCTGGCAATGCTCTTATTGAAGAGTGGAACAAACTTCCCTTGACATCCAGACACAATTGGGAGCACAAGACTGCATCGCCAGGCTGTGATCGCACCAAGTGTATCACATAAGCTAATGAGAGTTGTTTTTGTGGAATTGTTTGAGTGTTGTTGTTTTTATATTTCAGGTTTGGTCATATACTCTCATTGTGATGAATGGTATGACTGATTATTGGTCACATGTATTTTGTTTGTCATTGTGTGGCACATGACAACGTACATTTTCACACAATATTGTCTTTGGGTATTTCAACAGATGTACACAATTTGACGTATTACCTTTTACGGTGTCCCCAAAACTTGTCATGAATAATTAAAAAACCCATTTTGGTCCTTATATTGTGCCCCGAAAACCAGCTTGCTTCATCTCAACTTTTGGTCAAAACTGTCTTAAGATTCTAGAATTATTCCATGTCTTAGCGAAGTTGCAAGTCACTATTATGAGGTGAAACTTAAACTTAAAAGCAAAACTAAGTTCAAACCTGTTCCAAGTGCGTATCAAATGAAAAAAGTTCCTCTGAGGTAGAACATTTTTAAACTGACAACGTGACGGAAGACACATGTAAAAAAAGATCATATTTTGCATGGTTGATTCTCTCTTACTTTCCACAGATTATAACTACCACGGATAATAAAAATAGTCAAATGAGGAGAGTATGATGCTATTTCCTGTTTGATTAGGCCATTCCATATGAGTTTTCTTCGTTACTTCCATTATTTTCTCGATACTTCAAGTTTATTTCCTAAACTCGAAATTTTGTGCTTTTACTCGTTATTCCGATTATTGTCTCGTTATCTGAAAAACTGGAAATTTAAAAAGAAAAATGACACAGACGTGGCACCATTAGGCATTCGTAGAAACTAAACCATGTACTTCAGGTTTTTTTTACGGAAGCCTTTTAGGGCCATTTGTTTTTTTCGTTTTTTTTTCATTATTAAATGTCAAGATACTTAGATGAAATTTCAAGATACTAAGATAGTTGTCCGCTTATATGGCCCACATATACGTGTATTACATTGCCCAAGGCCTGCGAGACATTATCCCCATTCAATAGATGGTGTGACATTCCTTACTCTCACTCATAGGATCGTGTGACACTCCTTATTCCCCCATTCATAGAAGAGGTCTTCAGCAACCCATGCTTGCCGTTAAAGGCGACTATGCTTGTCGTAAAAGGCGACTAACGGGATCTTGAACGCTGGCTTGGTTTGGATTGGTTGGTTGGTTTGTTGTTTAACGCCGCACTCAGCAATATTCCAGCTATACGACGGCGGTCTATGAATAATCGAGTCTGGACCAGACAATCCAGTGATTAATATCATGCGCATCGATCCACGCTAACATAAAAAATCAGGGACCCCTGAGGTCGCCATTGCAAGCTTGCGCTAATACCAGCATAACAAACAGGCAGTGTATGGAAGGGGATGTCGGGAGATACGACAGGTCTCCACGGACACGTCACCACCACCAGAAACACGGGTGAAAGTGGTTCAAGCCTCGAGTCCCAGGTCATCGGGAGACACGAGGATTTGGAACAGAAAGCCAGTACCCTCACCACGTTTGCAGAGGAAGCCAGGACCTTTATGACGGAGACCAGGACCTCTATAGAGGAGACCAGGACCTCTATAAAAGAGACCAGGACCTCTATGGAGGAAATTAAGACCGTGGTCACGAAGCTTGTGGAGAATGTGAACAGTAGAGGGCGGCAAAGGTCTCCGAGCCCGAGCCGACGCACCAAGGGATGCTTTATCTTTGGAGTTAAGGGCAATTTCAAGGCAGATTGCCCCCGCAAGAGCCCCAGCGAGGAGAGAAAGGTGTCCTTTGTAGAGTCGTTTGGGGGCATGACTTTAAACATGTAGGGGAGGCCGGACAGGCCAGAATCCCTCCCCCACATCTCACGCGGGTCGAGCAGACACGAAAGGACCACCTCCAAGGCCACCAGACATAGCAATAGACCTGGCACCGCTGGTTCACGACATACCGGACGGGGAACTTAAGCCGGTGGGAACCAGCAGCTTCTCTACGATACCTCACAAGTTAGCAGACAGGAAAGGACCACCTCCATGGCCACCAGACATAGCAATAAAGCTGGCACCGCTGGTTCATGACATACCAATGACTGACAGTACGGACATGACCGCTAAGGTTAGGCAGGTTATGTTATTCCCACTCTGCTGACGTTGGAGAGGAAGGGACCAGCCAAGCTTATTCCGCCCTTTTGTGGAGAGGGGGTGGAGTATTCCTGTTAGTACTTTGCATTTCCTTTCTTTCCAGGTATAGCCATGTTCAGCACAAGTGACTCGTCACAGGAAAGATCTTTAAAAGAGGGAGAGAGGGGAAGGAAGAAGGTGGTTAGTCTCAAGAGAGCAGTCTAGCGCCCCTCACAGACACCATGAGTCCGTCATGATGGCGGATTCTGGGGGAGAGAAAAGGCCTCATCGAAGGCGGAGCCCGAGGGCGGGCCATCTCATCGTCAAAGGAGCCCCAGCTGACACCGTTAGCGGAGAACTGGGAGCTCGCATCATCATGCAAGTTATGGGCGCAGCCCCAATCGCTGTGGGGAAAGACACTCAAGACACCAAAGTCCCAGCATAACCCGGGATAGACTCAGCAGCCGTAGGAGCTCCCCAAGGAGTACTGCTGGTTATAGGAGCCCCAGTCCTCGGAGGAGCTCGTACCGGAGCCGCCAGCAGGGGCCATCGAGGTCGAGTGAAGACAGAAGGCACCAACAGTCTTCAATGAAATCAAACCGGTCCTGGTCCGTCGTGCAAGCGGATCGGGCAACAGTCCAGGTCAACACCAGGACATGGACACAGGTACACGCTGAAAGGCAGCCTGAAGCGTCACAGTCCGCCCTGCAAGCGCACTGAAGAAAAGCAGTGGACCTTTCTCAATGAGTGGCCAAGCCACAGGGCTAAATCACTCACCCGAGAGAAGCATTAGACCCCTCACGTTACCTTCCACGACCTAGCCAGAGATGGACGCACGGCCACAGTCAGAGGATGGTCATATACTCCCTGACATAGAGATCACACGAGAGGTAGGCCCTCGTGAACGAGAGAAGAGGTGCAGGGGATATCTGCTGGTGTCCCCCGTCGGACAGGCGGGCGACCGAGCCCCTTTCTCGGAGGAGGCGCCCGCAGCTGAGGTCCAGAAAGGAATGGTGACTGAAGCGCTCCCTAGGAGGAAGACTCAATTCACCATGTTTTTTCCAGCCAGGACCAGTCGCGGGGCTCAGGACCTTCTCAAAGCTCGGAACGTCTTCAGAGACCAGCCAGCAGGCAGAGAAGAGGCCTTGGAGTGCACGAAGGGTAAAAAACAGTGGGAAGGCATGGAAGCCCCGGACTGACCGCCAAGAAGGAGAATATCCTGGTAAGACGAGTAAAAGTGGGAAGGCATGGAAGTCCCAGTCAGCCCGGCAGAATACCTTGCGAAGGCAAGAGCCAGGCACCCAGGAAGGCATGCAAGAAAAGCCTTACTCCGCCTCCGTCCGGAAGGGATAGTTCGGGTGAAATACCGCAGGGTCGGTCCAGCAGGCAAGGCAACAGGCGGGACCACACCAAATCCCGTTGTCCGCTGCGGGGTTGCCCTGCAAAAACAAAAAAGTTAAAGAGGCATGTCATAGACCGGCATCTGCCATGGTATTTTAAGGACAAGGAAACGGAAACAGCCATGAAAGACCCGGAAACGCACTCTAGAAAGGCGTCTGCTTTAAACTAATTGGCTCGATGGATCCTGGGAGCAGAGGGGACTGTCTTCCAGCTGGTAGAATATGCCAATCACTGCCTTGTGATCCCATCAGACAGTGAGATCGCTCAACTGGCGTGTGCATGGATGAGGGAGCTAATTAGGAGGGAGGGGCGGTCACAACCTCCTCGCCTCAGCCTACACCCCATAAATTCACCAGCCTGTCTGATGTAAAGGAGGGTGCTGGCATTGCTCATGAATGCACTCACCCCGTCCCAGGTTAACGAGTTTTCTACAGCCCGTGGCATCCAGAGCAATTCCCAAACCCTCCGAAACAGCCTCAAAACCGGAGTCCTCGGAAAATTGGGGGACCAGGAACTTTCCAGTACCGGTGAAGAGGTGTGGATTCCCATGGTACTGGAGGCCCCAGAGTGGAAAGGGACGGGTGAGGGCACGGTATAGACAATCTACCTTCCGACCATACTTAGAGATGGGAGTCCGTGTCGCCCTTTACCATTCACACCAGCCATAGGACGCCGGCAAGACTTGTGGAAGAATCGACAGAATTATCACTCCCAGCCATGGTGGACAGCCACTTTCACCTCGACCCCACCAGGACCCAACTGTGGGGTAGTCTGTCCACGGCCAGCACCGAACAGTTGTTAGCAGAGGGTCCACAGCCAGTTCCTCAGCACAGAGTCAGGGTTGTCGGGGCAGTTGAAGTGTACTGTGACCCCGAGACATATCCGGAAGTGGGCAGCCTGGGGAAGTGGAAGGTGGCAGTGTGGGTCCACCCCAAGAAGGTGAACCAGTTGACTGATACGAGATTCCGGCTTAGTAAAAAGGGAGGGATGTAGTGATCGTAGGTTTCCGGAGGTCTTCGGAAAGGTTCCAGTTGGTCGTCCCGTGGCTGACCGCGGGAGACCCCAGATTTAAGTGTGTTGTCAGCTATCGTTGTAAGTAAACCAGGTCGAGTACCCAGCTCAATGCAGTATTGACTTGACGAACTGACAGCCCTTGTATGTGAGTAGAAAACAAGGATTGTGAAACCGAGACATCGTTTTCACAACACAACCATCAACTATTCATAGGGATCGTGTGACGCTCCTTATCCCCCCATTGGTTGGTTGGTTTGTTGTTTAACGCCGCACTCAGCAATATTCCAGCTATATGTCGGCGGTCTGTAAATAATCGGGCATGCAATTGGGATCGATGACATGCATCAACCAAGTCAGCGAGCCTAACCACCCGATCCCGTTAGTCGCCTTTTACGACAAGCAGAGTCACCTTTTACGGCAAGCATGCGTTGCTGAAGACCTATTCTACCCCGGATTCCCCCCATTCATGGGATCATTAATATGTTAGTGTGACACACCGTATTCTCATTCATAGGATCGTGTGACACTCCTTATTTTTGGTCCTCCTAAATCCCTGGGGAGTAAACACCCCAAGCTGCAGGTTAGGTGCTCAACTTTAGCATCCAAAATGCAGTCTCATCCTGGGTGGCACCCATTTGTACTGCTTGGTGGACAGAGGCTTGTCTCAGCAAGTTCCTTTAGAAAGAAACTTTCTAAGGTAATCCGATGTACCTTTCTGTTGTGTGGACATGTCATCTGGAAATGAAAGCATCTTTCCGAGGGTGTGGCTTGAGGGAGTCATAACGTGAATCAAGCAAAGCTTCTCCAGACTGAACCCCCAACAAAAGTAGGTTTGTCGAACCATGCTCCTTTCACATACATTGGTTGTTGAATCATTTCCTTGTGTGCTACCTCACCAACCATCCTCTTGAGATTTTCCTTTGTGGGCATAACTCTACATTCGCGGGCATTGAGGACATAGGCAACCCATGCTTGCCGTAATAGGTGACTATGCTTGTTGGGACCGGATGGTCAGGCTTGCTGATTTGGTTGATGTATTTCATCAATCCCAATTACGTGGATCGATGCTCATGATATTAATCACTTGATTGTCTGGTCCGGACTCGATTATTTTCAAACCGCCGTCATTAAGCTGTAATATTGCTAAGTGCGGCGTTAAACAACAAACCAACGAACCAACCACCATCAACTTTGTCATCATACTCAAAATCACATTCCAAGGACGCCTTGAGTATGTCTGCCTCCGACAACAGAAGGAAGGTAAGATACTCCTGATTAAGGGATTCTTTTGAAATGTATCCATGCTATAAATGCAACATGACATGAATGATTTTGCTATGCACACGGGGAAGTAGTGGTTAAGTGAGTTAGTGCTTTACGTCACAATATTTCAGCCATATCGTGACGAGAAATTATACATTTTTAAAACATATATTTAAACTAAATATACACCTGTCAACGATGGACAGTAAAAATACTAGAATATCACAGATAAATATTAAAAACTAGCATACAACAATAACAAAGATATCACTATAAGTAACGGTACAATAAAAAAGGGCTATAGATCGCCAGCAGCTGAAGGTAGATCACCATGCTAGGATCCATGGGGACTTACAGTACTTTTGCTAACTGCATGGACCCCAGCCGGATTTACATCAACCCTTCCGCTTTGGGCGATTAATGACGAATTTAGCCGAAGTTAAATTATTTACTACGATTAAAATCGTGGTGGAAAAACAATTACTTTGAATGCCGTGGTCTGACAAACCCTCTCTGGGGGACAATCATTAGTTCTGCCACTTCCAACCGCAATAGAGAACAGAAGCAATTGCCTGCCAATCATCATTGCCATAGTCGTGCCTTATAAAAGGCACCTTACAAGCCCTTCGAAGACAACACTGTTCAAAGAAAGAATCCAAGAAATTTCTACCAAAGCATCCCGCATTACCCTTCAATTGTCTTCAGGAACCTCCATTTCATCTGGATATTGAAATTCCTGAAAGACATATCCTCTGTGTATGCAGATGGTGGGGTAGTTGATATTGACGTGTCCTGTCTGGTGTTCAAGATCTGCAATGAAGTTATCCAGGCGATCAATATCAATCTGGAATAATTTCAGCATGAAGAGGCAAGATATTTGGTAACTCATCATTATCATCACTTTGTTCAGCTCCGTTTCCTGTAGCCTGTGCCTGATGATCTTGATTATCCTGTAGTTCAAACTTCCGCCAAGGAGGTTGATCCTGCTGAACTGGTTCAAAAGGTGGTGGTCTTGGTTGATCTTGCTTAGTCTCTTCCAAAGACTGTTGTCTTGTATGAGCCACGAGTTACTGTAGCAGGTGTATCTGTCTGGGCGCCATCACCAGGAAAAGGATCTCTGGTGGTGTGGTCTTGTACTTTCTTCATTGCCAAGTAAAACCTCAGGTTCGTCAGTCGAGTTAGATCACACAATTCCTGAACAGTGATATCCTCGTTCAGAATGATAAACTGATAGTCCATGACATTCAATTCATAATCAGTTTCGTGTCAAAATATTACAGAACCTCCACCTGGGAAGAAGGTAGTCTTTGCTTGAACAAAAAGGTCTTGTTTAGTTGACGTTTTCGTAACCAATATATCCCGAGTACCCCCTCCTGATTTGGTTCGAACTTGAGTAAACATGCTTTTCTTTTGGTCAAATTTCATCAGGCCAATTCTCTCAATTTTTGTCAGTTTAACAGCATTTTGGCTTTGTGGACTTTGTGGATATCTGGAGGATGAGGTTGGTTTAGTTGGTTGATTATTGTATGGATATTTCTCAGTTGCCATCACTTCTTCATTCCTGGTAAATTATAAACGGATGGTTACCAGGGTCCGGACGCAATGCTTGTAAATTACAACATCCCATGCAAATTAAATTTACTGAGGTGATACTCATGTTGGCCATGGAAAGACTGAAATAAGTGTGTAGCATATGTGACAGTGGATGAGAAAATAGGGCCAAATCTTAAAAAATGGCATTTTTATGATATTTCTCATTTTCTACATAATCTGTATTTTTCCAAAAGTTAATGATAGAACGTAAATCTTTCGCCAAAATGTTTTCCTAATATATGCATTACTTACTACTTTCAACAAATTGTGTACTATACGATGTCTAACCTGCAAATAGCGTACATTGCCTTGTTAAATTGAATTTTACCTATACAGCTATTACATGAGTCAAATTTGAACACAAAATGTACACACAAAATGTCAGACATAGATCTGTCCAACATCTGACACAATGACAGATGTTGAAAAAGGTTTTGAAATAGGTCCAACAATTACCTTCAAGACCTTACCTTGTCAGACGTCTGACCACCCGATCCCGTTAGTCGCCTTTAACGACAAGCATGGGGTCCGACTCTTTCAGTTTGTGTTTACATCATGGAGAACCGGAAAGCATTGATTCGCTTAGAATAGCATGAACTCACAATTTACATCCTTGACTAAGAATGCTCAATATATCACTGATATGGTACGTACTTGTAAAAGGAACTGCTCAAACGGGCGCTATTTGCAAAAGGAAGATAACGCTAGAGTGAGGTTTGGCTGGGGAGATATTTCTTATGTCAAATACAATCATTTGGCATACCGCTAAAGCAAAACTTTATACTCAGCAGTCATGAGCTACAATTTATGTTAAACAGTGATGAGCCAATATGGATATAATACTTAATAATATTACACAATATATTTTGATAATTTAATGAAATAAATTGGCATAGAAACTTACATTGACTGCATCTGTGCTCTTAGCATTTGTGGTTTCCCTTGATCTTGTTGGATAAACCGTCCTTCCTTCGAAGAGACAACCCCCAAATGTAAATTATGTAATTATAACATTGGTTGGTTGGTTGGTTGTTGTTAACGCCGCACTCAGCAATGTTACAGCTATATGATGGCGGTCTGTGTAAATAATCAAATCTGGACCAGACAATCCAGTGATTGATATATGAGTGTGACTGATCTGAGGGGTGACATGATGTTTCCAAATAACCACAGAACAGGTCATCTTTGTTCAACAATAATACTGTAATTTCTTTACATGAATTAACCATTCAAACTATATTAATAAAGATTATATACACAAATATCGATGACGTCATGATCACAGAATGGCGCGGCGCGGCCCGGTAGCCTGGCATGTCGCTCTGTGCAGTCCGTCATCGAAATCCAAACGGCAAATAAACATAATCCCTACGTCTATTAAATTGTTACTCACGTAAACACAAATGTTGTACACAAATTAACTTGGAATAGTGCCTATAACTGACGATAAACAATGAACGAAAACAGGATAATGTTACGCGCGACATATGAGAACTCATGCACGTAACAATGAGCATCGATCCACGCAATTGGGATCGATGACATGCATTAACCAAGTCAGCGAGCCTGACAATCCGATCCCGTTAGTCACCTTTTAGAAGCATGCTCATGGGTTGCTGAAGACCTATTCTACCCACGATCTTCACGGGTCCTAATAGTCTGACCTTCGTATCAGTCAGTGATCTTCTTCAGAATGTGACCAAAACGTGCAGATCTTGTCATGACATCATCCAGTCTATTCCTAAATTGTGGAGAAAACGCTGATCTGCCTGATGAACACTTCTCAGTGACTGAATTCCACCACAAGCTCTGGAATTCAAGACATTTCCAAACCTTGAAACTAGGTCGTGTAACATTTGAAGAGACTGTGCCTGCATCTGACTGTTCCCTAACCCTGGGTCTTTTGCGAGCTGAACAACTACAAACATTAGACCTCTCCCATGTTAAAATTTCAGCACTGTCGTTTGTATCAGTATCACAAATATCACAGTCTCACAAATTGGTACACTGTCACCGGTTCAAATCATCAAATTTTGTTGGAAACTTCTTCATTTAAATGTGAATTACACCAACATTTCTCCAGATCCAATAGAACACATCTTTGAATTCACAAATGAATGCTGTTGTCTTGAGTGAGTGAGTGAGTTTAAGCTTTACGTCACATCGGCAATATTTCAGCCATATCGTGACGAGAAGTTATACAATATTTAAGCATATATGTAAACCAATTAAGAACCTGTCAGCGAAGGACAGTAAAATGACTAGAATATCACAGATTGAATGGTTAAAACTAGCATACAACAATAAAAAGATATCATTACATAGTCATGAAACAGTACAATATAAAAAAGGGCTGTAGATCGCCAGCATCTGAAGGCAGATCACCATGCTAGGGACCATGGGGACTTACATTACTTTTGTTACCTGCATGGACCCCAGCCGGATTTACATCATCCCTTCAGGTGTTGGCGATTATTAACATACTTAGCCATATTAAAATAACATATATACTACGATTAAAGACAATGGTAAGAATAAATCTACTTTGAATGACGTGGTCTTACATACCCTCTCCAGGGGACAATCATTTTACGCTGTTGTCTTGAAGCTTACAGGGTTTTCTTTGTTTTTGTTAGTTGTGTTGACTTTCGTGAAGTAGTTTATCTGTCCGTCATTCTTCGACTTGTCGCAAAATGATTCTTTTTCAATTTAAGATTTTGTAAACACAGTTGTTAATAGATTTCTTGATTGCACCTTCACTATTCATTACAAGGATATACCTCATTATGTCTGTCAGCTACACCCTTGAGGATGTCTTAATGTCAGTGACACCAGAAACTACTGTTGATAGCAAAGACGTGTTTGAAGTGACACGAATTATTCAAATGAATCCAACAGAAAGTACAGTAACCTTGGTGTATTGAAAGTTGTTGAAGTGGTCACAAGTGGAGATACATCTTCCGCTGATGACATACACAAAGCTACTTAGTCATAGCGTGAAAATGCCAAAGGAAACAAGCCTTGGAGAGTCAGACAACAAGCCGTTCAGGGCAACTGAGGATCAGTAATTTGATGAACAGCTTTCAAATTATGCACCCCCTCCTCATCAACAGACGTAGGTACAGATACATTCATGAGAAATAGAAGAGGGACACACGTACCTCGACAAAGAACCAAAGAAAACTTCAAATGCAGTCCGGGAACAGTTACATTGACACAAGGGGTTGGAAGGTTCCCGAACGAAGTGTGAAAACAAAGAAAGATTTCATTGAGACGTGCAAATACAAGTGTGCCAGGAAAATATCAGCTAGAGAATGGTATATTTTATTCGAGACATTTTGGTGTTTTACAGGTGGCGAGATGAACAACATTTACAACAAAAAAGTTGAGAGAATGGTCTAGAAGAGAAAGCGGAGGAAAGATCAAAGCAGAAGATTGTACTCCTATGACTACTTTGCAGAGAAGAAATTACTGTTACTTTACTTTGAAGTTAAGCACGATTCTTCTCGTTCTACTCCAAACCAGGGTGATATGAGAGGAAAACTAACTAAAGACAGGATGCTTCAAGTGTCAAAGGACTTTGTGAGATTCCTAATCAATTTCCTTCCAAGAGTGAAAGAGTGGCAAGAATCTCACTACAGCCGATCATCCACACAACGAGAATACCGTGAACAGTATCTCTCGCTAACACAGATGTACAGACTATGGGTGGAAAAATATGGGCTACACGCCATTGAAAGATCACATATATTGAAATACTTTCAATACAGGATTCAATCTTGGGTTTCATTCACCTAAAAATGACAGTTGTGGCAAATGTGAAGAGTATAGAATTGATGAGGAGCTCACTGAATGTCACACTCAACACTTGGCATCAGTGGTGGCCACTAGAACAGAACGTGACAAGGGCCGTCAAAAAAAGCAAAACTATGGTTTGCTTTTGCCTCGAAAATGTGTTTCTTGTCCCAGAGCCAGTATGCGCCATAGAGCAAGCTGGTAGAGGTGCAAGTGAACTGGCAAGTTCAAAGATAGCGATGCTTGAGAAAAAAGATACAGAACATCAAAACATTTTGTTCTTCGGTCAAATTCATGTGCTGCACAATAAAAGATTTGTTTGTTTGTTTGTTTGATGTTTAACAACAGTTAAGAGACCATGCAAATAGTAATTTATGATTTACTGTTGATGCATCCGGATGTGAAAACAATTCAGTGAACAGATCTTTGTAAAATAATTCGTTGAATAGATCCTTATGAAATAACGTTGTCGTTTTGACTTCTGTGAATAAGATTGTATACCTTATACACGTCACTGTCTACTGCATGCATTGGGCAAGCTGTATTTCCCACTGGACATAGGCAAACGGCCTGCCAAATGCACGAAATGGGTTGGTTGGTTGGTTTGTTGTTTTACGCCGCACTCAGCAATGTTCCAGCTATATGACGGCGGTCTGTAAATAATCGAGTCTGGACCAGACAATCCAGTGATTGACATTATGCGCATCGATCCACGCAATAATGGGATCGATGACATGCATCAACCAAGTCAGCGAGCCTGACCACCCGATCCCGTTAGTCGCCTTTTACGACAAGCATAGTCACCTTCTACAGCAAGCATACATGTAGGTTGCTGAAGACCTATTCTACCCCGGAATCTTCACGGGTCGCACGAAACGGGCAGTTGCACAGATTGAATGTAACATCTATTGCCGTATGTTTTCTTCGAAGATTTAGATAGTAAAGTGATGTCAATTTTATATTATAATGGTGCCGAAATATACTTAACACAGATTGTAAGCTTAGCAGAGTTTTTGGAGGCGTTTATGTCCATGCATGCAAATATTCTCAACGTGTGAAGTCGTCAACTCCAAATCATGTTGTACGTGGTGAATGTGGGAGACACCTTGTATATATTTATGCCTACAAGCGGTGTACAACATATTGGTGTAAATTACTATCCATGCCAGACTCGCGACTACCAAAGAAATGCTATAATATGATATTGTTAGATACGGGTCATGATAAAATCAATTGGGCTTCACAGTTAAGAAATGTATTATTAAAAATGGGATTTGGCTATGTTTGGGATAATCAAAGCATTGGTAGTATTCAGTCATTCTTATCAGAATTTATGATTGGAGCAAAATGTATTCATCAGCAATACTGGCATGCATCCTTGTCACATGGTGCAATTACTCTTTGTATCAAGTCATCAGAAAGATGACATATCCCCCCGGCAGCTGTCTGTAAAGTAACCACTAGTAAATGTGCAATTATGTATGTAATGAGTCAACAGTTGAATGTTCTATTAGAAGCATACATTGTTTAACCTACTGAATGGTTTTCGAATTCTGGCCCGGAAACGAACCCGTTTCCCAATGGAGTCTAGGTCCAACTTCTTTCCATAAAAATTGTAAAAAATAAAAATTCGTAACAAAAAAAAATCGAAAGGCATCACTACAGTATGTGCCGGAAAAGGAAATGATTACGGACGGACAGACGGACGGACAGACAGACTGGCTGATCGCTATATCCCCCCCCCCTATTTGCCGGGGGGGGGGGGGGGGGGGGGATAAAAACCTATAGTTTGTCAAGAGTATGATATTAAGTATAGTTCTATCCATAGGTTTCGTGTAGCTTTAGCAAAGTTTAGATGTAGTTCTCACCAACTATAAATTGACACTGGCAGGTAAGCAAATGTTTCAAGAAATGAAGATTTTGCATCATTGGTAAAACAGTTTTCGTTGAGGATGAGTATCATTTCTTGTTTGTATGCACGGTGTATGCCGAATTGCGTGAACGGCACATTCCAAGAAACTACTATGTATTTCCCACATTACATAAATTCATTGTCTTGATGTCAAGTGATAAATGTAATATCATAAGAAATTTGGCTATGTATATTTCTATATAATATGTATAAGTCTATGCAATTAAGGACAAAACTGCTGATATAAATTTCAGTTACAAGAATGGCTGCTGTACAACTGCTGTGACATGGGCCGATGGCCTATGTAACCTTACTGAATAAACAGTATAATGTATACTGTGAGTTAGTATGGTTTTATGCCGCTTTTACCAAAATTCCAGCAATATCACCAGAAATGTGCTTCATACATTGTACCCATGTCAGGAATCGAACCGGGTCTTCATCGCTTTAACCACTAGGCTACCCGACCGCCCCCGGTATGGCTGTGAACAAATCAACACAAATACTGTTTTCCATTTTCAGGTTCTGTTTTGTGCATGAACGAGTAAGGAGGGTACAGACCCGTGAAGATCCGTATTAGAATAGGACTTAGCAACCCTTGCTTGACGTAAAAGGCGACTATGTTTGTCGTATGAGGCGACTTTGTTGATGCATGTCATTGATCCTAGTTGCGTGTATCGATGCTCATGCTGTCAATCACTGGATTGTCTTGTCCAGACGCGATTATTTACAGGCCGCCGCTGGCTGGAATATTACTGAGTGTGGCGTTAAACAACAATAAAACAAATTAAATAGTAAAATTATTTTGAAAATTATTGTCATGTTTGACGATGAAAATGCGAATTTTCGGTGATACATACTTTAATTTAAGACACTGAGATTCTGAAATCTATTTTTTACGAGACTTTTGCAACTGAACATACTCAAGTAACGGAACACGTACGATCGGTAGCCAATTATATTTTTCAAATATAATGTCAGGAGAAAGGAAACGATCTCTGAAATGTGATTCTTTGAGAAAGTTGAATTGATTAAAATCGATATATCAAAATGCTGACACTGCTGTCAGTATTATGAATAATAGAACTCAACAATATCAATAGCAGAATACTTCAGGATCACAATAGTTCTGTCAGGGACAGAAAGGCAATAAAAGATACGGTTGCTCATGATGTCAATCACTGGATTGTCTGGTCCAGACTCGATTATTTACAGACCGCCGTCATATAGCTGGAATATTGCTATACCTGACCACCCGATCCCGTTAAGTCGCCTTTTTCGACAAGCATAATTGCCTTTTGTGACAAGCATGGGTTGCTGAAGCCCTATTCTAAATGGCGACTATGCTTGTCTGAGTGCGGCGTACAACAACAACAAAGCAACCAACCAATCTTTGTCACGACGTTTCAGAGCTACTTCTTGCGCCTTCATCAGATGAATGCTGAATGACCTCTTGAAGATGATTGGTTTGCTTTCATTTTTCAATCCATTAAATATGCAATGCAACCTTGTCACAATATAATGCTTGAATGGCATGACGGAAAAGAGCCCAACACCAGACCACCCTACTTTGAATGCACCTGTATACGTATTCAATCGAAGGCCGACAACTGACCATTCACACCGAACTGTATATAGCTCCTTAGAACACCGATATAGATAAGTACTATTGATCATTAAAGACACTGCATGCATAACTAACCAGACCAGCCGCAACAATATAGGGATGGGTACCCACGAACAACTACGCTTAATATGATCAGCGAAAATTCCTCTTGGGATAACTCAATGGATCAATAGTCTTCTGGAAAAGCAAACACGAAGTTGCATATCTAGTGGGACCTCAGTTACACCAGAAGCTTCTAACCTACAGGTGGATGTCTTAGATACAGGTGGATGTGTTCCAGTGTATGGCCGTGTGGATAAGCATCACAATGTGTTTGTCCCGAGTAATATTTTTCTTGGCGGGCCTGCTGCCCGTGACTCTGCAAGCCGGGTGTAAGGTTGACCAACACAGGAGCGAGACGTTGGACATGAAGTCTTTGAAGTCCGGCGTGTTGTCCTCCGTGTACAGATGCTCCCACATGTGTTGGTACTTGAGGGAGTGCAGGTCCGTCAGCATGGACATCGGCTCCAACAGGTGCGACATGAAGACAGAGACCGGCACCACCGCCCCATCAAATGTCCGGCCCAGGATGAAAAGTCTGCGAGCGGATGTAGAATCTGAGCCGTGTCAGGTTGGTGCAGGTTTTTCTGTTACACGGCTATATTCTTTTGCACAGCTATCTTCAATTTGTCATCGTGTGTCGAGTGAAATATCATGTTTCTCTGAACGAGTGACGGGGAAAAAAGAAGTTATTTTCTCTCGTGGCTACAAATATCTTATTGATTAAATACTTTTTGCGTAGTTGTCAACTGGAAAAAAATATTTACTTCATTACAAATGTAACAAAATGAAACGTAAATTCTCCCTACTTAACACACAGGGACGGTTCACCACCCCTTGTATTTGCGACTAAAAAAGTAGTTTCGTGTTTGGAAATCTTAAAAAATATAAACAATGGTAACAAAAAGATATTTAGGATCACGAAATTGTGTACCATACATATAGATATGATAACATTTATATATATATATATATATATATATATATATATATATATATATATATATATATGTAGAATCAACTTCAACAAAAAATATTCTTGATAACTACGAGTCCGCGAAAGAATACACGCTGGTAAAGTAACAAAAATGGCGCTTATCGAAACGAAGAGTCTCGATTGACGAGTAAAATGAGAAATTTACAGTTTATAGCAAACGGCATGAAGCGATATTAACTGTTGTCAATGTGGAACTAACGTAAAAAGGAAGTCAACAGTTTGTGTACGGGCAAGAAACGTACGATGAAGGGAGACAATTTGAGGGGAGGTAACTCTTGAAAATAGTTCCATCAAAGTGTTCACTGCAGTGAAATATCAGGTCTTATGTTTATTTGTTTGTTTGTTTGTTTGTGGTTTAACGCCACACTCTGCAATATTCAAGCTATATGACGACGGTCTGTAAAATAATCGAGTCTGAACCAGACAATCCAGAAATATATATATTGACATCATACACTTACTTTCTTACGTGTGTGTGTTTGTGTGTGTATCCGTTTTAAATAACACCGTTAATTCAACACGGTTCCTATATTCTCATGATACTTTCCATGGCTTCTCTCAAATCATTTGGCAGAAGCACAACATATGCTAATGGATATCACAACTGCCATTTTCGACAATGCAGCTTCTATAATGCTGGTCTATATCAACGCCATACAACTTTTAGTAAGAATCAATAACAAATCCCCAAGCTGGATGGTACCTCGATATCTATGTTGAAATGTTAATACCACAGTGTGAGCATAGCTTTTTGATTTCAACAAACGCGCTGTGCGCCGTTAGACAACGACTCTCTGCGCGCATTGTGTGAGCGGCGGGTGCTACCAGAAGAGCAAGACAAGCTTATCCTTTTCGCGAACACCTAGTGTCCTCGCTGATTTTTCAGTGATCAATTCATATAATTTCCACCTCGTTTTTATATTAACGCCCAGTGGAATCTGTATCGGCAGATAATTGAGACTCGATATTTTTTTCTTCACCTAATCTACACTTTGAATGAATGGCCTAAATCTAACTTGTATATGGGCCGATGGCCTTTGATACAATAAACATCTTTGACTTTGACTTGACGTGTGTTTGACAAATAGGTAACACTGAGACATAGTAAAAGCTGTTACTCCCCTAGTCAATTAATTGATACTATCGTAATTGATCAATAAATTGTCACTCCAAGTCAACAAATTGTTACTCTCCTAGTCAATCAGTTGTTCCTCCTAGCCAATCAATTGTTACTCCACATCAATCAAGTTTTACTCTCCCAGTCAATCAATTGTTCCCCTAGCCAATCAATTGTTCCCCCTAGTCAATCAATTGTGACTCTCCCAGTCAATCAATTGTCCCCCCTAGCCAATCAATTGTTCCACCAAGTCAATCAATTGTGACTCTCCCAGTCAATCAATTTTTCCCCCTAGCCAATCTATTGTTCCACCTAGTCAATCAACTGTTACTCTCCAAGTCAATCAATTGTTCCCCCTAGTCAATCAATTGTTGATCTCCCAGTCAGTAGTTACTCCAATAGTCAATCAATATTTAATCAATTGTTATTCTCCTAGCAATGCTTTTCTATGCTTCATAGTAAAACAACAAACAGGCAAAAAAACAAAAGTATCAATTGGTTACATTGTGTCTGTCTGACTGTGTTACCATACCCCAGTGACCGCCTCCGTGGTCTAGTGGTAGAGCGTCTGCCCGGGGGGCGGAAGGTCCGGGGCTCGATCCCCGGTCGCGTCATACCAAAAGACGTTAAAAGATTGTACTTGTTGTTACCCTGTCTGGCGCTCGGCATTAAGGGGCTAAAACAAGGACTGGTCGGCTCGGAGTCAGTATACTGTGTCTGAGTGGGGTATTCATGTTAAACTGCGGCATGGTACCTCAAGTGTGCTTGCACTATAAATCGGCATCAGTCCGGACTAGTACAAGCAGCCACACACACACATATACACGTGCATACACGTCGCTATATAAGTGAAATCTTGGACGCGACGTTAAACCCCATTTTACCTCACCTCACCATCATACCCTGACGGCGTGGCTTCTGCATGCTCTGCACCCGACCCGAGTTCCATTATTTACTGGCAGGGGGATCAAATGCGGCGTAAGTCAAAATTCAGTCACTTAAATATTATTTCAACCTTTTGCGTTAGCGAGGAGTAACCCTCACGTTATGTTCGTCCAAAATAAAACTGGTTCACCGAACTTATTCACCCGTCAACGATGTTTGTTGCTTTTGTTCAGGCTCTTGAGATCTGGTTTCTCCATTTGAAATAGGTGCACCTGTCCACATTACCCGAACTAAATAATTCTGTCGTATCTCGTCTACTCTCGCGAGACCAGAATCCGAGCTAGCAAATTAGCAGTTCAAGCCTCTCTTGGGGCCGTAAGCTGACAAAAGAAGGACCAGTATGTTTGTTGATTTTCTCGCGAGAACAATCCCGAGAGAGACTGCCTTAGAAAGACTGAAGAATGTTTTAAATATTGAAAACGTCTTCACAAACATCATTTTATGTCACACAGTTGTTCTTTGGACGTGTATCAATATTCAAGACTCTGTCTTCTTTCGTTGGACCAAATGCTTGTGTATTCACCATATGGAAGGCACCTCAGTATCAGACAGAGCAGGACGATCTCTGGGGGATGTGTCATTGGTGAACCGTTTCCAATTGAATGCATTCAGTTTCTTTCCCTGACTGGTGTTTTAAATTAAAGTTAACATGATATATCTTGCACAATTTAATTATGTAAAAAAGTAGTTTTCACTATCTGTTTGGGACAGTTTTAAATCATGCTCATCTGGCATACCAATTGAACAAGGAAAATCCGAAGAAGCATGTCTTGTCCCTTGCTGGTTGTTTGTTTGTTTCTTGTTTGTTGTTTAACGCCGCATTCAGCAATATTCCAGCTACATGACGGCGGTCTGTAAATAATAGAGTCTGGTGCAGACAATCCAGTGATTGACATCTTGAGCACCTATCCACGCAATTGGGATACGATGACATGCATTAACAAAGTCAGGGAACCTGATCTCCCGATCCCGTTAGTCGCCTTTTATGACAAGCATGGTTGCTGAAGACCTATTCTACCCCGGATCTTCAGGGGCCAGGGTATACGTATAAGAAGTAGTGTCACAGATTTGCCGAGTGCTGCCTTTGCAGCAGCATCAGCCATTGTGTTAGCAACGATCCTAAAATGGCTGTTGTTTGTTTGTTTGTTGTTTTACGCCGCACTCAGCAATATTCCAGCTATATGACGGCGGTCTGTAAATATTCGAGTCTGGACCAGACAATCCGCTAGTCGCCTCTCACGACAAGCATATTCGCCTTTTACTGCAAACATGGGTCGCTGAAGACCTATTCTACCACGGATCCACAACATGGCTGGGTAACCAACAAGAGACGGTGATGTTAAGTAAAACTGGATGTTGACACGAAGTATTTTGTATTGCCTGAAGACAGGACAGCAAGTCCGAAAACATAATGAATTTCTTATGGTTTAATTATTTATTTATATATTCTAGAGCAGTTAAAATGGCCTTTGATTCAGCTGTAAAAATGAAAGAATTATCAAGTTATGTAATTGATTAAGTTTTGGATCCAATGATATTGGCACTGGCAACAGCACCACCATCCTTGGATCCATCTGTAAACATAGATTTGTAAGTGTTTTATTCGCTTCTTATCTGGCCGTCCTCCTGTTGAAAATGTAGTTGATTCGTTTCAGATTTTTTTAACTTTGATAAAGTAAGATCCACCTGTGGCTTCACCAATTGCCAAGGAGGAAAAGAAAGCAGGCGGAAAATAGATGTATTTTCGAGTTCGATATTAGCATTAGAAATGAAAGGTTTAATTCTGATTCCTAGTGGTGGAATAAGGGATGACTTCTTATGAAAAAGATCCTCATAAAGAGGATTAAAAACGCAGTTGTAAGCTGGATTTGACTCATTTGAATATAATTCCGTTATGTATTGTTATGATAATTGTATACCGCGCTGTTAAGGAGATGGCTCATCGGCCTCAATGTACAAACTGTCAATAGGGGAGATTCGGTAAGATTAAAGACAGAGTCGTAGACCTTGATGGTGAATAGAATCTAAAAGTTTAAGGTTGCTTTTACAGGTTCCACTATAGATGATGGAGCCATAGTCGAGTTTAGAACGGATGAGTGATCTATTTAAGTGAAGAAGGGTTGACTGGTCCCCTCCCTTTTTGGAATTAGAAACAACTTTAAATAAACCCAGTGCCTTCAGACATTTAGCTTTCAGATATGTAATATGTGATAAGAAGGTAAGATGATGAGCAAACATTATTCCTAAAAAAATAGCTTCTTTTACAACTTTGATTGGAGTTCCAGCGAGACGTAAATCTTGGTCCCTATGTCGTTTATATTTTCGACAGAAATGGATGTAATTAGTTTTAGATTTAGAAAACTTAAAGCCGTTCCGCTCTACTCATTCATTGATTTTATTCAGACAAGGTTGCAACTGTGTATATTTTTACCTCGACATTATAAAACTCATCGACAAACACAGACCCGTCAATAGTCATTTAAAACCATAGATAAACTATTTATCTTTATGCTAAACAACGTTACTGATAAGATGCTACCTTGGGGGACACCCTTATCTTAATCGTAAAAATCAGACAAGGTCGATCCCACAAGTACCTGGGAATGTCTATCTGTTAAAATCTGTGATATAAAAGAAGGCAAACGGCCTCTCAACCCATCTCATTAAGATCCTGTAAAAGTCCATGGTTCTAGGTCGTATCGTATGCTTTTTCTAAATCGAAAAATATAGATATTGTATGTTGTTTATAGATGACAGCACTTTTCACAAATGATTCTAATCTAACCAGATGGTCAATAGTACTTCTATTTTTTTCTGAAACCACATTGAATATTTGTTATAAGATTTTTTGTTTCCAAGGACCATATTAATCTATTATTGAACATTCTTTCCATAGTCTTACAAACACAGTTAGTAAGCGGTATTGGCCTATAATTTGAAGGATCAGTCTGATCCCGGCCAGGTTTTGGTATTGGTATGATAACAGCATTCCGCCATAACGAAGGGAAATAACTCGTTGTCCTGATCTTATGAATTATATTTAATAGTGTTTCTAAATAGGATTTAGGTAAATGTTTTAGTAACTGATTGTGGATATTATCATCAACCATAGCAGTATCATGAGCTTGCCATTAGGCAGTATTCAGCTCATGAATGGAACAATACTTCATCATTAATCTTCACCGTTTTCAGAGTTAAGATTCATTTTCTTTCTTTCCTGTTTGTCTTTATATTTCTGAAATTTGGAACATAATGATGAAGAATGATTAGTTGACGTTTCTCCTAATTTATTGGCTATATCAGATTTAAGAAGGTGAAGGTGAACACAAGATTTGGAACCCTAACCTTTTATTCTTTGCACCATATTCCAAACCTTAGACATTGCTGTACGTGAATTTATATTAGAAACATAGTTCCGCCGAGATGGGCGTTTATTTTGTTTGAACGTACGACGAGCTTTTTCATTTACAATTTTCAATTTAACAGAATAGTTTTCGATGCAACAGATGTTACACAAATATAATCTTATTTGAAAAAAAGGTTCTTTCTGTTAATTTTGATGTCTATCCCATGTGAAGTAATTACTTAAGAAATCAGTAATAATTTTACCATAACATATTCTTCTGTTACATCACTAAAATATTTTTTTTCAAGAACTAGATTTCATTTTATTTCCATCATGTGCAACTGAAAGAGAGCTATCTTTCTGTATTGACTTTAAAACTCAAAGGTAGTGGGTTGGTTGGTTGTTTTACGCCTCACTCAGCAATATTCTAGCTGTACTGCTAGCTCACGTGCAGCGACAATGAACAGAACCGACAAAACCCTTTTCATATACTTAAAAAAATATCTGCTTAAGGCAGAGTCAATATTGTCTCATTCAGACTCTATTATGAACATGTGTTTATGAGTCACTGTCATACAGTGATGATACCAGATGTTAGCGAAAACAAGCGAGTTATCAGGAAGGTCAAGCATCAGGCTAATCCAAAATCACCACCCCAAATAATGGTCCCAAATAATGATTGAAAAAATCATTCCGCTTCTGACTATGGAAAAAAAAGTGAAACATATTGTCACCCACAAAATTGTTGCCATATGTTTGATAAAACTGTTCAGGTTTACAGTTTGAATATATGAAAAACGCCCCCCCCCCTCTAAAAAACAAACAAACAAAAAAAACACAAAAAAAACAAACCCAACAACAACAAACAAACAAACAAACATAAAACAAACAAAAAACAAGCCAAAATACAAAAACAAAAGAACAACCTCGATTAGCAAATGGTCCCTAGGCACGCTTGTCTTTAGGAGACTCATGGGTTACACCCGGGTTACACCCGTGTTCTTATACTTAAAGTCGCAAAATCAATGAATGCGGAAGGACCAACATCATGGTCTATAAATAATCGAGGAGACCTATTCTACCCCGGATCCTCACGGGTCAACAGACAACTAATGGGATCGGGTTGTCAGGCTGACTTGGATCATGCATGTCTTCGTATCCCAAACGTATAAAGTACTCTTAGACCATCAAATAATACTTTTCTTTTTTTCTTTTTTTAAAAATCTGTAAATAGAACTAAGTCATCGGCAAGGGACAAATGACAAATATTTAAACCATTAAGTGTACTAGTATTACGATCAGGTTTGAAATAATTTTGAATGGAGATCATTGAGGAATATTGAGACAAAATGCACCCTTGTCTTCCCTATTGTTGAATTTAAGGGATTTTGAAATGCCCTGTCAGGTTTCAAGAACAAATATCAGTACGAAGTGGAAGGGGGATATAGGAATGGGTGCCGTCCGTCCGTCCTTCCCTCCTTCCGTGCGTCCGTTTCGTTTCCGGAGCAGATCTTGAAAACCGTACCATATGTCTTCACCAAACTTGGCACATAGATAGGTCTAGTAGTAAACTGGGGACTTTTGATAGTTTGGGATTTTTTCAGAAAAATATGTTTGAGTTTCCATGGCAAAGACTTTGATTTAGGCTGAAAATGGCGGTAGTCCTCGTTTCCGGAGCAGATCTTGAAAACCGTACTATATGTCTTCATCAAACTTCGCACACAGATAGGTCTAGTGGTGAACTGGGGCCTTTTGATAGTGTGGGATTTCTCAAAAAAATATTTTTCGAGTTTCCTTGGCAACGACTTTGATTTAGGCTGAAAATGGCGGTAGTCCTCGTTTCCGGAGCAGATCTTGAAAACCGTACTATATTTCTTCATCAAACTTGGCACATAATGTCATTTCACAGTTTTGAATACTTTTCCTTTCTTGCTGGTAAGTTCTGCATTGCTTGAGTGTATGTTCCTCCAAAAGTATCATGGACACAGTTGTTCACTGACTGACTTCATGCAGAAACACAACTCATTACAAATACAACAGTGTAACTGATCTTAAACCTACTCAACTGTATAAACACTATATATTCTTGTCAACCATAATCTGAACTTCACTTGCTTGATAACGGTGTCAGAACCTTCACCGAAACCAGCGCTCCTAATTGTAATAAAGAAGTTGTTCGTCCATATGTCTATCATAAACTTCAGATGGAAAAACAACACCAGTAATAACTTTTGTTAGTGCTGCAATTATGCCATTTACTAAAAGGCCCTGTGAACATAGTTCACAGGAGCTAATGCAATGCACAAAACCCGACATGTCATATTGGCGGGGGATGTGAGTATTTCATGCTTGTTATTATATAACTTGCTGTACATATATATGTGTGTGTATGTGTGTGAGTGGGGGTGTGATCTCAAATATTTTCTTCTTGACTTTTGTTTGCATTGAACCGTACAAGTGGAAATTTCATTTGCAGTTCCTGGTTTATTAAGTGGTTTGTCAGCTCTTCAAGATCAGCATAAACAGATTCCTTAAACAAGATATTTAAAAAGTTTGTATATACCTGTTTTGACATGAGCAATAAGAGCTCTGTTTTTTATTGAAATATTGTTTAACACTTTTTACTGACTACATTAATTTCCTCCTACTACGTTAGGTGTGTAATATATATGTTACGGTCAATGTCTATGATCAGGCAATATGTACATTGACTTAATATTCAGGCAATATGTATATTGACTCATTCACTAAGGCAAAAATTATGACCCGTGAAGCTTTGGGGTAGAATAGGTCTTTAGCAACCTATGCGTGTCGTGAAAGGCGAATATTGCTGAGTGCGGCGTTAAACAACAAACAAACGAGGGTCGTCTTTACCTCCATCGACAAGAAGGATGGGAACTGTCACAGTATCATGCTCAAGACGTCTTCGCTGGACCATGCGTTCAGCCTGTGCAAGTTGACAATCTGATGCCCCTTTTCCCGGGATGTTCAGTGCCTGTTATTTGACTCAATAACTATCTGCTTCTAATCAGGTTATTTTCTGAGATAAGGAGACTGTTGCAGGTCGATGCTCCCTATTATTTGACCAATTATCTATTTGGCCTTCCATCTATTTTACTTTTTATTCTAGATACCAGTGAAGATTCGGGGAAGAATAGGTCTCAGCAACCCATGTTTGCTGTAAAAGGCGACTATGCTTGTCGTAAGAGGCGACTAACGGGATCGGGTGGTCAGGCGAGCTGACTTGGTTGATACACGTCATCGTATCCCAATTACGGGGATCGATACTCATGATGTCCATGGATCGTTGCTCATGATGTCAATTCAGACTCGATTATTTACAGACCGCCGCCACATAGCTGGAATATTACTGAGTGCGGCCATAAACAAACATACAAATTAACAAACATGATGTCAATCACTGGATTGTTTTGTCTAAACTCGATTCTTTACAGACTGCCGTCATATACCTGGAATATTGCTGAGTGCGGCGTGAAACACAAAAGAAACAAACAAAACAAACATTGTGAAAGACTGCGTTTTCCGAGGTTGAGAAAAGTGATATGTTCATTGCAGTGAACATAACACCTGATATTTCACTTTCACTTTGACGGAACTTTTTTCATACAAGAGTTACCTCCCCTCAAATTGTCTCCCTTTATCGTAAGTGTCTTGCCCGCAAATACAAGGTATGGTGAACCCGTCCCTGTGTCTTAAGTAGGGAGATCAAACTAACAAACAAAACATGGCGGTTGGCAGTTCACCATCATTGAATCCACCGGGACGTTACTTTGTTATAAGGAAATTTTCGTTTTCTTTTCTATCATCACAGAGTTCATATTTTAATGATGATGCTCACTGAATACAGCTCATTATCATGTAATAGACGTTCAGTAGTTTTGACACACTTGTTTACACAAACTGAAATTGTTCCAACAACGTACGCACGTTTTGCATTTGAATGAAATTGTTGTAAAGATTTCTTTATGCAGTATGCAACGTCAATCAATACGCCTATATAAGATTCATGAGGAATGGACCCGTAAACCTGGGGGAGATTAGGTCTTCGGCAACAATGCTTGCCGTAAAAGGCGACTTTGCCTGTCGTAAGAGGCGACTAACGGTATTGCGACAATTGCGTGGATCGATGCTCATGATATCAATCACTGGATTGTCTGGTCCAGACTCGATTATTTTACAGGCCGCCGTCATAAAGCTTGAATATTGCTGAGTGCGGCGTAAAACAACAAACCAACCAAGCAACCGGCTGTAATGCAGACGGATAATGTCGGTCGATTTGTGTGCATAACGGACATTATTACCCATATGGGCTCAAATATGCAGTGTAATAACTTTTTGATATTTGCACAGTGTGCAATTAGTGATTCTCGAAGCTGATTGGTCAGTGGAACAAAGATAAATTTTCATTGGACAACGGAACTATTTTTTTTCTCATCCCATTCATTCACAAATCCACGCCTTTCCCTTCAGATGTTTTACGTGCTACAATCTCACTGATTCGAGATTTTAAAGACAAGACACATAGTTTCATATTAACAACATGATTTCACATTATCATTTTTTTCATTTATTTCACATGATTTTCATTCTACAGTATAAACCAAAACTACGTCCCCGTTTGTAAACAAACATGGCTGGCCATTTGAGACCTGTCAAAGTAAATGACCTCGTTAAAGCGGACGGGGATCTGACTGACCTGAAAAGTTATTCGTATAATTCAACCTATGAACACATTTAATGTCTCTGTTGTCAAAACTGCATATGGCCTGATTGAAGTTCCAAGATCCAAATTGTGATGTTGCCATAAACTGTTTCTAGGGCGCCAAGATCATCACCACCAAGTCCTGGTTTGTGTTTGTGTTAGAGGGTTTGCTGTTTGATGAATTCTCGACCACCCGAATCCAAAAACCGGACTTTGTATAGACAGGTTTGCCTTTGTGAACGATGATAACATCGATAACTGCAACTGAAAATGAAAACACACATGAAAAAGACTCAACTTGACAAGTTGCCATGAATTTAGTTCACATATGTATACAGGTAAGAAAAACTCGAAAAATATGACTACTCACACTTTCAACGATGGCATGAGAATAAAAACAAATTCATTCAGCAACAACAATTAGACTTTCCGAAAGACAACATAAAGAAGCTACTATTTCGTACGATTTCGTAACGTTGTGTGAAGAAATAACGTGACACTTTTTTTATACAATGTATACGTTTTTCGTAACCGCGACGTCTGCAAAGTACGGCGATGTGCGGTATGCAGGCTGACTGATGTCCGGGAACCATATGACTATGGGGGTGAATGACATAGGAAAGGTGCAACTAAACATTATCATCTGCAAATTTATCATTTCGGCATGCACATCAGACAGTTCAGAATTCGAACTGTCTACTTTGAAGGAGATCAAGGGTAGCATAGAGTGTTACCTTAGCGACATGATTACCAGCATCTGGTTGCGAAATCGATGCACATTGCTAAACTCGGAGAGGTTTTGAAATTAAAACAAAAATAATTAAAAATACAAGGAAAAGAAAACTTACCCCAGCGAGCTGATCCCATGTCCGATATGGAACTAAATAAACTCCGTGAATGCGGACAGTTTAGCACCAAGTCTCCAGATACCGTGTTTGTCTATCAACAGGTGTTCGACCATTATGAATCACTTCAAAATATCAACAAACTCCCGTCATCTGACTGTCCACTCCGCTTTTGACAAATCTCCTGAAATCCCACATGCACATGTTTCCCATCAGTGACACTTGTCTCAAAGCACACACGATGTTCATTAAACTTCTTGTCCGGATTAAGCTGTAACGCCGGTTCTCTTGTCATTCCTGGTTTCGGCTGTCTCATATCTGGGTCAAGTCGGGTCATTCATTCCGACACTGTGACAGCAATCGTACTTTTCAAAGTTTACCTTCTTTTCGTAACTTTTCTCTAACAAACAAGACTTCTGTACATTCTGTCTATGTTGTTGTTATAGATTTTGTCATTTTTGTCAAATGACACATAAAAAAATTGACAGGTTTTTTCGTGTTTCCCCTTCTCAATATGAAATGCATGTATCCGCCGATGCACGACGGGGGCTGTCTTTCAGTTACGAGATCTTAAATTGTCAAAACAAGCTTTGATTTAAAAACCTGATGAACCTCTTTGGAAATCTGTCTTCCTCATCAATGCTAGATAGTGTACGCTGTGTAAATCGGACAGAAATATAAGTGCAATAATGTGATCTTTACAGTTTTTTAACAGAACTAATTTTTTTCAGACGTAACAACACGTTAATTGAGTAATGCGGTTGGAGTGAGTGGACGGTGTTTTTTTCACACGCGGATTGATACAAAACAGCTGATTCTTGATCGGCGACAGTTGATTGTTTTTTTCTTGAAACATATCTTTAATATGAATATGGGTAATAAATAGAATAACCCACTCGGTACGAGTGATTACGGAAAATATGTCACTCGTGAAATTAATGTTTTAAGTTCCGAGCTTTAGCGACATATTTTCCGTAATCACTCGTACCTCGTGGGTTATTCTATAAATAATTATTAATATTAATACGGAAATACTGCGTAAATAGTAGAATATGTTTTCAGAATTCCAAGCATGCCTGCGCCAGTCAACCATGTGCCCCGAATGAGATCTGTATCCCGGTGAAAGCAGCGTCCGCACACATATGTCTGCCAGCATGTACGTATGTCAACTGTGTACAGTGACACCTCACGAGTCCGGAAACTTCACATTCAATAGAGCACAGCCCGTAACACATTCATATTAGCACGCATGTGTCTGCCAGCATGCACGTATGTCGTTGTACGCTCATCTGTGCACAGTGAAACCCCACGAGTCCGGAAACCTCTCGAGTCTGGAAACCTCACATTCCAAAGAGCACAGCCCGTTACACATTCATATTAGCACACCTGTCTACCAGAATGTACGTTTGTCGTTGTACGCTCATCTGTGTACAGTGAAACCCCATGATTCCGGAAACCTCTCGAGTCCGGAAACCTCACCTTCAGTAGAGCACAGTCTATTAGCACACATATGTCTACCCGCATGTACGTATGTCGTTGTACGCTCATCTGTGTACAGTGAAACCCCACGAATCCAGAAACCTCTCGAGTCCGGAAACCTCACATTCCAAAGAGCACAGCCCGTTACACATTCATATTAGCACACATGTGTCTGCCAGCATGTATGTTTGTCGTTGTACGCTCATCTGTGTACAGTTAAACCCCACGAGTCTGGAAACCCCTCGATTCCGGAAACCTCAAATTCAATAGAGCACAGCCCATTACATATATTAGTACACATATATCTACCAGCATTTACGTATGTCGTTGTACGCTCCTCTGTGTATAGTGAAACCCCACGAGTCCGGAAACCTCACATTTCAAAGAGCACAGCCCATTACACATTCACATTAGCAGACATATGTCTACCAGCATGTACGTATGTCGTTCTACGCTCCTCTGTGTACAGTGAAACCCCACGATTCCGGAAACCTCTCGAATCCGGACACCTCATATTCCAAAGCGCACAGCCTATTACACATTCATATCAGCACATATATGTCTGCCAGCATGTACGCATGTCGTTGTACGCTCATCTGTGTACAGTGAAACCTCACGAGTCCGGAAACCTCTCGAGTCTGGAAACCTCACATCCCAAAGAGCACAGCCCATTACACATTCATATCAGCACGCATGTGTCTGCCAGCATGTACGTATGTCGGTGTACGCTCATCGGTACACAGTGAAACCCCACGATTCCGGAAACCTCTCGACTCCGGAAACCTCACATTCCAAAGAGCACAGCCCGTAACACATTCATATTAGCACATATATGTCTGCCAGCATGTACGCATGTCGTTGTACGCTCCTCTGTGCACATTGAAACCCCACGAGTCTGGAAACCTCACATTCTAAAGAGCACAGCCCGTAACACATTCATATTAGCACATATATGTCTGCCAGCACGTACGCATGTCGTTGTACGCTCCTCTGTGTACAATGAAACGAGTCCGGAAACTTTACACATGCACATAGAATTAAAAAATAATTCATGCTTTTGTAGCAGGTCTCTCCCTTCATAACTTACTTCAAAATACGTATTCTATACTTAAACTGAATACGGATTCCAGATAGAAAAAGACCCGTGAAGATCCGGGTTAGTATAGGTCTCCAGCAACCCATGCTTGCCGTAAAAGGCGGCTAACTTGATCGGGTGGTCAGGCTCGCTGACTTGGTTGATGCATATCATCGATCCCAATTGCGTGGATCGATGCTCATGATATTAATCACTGGATTGTCTGGTCCAGACACGATTATTTACAGACCGCCGTCACATAGCTGGGATATTGCTGAGTGCGTCGTAAAACAAAAAAACAACCAACCAACAAACCAACCAACCAACCAACCAACCAACCAACCAATCCAGATAGAAAACACAAACCGAGGCGGGACACTCCCTTGCTGAAAAAAATAATTGATGCTTGTTTTTAAATTTGGTGTGATGCTTTTATCAACTGACATTACTGAAGGCGCTGTACAGGAGGTTAAAGTATCGTAAAAGTATTTTCCCCCTGTGTGACACGTAATCCTATCATAATCGATGTAAACCCAACTCACTCACTAATTTATCGTGATGAGTGTAGTATTGAAAGATAAGTAGCAACAAACAACATTTGGTCCTCTACCTACGTTCACCTCGCGCAGCACACCAGTGAAGATCCGGGGTAGAATAGGTCTTCAGCAACCCAGGCTTGTCGTAAGAGCCGACTAACGGGATCAGGCTGTGAGGCTCGCTGACTTGGTTGATTCGTGTCATCGTATCCCAGTTGCGTAGATCAATGCTCTTCATGCCAATCACTGGATACGATTATGTACAGACCGCCGTATTCACTCACTACTAGACATTTATTGTTTACCAAACATATCACCAATTTATCAAAAAAGATGGGGATGAAAGGAGGTAACGGTACATTATAAGATAGAGATAAATAAGATCAGTTTTATTGTACATATACATCCACTAGGTGTCGGTTACAGAAATCCATTAAACACTCACTCACTCACTCACTCACTCAACCACTCACTCACTCAACCACTCAATCAATCAATAAATCTATCATACCCACCCACTCACTCACTCACTGACTCACCAACACTCACTCACTCACTCACTCACTCACTCACTCACTCACCAACACCCACCCACCCACTCACCCACTCACTCACTCACTCACTTCCAGTTTTAGATTCAGGCTTGAACGATGTCAAACTAGAGGTTGTATATCTATGATTTGAACAAAACACACATGGTTCTAGTCCGTTGTTTATTTAACAGCCGAGATACCTCATTAAGGTGTTTATTTAACAGCCGAGTTACCTAATTAAGGCTTTTATTTAAACGACGAGCTAATATTTAGAGGACTATGTCAATATAGGACGAGTAAGTTTAAACGTTATCTGCGACATTTCTTTTCTAAACGGGGTCTTGCCTAATGAATATTTTCGATAGATTATAATACCAGTTTCATAAATAAATGTTGAATTGAGATTCCCACGTATTTGTTCCCGTATCGAGTGGACGCTCACAAAATCGATCACATGTTTCATGTACCACGCTTTGGTTCGTACAAAATAATTGCTAACAAAAGATCCTTTACCTTGTATGGCGAAGTCGACTATATTGAGATGTCGTTCTATATAACGACTGTGTGGTTTAAGTACAATAAATATTTTTGATTTGTCTGAAACGAACAAATTGTTGAAATTGTATGAAATTCAAAAGCATCTTCCAACAATGTATATTTTATGCCCGTTGAAATAATTGCTTTTCAATAGTGTAAAGCAGCATTAAATTTTTCAAGCAATTTCGATTTTCGATAAAATAGCAGCCACCCCGAATATCAAGTTATTAAATGATCAGTCCCTACCTGACGGCCAAGGTTCGTAGAAAAGGAATACTTTCCAAATATGTAACATCTTATATCCACTGTAACAGGTAATTTGACCCGAGAAGATTCCGGGGTAGAATAGGTCTTCAGCAACCCATGTTTGCCGTAAAAGGTGACTATGCTTGTCGTAAAAGGCGACTAACGGGATCGCCGTCATATAGCTGGAATATTGCTGAGTGCGGCGTTAAACAACAAACCAACCAACCAACCAACCAACCAACTAACAGGTAATTTCCTATATAAGGACTGTGTGGCAAAATACAATACATTCATACTTGTACTGTCTTGTTGAAATTGTTTGAAATTCTGCTAACATCCTTGTGCTGTTGGTTGTAGTCTCAATACTTGTTCTATTTATTGGGTCACATACAATGTTTACGTTTTTGATTATTAGGTAATTATGTCATAATCACCCGCCGATTCTATATTTTAACACAACATTAAACAATCAGTTAGACCCGTGAAGATCCGGGGTAGAATAGGTTTTCAGCAACCCATGCTTGTCGTAAAAGGCGACTATGCTTGTCGAAAGAGGCGACTAACGTGATCAGGTGGTCAGGCTCGCTGACTTGGTTGATGCATGTCATCGATCCCAATTGCGTGTATCGATGCTCATGATGTCGATCACGCGATTATATTATTTGCAGACTCACGTCATATAGCTGGAATATTGCTAAGTGCGGCGTTAAACAACAAACAAACAAAGTTAATCAATCAAATAAATCACGAATCACGCAAGTAACTAAATGAAAAATTAAATTAAATTAAACTAAATTAAAAATAACTCATGACATAAAAAACTTAATAGAAATAAAACAAAATGAATATTTTTTTCTCCATTTAAACATTTGTGAAATAGCGGAAGGTAGACTGTTTTGTAAACAGCTTCTGTGAAAGACATGTCCATGTGTGCTTGTCCCGAAGTTCAATACAACACGGAGCCTGTATGAAGTAGGCTTCGTGTATGAGATTTTGTATGAAACCAGATATTTGTTTGCAATAATGTATTTTTGTGCCAGGCAAGATAATTGGTTTTTTTGAACAGTATGAAGGATCATTATATCTTTCAAGCAATTTCGATTTTCGATGTAATCCCAGCTACCCCGAATATCAAATTATCAAATGCTCGGTCCCAAAATGACAGCTCAAGAGGACTTCTCATATTCTGCCCCCTTACAGAAAACTATTGATTGTGAAAATATTTACATTCTCCAGCCACGGCACATCTTGCCTAACAGAGTATATCCACTCTCAGAACTTCGCAATTATTTTTTAATCGTTGATGCTGCGGAGTGTTTGAGTAGGCCTGCTTCTGTAATTCACCCGTTTCCATTCGATGAAGCTGTCATTCGTTTATGGCGTTTATTGGTTTATACTGTACATCTCATGAAAAGTTATAAAACCATAAGGGACAAATCTCTTCCCATTATAGGGGCGGTCGGGTAGCCTAATGGTTAAAGCGTTCACTCGTCACGCCGAAGACCCGGGTTCGATTCCCGACATGGGTTCAATGTGTGAAGCCCATTTCTGGTGTCCCCCGCCGTGATATTGCTGGAATATTGTTATAAGCGGCGTAAAACCATATTCACTCACCTAGAATAGGTCTTCAGCAACCCATACTTGTCGTAAAAGGCGACTTTGCTTGTCGCAAAAGGCGGTTAACGGGATCAGGTGGTCAGGCTCGATGACTTGGTTGATGCATGTCATCGTATCCCAATTGCGTGGATCGATGCTCATGATGTCAATCCCCGGATTGACTGGTCCAGACTCGATTATTTACAGACCGCCGTCATATAGCTGGAATATAGCTAAGTGAAGTGTTAAACTAGAAAAACAAACAGTGTGCTTTTCAAGAATATCTATTTTGTTAGCGATAAACATCATCACTGAGTTTCTATCAGATGGTAACAATCCGGGTAAAAATCTGCAGCCATGTTTCTTTTTAAAGTTGCGAGGACTTAAGCTTCACTAACACCATCCTCATGCAAATGGGTTTCCCCAGCATAGTAAGGACCTATAGTTGCTGTGTTTCTATGTTTTGTAAAATTGCATTGGTCAAATACAAAGAAGACACGGGGGCCCAGTCGTCTAAGGCTGCGCACTTTGCTGTGAAGAGTTGCGTCCCTTTGGCACGCCAGAAACCTGTGATCGTGGTGTAAAAGTCTTGGTTCGCCTCCATTTGTTTCTAGGTTTGTCAGCACCAGACCCTCGTAGTGGTTTATTTCTGTGACCTGCATCGCTTCGGGCTTTCCTCCCACATTTACCATTCACGTCGTCATGTACCTGGAAACCGCCTCCGTGGTCTAGTGGTAGAGCGTCCGCCCGGAGAACGGAAGGTCCGGGGTTCATTCCCTGGCCGCGTCATACCAAAAGACGTTAAAATATGGTACTTTTTGTTACCCTGTCTGGCGCTCGGCATTAAGGGGCTAAAACAAGGACTGGCCGGCTCGGAGTCAGTATACTGTGTCTGAGTGGGGTATTCATGTTAAACTGCGGCATGGTATCTCAGTGAGCTAGCACTCTAAATCGGCATCAGTCCGGACTCGTTCAAGCAGCCACACAAACACACATACGTACATGCACGTCGCTATATAAGTGCAATAATCTTGGACGCGACGTTAAACCCCACTTCACCTCACCTCATCTCATGTACCTGGAATACTGTTCAAAGCGGCGTTAAACCAATCTCACTCACTCATGCTGTTAAAGATTGACTGTGTATTTTTTTCGGTTCATTGAGGTATGAATCGAAAAAGCAATGTGCAAATTGTATGAATCCGCGTAGCGGATTCTTATAAAAGTTTGCACATTGGTTTTTCGATTCATACCTCAATGAACCGAAACAAATACACAGTCAATGCTTATAATTAAATTCGACAGCATAAAACATGTTTTATCTACAATAGTTTAACCAAAAACAGTTGTATATATCAAAACAGACAAAATGACGAGATTGATAAACATTCCAGGTGTAGGAATACATACTGTGGCGTGACATGAATCAGCTGATTGTTTAATTTATGCACATAAATTGACACGCCTACACAGTCAGTAGCCAATCAACGGAGAGCAGGATCAAAACAATGTCCATTGGACCTGTCAGTTAAGAAAAGAGGCGAAAAGAACTGCAACAGTCAGACTGTAACGAACTGAAAGAAATATGTCCGGGAGAAGGCGGCTGTTTCAAATTACATGGTCAGATACCGCCAGATTCAAACATTACTTCCCTGATTACGGTAAAACACAGTAGGAAAAATGTTAGTTAGAAAGGAAATCCGAAGACATGAAAGTTGAACCGAGGCGAGCAGAAAAAAAGCCCAGCCAAGCGAGCCTGCACGTTTGCTGTTTCATTCATTCTCGGCCTTCGGTTTCAAAGGTTTGTTTTGACAATGAATATGCATGAAAGTCGCTAAATGTCCTGTGCATGACGATACACGTGAGCAGAAAGGGCATTCCCTCGGCTGTAATATTTGGATTCCCCGACATTCCGAAGAAATAAAAATAGTGCGCCTCGGTGGGCATGGCTTAATTTTTTACATTCATTGGGAAATGAATGCAATAACACGTGACCAATTCAGCTAATCAGAATACAGGAATTTCAATGAACTTAACGAAAATTTAATTATTTAAGATTGAATGTACCCTCGTTGCATAGCACTCTCATTATTAATATCTTGGTGTCACATGATCTTCACAGTTAAGACGGACGGGGGTTTCACCAACTGGACAGTGACGGACGAAGGGACTTGTCCTGTAGAATGCGGGGGCGGTATACTGACAGTGATTAAAAACAGAACGTGCACTGATCCAAGCCCCTACAATGGCGGACTACCCTGCTCCGGGCCCATCTCCACAACGGAAACGTACACCTGCAATACACATCGATGTCCAGGTGAGTACACTATAGTACACCTAGGTCCTCGGCAATAGACGAGTACACTATAATATAATCGTATGTTCATCATTCCTCCCTTAGTTGTGCTAGGATCTAATCGTTGTGGGTACCCAAATCAAAGGCTTTGCATGTGAGCAATATACCCGCGCCTGTAGATTTTCCCGTAGTGGTCAAGTTCCATTTTCCTCCAAAACTAACTGTCAAGCCGTGACATAACTGAAATACTGTCAAAGCGGCGGCAAACCCAACTCAAACACTCACTCACTCACTCGTTGATCGATAGTGTCGCCTCGTGATAAGAATTGAGTATTTTCGACTCAAACCTGTCATATAGAATCTTGTGTTGTATGTTACGAGGCCACTCTCACTTGACTTTTCCCGGCCGCGTCATACAGAAAGACGCTAAAAGATGGTACTTGTTGTTACCCTGTCTGGCGCTCGGCATCAAGGGGCTAAAACAAGGACTGGTCGGCTCGGAGTCAGTATACTGTGTCTGAGTGGGGTATTCATGTTAAACTGCGGCATGGTATCTCAGTGAGCTAGCACTATAAATCGGCATCAGTCCGGACTAGTACAAGCAGCCACACACACACACACATACACGTGCATGCACGTCGCTATATAAGTGCAATAATCTTGGACGCGACGTTAAACCCAATTTCACCTCACCTCACCTCACCTTGACTTTTCGTATATTTCCAGTGAATGGCGGATGGTCTCCGTGGGTAGTGAACACTATCGGCACGTGCACTCGCTCGTGCGGAGGAGGTACCCGGTTTGTCACCTCAAGACGGAAATGTAACAAGCCGAAACCAAGGTTTAACGGTACAGATTGTTCTGGCGATGTGAAGGAGGTAGCTGAAGAGGCATGTAATCCCCAGGCCTGCACACGTACGTACAGTATACATTCTTTGTTTTGTGGTTCAGGCTCAAATTGTGGATCGCCTCTTACAACCAGAGTAACCACTTACGAGAAAGCCTTGGCTGCTGAAGATCAATTCTAACCCGAATCTTTACGGGTATACGACCCGTGAAGATTTCGGGGTAGAATAGGTCTTCAGCAACCCATGCTTGCCGTAAAAGGTGACTATGCTTGTCGTAGGAGGCGACTAACGGGATCGGGTGGTCAGGCTCGCTGACTTGGTTAATGCATGTCATCGATCCCAATTGCGTGGATCGATGCTCATGATATTAATCATGGATTGTCTGATCCAGACTCGATTATTTACAGACTGCCATCATATAGCTAGAATATTGCTGAGTGCGGCGTTAAACAACAAACCAACAACCGACCAACTTCACGGGTATACGATACGTATACTATTTAAGTCCAGTTTCCACACTTGCCGAACTAGGCTGGTATTATGGAGTTTTGATGGACTAACGAGTCTATGCATGCCGATTACAGGATTTGCAAAGTAAGTGCGCCGCCAGCGCGTTGTCAGCAGATATTTTCCAAATCTTTTCATGTTTTTAATTAAGGTGCTCACGTGATTTGATGCATTTCGCGATGTAAGACCCATTTTATCACAACATGGATCTTGATTATCGATCTGATCGTCCTTACTTGGGCGCGGCCATTTTCTTTGAAGCAAATGCAAGTAATACGAGGGGTGGAATCTGATTGGTCCATATGAGAGGCTTATAAGGGACATAACTGGTAATAGCAACTGGTGGCGTTACAATCGAGCCCAGTAATTCCAGCCTAGTTCGGCAAGGTGGAAAACTGGACTTTTATAGATGACCACGTTAAAATTAGGGGAAGAATATTCGGCATCACTTGTTTGTAAACTTATCGGGCGGTCGCGAATTTAACCCCAGTTCATGGTTGTAGGCCTCCTAACGCACTAACGCACAAGTGGCCGCGGTACTATATACTGTGAAGCTTGTTACGTATCGAAAGGAACACAACCCATTACCCATAATTCCTTTTCCAGACACTCCTTTATCCGGACGATTTAAAATGTATGGATAAACGAAATTTCCTTTTGATTAATAACTTTTATTCCAGCTAATACCGATGGCGGATGGACAGACTGGGCGGTGGTTGAGGAGGGCGACTGCTCCGTCACGTGCGGGGGCGGGTCACAGGTCAATAAGAAGGAACGCTACTGTGACAGTCCAGTACCGACAGGCACTGGGCAATCATGTTTGCAAAGGTACATGATCTGTATATAGCGGAAGTTGATTTGTTTGTGTTCAGTCACAAAATATATAATCTGTGGATTAGCCCCCTTTCAATATGGACCATGTCTGTGGTCTTGTGGTAGGGTGTCCGCCCAGGGAGCGAAAGGTCCGATGTTCGATGCCCGACATTCCAAAAGACGTTAAAAGATGGTACATGTTGTTGCCTTGCCTGGCTCCCGGCATTAAGGGCTAAAACAAGCACTTTAAACTCGATTTTGGTCCGCACTAGTACACACACACACACATACGCGCACACACACACACACACACACACACACACACACACACGGTCAATGTTATCTAATACATTACATACCGTGGAACAGTGGATGCATGCTGCGGAAACATTGCAGTTGAGCACTGGCGGCACCAAAACAATTCGCAAATTAGTTTACAAAGGTTAAGAGGTCATGACCAAAGGTGTGTGAGTGAGTGAGTTGTGTTTAACGCCGCTTTTAACTGGATTAAAGTCATATCACTGCGTGTCAGCTTAATGTCATCTTCCCGAGGCAAGAGAGTTTACTGACTATAAAAGTCCAGTTTCCACCCTTGCCGAACTAGGCTGGTATTATGGAGTTACAGTTTGGCTGGACTAACGAGTCTATGCATAGTCCAATCCAAATCGCGCCCCGCAATCGAAATCCGTCGTTCAGATTTCGGTCGATTGCAGGATTTTCAAAGCATGTGCACCGCCAACTCGTTGTCAGCAGATCTTTTCCAAATTTTTTCATGTTGTTAATCAAGGTTTTCACTTGATTTGATGCACTCCGCGATGTAAGACCCGTCTTATCACAGTATATATCTTGATTATCGATCAGATCGTCTTGACTCGGCGCCGTCATTTTGTTTGAAGCAAACGCAAGTAATACGAGAGGTGGAATTGGTCCATAGGAGAGGCTTAGAAGGGACATAACTGGTAATAGCCACTGGTAGCGCTACGATAGAGCCCAGTAATTTCAGCCTAGTTCGGCAAGGGTGGAAACTGGACTTTTAAATTCAGTTAACTCTCTTGCCTCGGGAAGATGGCTTACTGTGGAAGGATGTAGGTGTTAGACGTTTACCACTCGGTACCCCCCCCCCCCCCCCCCCCCCCCCCCCCAATGGCCCCTTTTCGCATGGAGGACACGTGTTTTGTCATCAAGTATAGGCATTTCGCATCTTCATGTTGACATTTGAGCAAGTTAATGAAACACAACACAATAACTTATATTTTAAAAATGATTCCATTTCAGTGATGGTACTCGTTCATTCCTGGAGAAGGGGCAGGATACACTGAGCTGTAACAACGAGGCGTGTCCAGGTAGGGCGAAGATCCGGGGTAGAACAGGTAACCCATGCTTGCCGTAAAAGGCGACTATGCTTGTCGTAAGAGGCGATCGGGTGGTCAGGCTGGCTGACTTGGTTGATGCATGTCATTGAACCCAATTGCGTGGATCGATGCTCATGACGTCAATCACTGGATTGTCTGGTCCAGACTCGATTATTCACAGACCGCCGTCATAAAGCTGGAATATTGCTGAGTGCGGCGTAAAACAACCAACCAACCAACCAATTGCGTGGATCGATGCTCATGATGTCAATCACTGGATTGTCTGGCCCAGACTCGATTATTCACAGACCGCCGTCATAAAGCTGGAATATTGCTGAGTGCGGCGTAAAACAACAATCCAAACCCAAAAAACACTTATTGTCGCACCCTCTCTTCAGTCAACGGAGGATGGAGCACATGGGCGGACGCGGACATGGATGGATGTTCCGTCACCTGTGGGGGTGGAACTAAAATACGGACTCGTCAGCGGGAATGTTCAAACCCAGCGCCCTCTGGCGGTGGCGAGTTCTGTCAAGGGGACGCAACTCTAACTGATGAATTGACGTGCAACACACTCGACTGTCCAGGTATGTTATTGTATAAAGTTTATTTTGTAAAAAGAGTTATTATCATTATTATTACTTAAAGATAAAAATTAAAAAATGCAGTAAAGAGGGTTTAGGGGATCCTGGCACAGCTTAGGGCCCTTGCCCCATCTACACGCAGCCCAGACAGCGAATAGGACTTCTCCCAGGAAGCGCTGCCCTGTCAAACCCACCCAGAACCTTTCGGAGAATAAGAAGACTCCCCAACACTTCAGCCTTCTGCATTACCCAGATTGGCAGAAGGGCTGTATTCCTGGTAGCAAACACGGGAACTCTCCCAATGTCAGTCAACAGATTGGGAGGTACCAAACCTAAGGCACCGAGGACAATGGGGAGTTGGTACTGGCGATGCAAGCGTGACATTTCGAAAGCGAGGTCCCCATATTTGTATTTCTTTGCTGAATCTTGTCAATCACATAAGTGTCAAAAGGGACAGAAAATTAAATGATATAAACGATATTATTGGATTTATCAAAAAGGGATTATTCTATGTCTTCTATGTAATTATACTCTGAAAGGGGGAAACCTCGCACTATAAGTAATTATTCTATGAAAGGGGAACAACCTCGCTCCTCCCACAATATGTAATTCTATGAAAGGGGAATAACCTCGCACAATAAGTAATTATTCCATGAAATGGGGACAACCTCGCTCCTGAAATAATTTTTCAATGAAGTGGGGGCGGGGGGACTTCGCATCTTTGAATATATATTCTCTGTAGGAGCATATCCTCTCATGTCAATATTCTACGACTAGAGTGATAAACACGTGTCTGAAATAATTATTCATTGAATGGGGAATAACCTCGTTTCTCAAATATTTATTCAATTAAATGGGACAACATCTTTCCATGGGAAATTATTCAACGACTTTGGGGTAACTGGCACCTTAAATCAAAGTGTGGCTGTCGCGTTATAATGAGGCAAATATGACACTGCAACATGTCACAAAGAACCATGATAATATCGATTTCACGAAAATCGAACATTCACTTTCAGGTGATCCCAGGGTAGTTATTTTGACATGAACACACCATAAATTATTGATGAAACAAGCTACAGAGAAATAAAGACATTGCAAATTAGGGAATTAAGAAATAAAATACCGCAATCGATATATCACTGCGACGCATTGGTTAACCTGTGTATTAACTAACTGGCATCTTGACAGATGGCGTTGTATGTGAATACTTCTCTAAATACATGTCTCTGCTGACATGTTGCCATTGTGTCGGCTTGAATAAAGGTCTAACATTAGCTTGGCGTGCTGCAGGCGTATATGGACATATTCCTCTTATGCAAGCTTAGGTGTGTTTGACATGAATATTCATTGTATTTACTAATATACTCCTTTTGTAAAAAACACATTATTGGACAAATAACCATCACAATGCGACCATGGTGTTTTTTCCTTACATTATGAGAATATGGGAGCAAAGATTACTAAAGTGGCGCGAGGGTGGCTCGAAAGTGACGCGATCAACTATTTTGTTTTTGCGAAGGAATAGCGAAAATTTTGTAATAGATGTCGTCCGATATATAATACAATGACATTTTCTTGGAACTAGGGAAATATATTTTGTGACATTTGGTTTATATTAATTAGTGCACGAAGGGGTCCAATATTTACGATACGGACGCACGGTCGGCAGCAAATATATATGTACAATCAACTCTAGATGTCCATATTATACAGAGGGGTATTTTAATGCTTTAATGCCCTTTATAAATTAGTCCCATAAAACTGACAAATCTACGTTTAAACCCTCGAGCGAAGTGAATAAGAGAGATTTAACACTGCTTTGACCTGTGCGCCGTTACATCTATTGCATATCCGTGAGGATCCGGGTTACAATTGATATCCAGCAACCCATGCTTGTCGTAAAAGGCGACTATGCTTGTCGTAAGAGGCGACTAACGGGATCGGGTGGTCAGGCTGGCTGACTCGATTGATTCGTGTCATCGTATCCCAATTGCGAGGATCGATGCTCATGATGTCAATCACTTGATTGTATTGCAGTCTCGATTATTTATAGACCGCTGTCATATAATGGACTATTGCTGAGTGCAGTGTTAAACAACAATAAACAAACAAACACAAACATCTATCGGGTGCCAGCTTGACATAGAAAAGCAGAAGGTGACAAAGGGCTTAGATTTGTACTCCTTTACTGTTACCAATGAATGTTACCAGGTGTGATTCATGATCGGCGCGAATACGAAATATAGATCACAAGGAGCGGATGATGGTACTCCATGGCGAGTTGCGATGCCAGTCACTAGGTGACTTCTGATCTGAGCTCGGTAAAGCACAGAACTGAACGAAACTGTTGCAAAATGACGAGGTGGGATAGGGCCCATTTCATATTGGTTGAAAATTATCACACATGGTCAAACGGGTGGCGCCTCGACTCAATCTCATTAAAATCAGATCTGATCTCTCGCTGCTGCTGAACAAAGATCTGAGGACATCCTATTACTGGTTACATTATTTTGCCTTTTACGCCAAATAAGATCTGGACCCGTGAAGATCCGGGGTAGAATATAGGTCTTCAGTAACCCTTGCTTGCCGTAAAAGGCGACTATGCTTGTCGTGGGATGCGAATAACGCAATCGAGTGGTCAGGCTCGCTGACTTAATTGATGCATGTCGCATTCCATGTGGTCAATCTCTGGATTGTCTGGTCCAGACTCGATTATATACAGACCGCCGTCATATAGCTGAAATATTGCTGAGTGCGGCGTTAAACAACAAACCAACCAAGCAACTAGCTGTAATGCAGATGGATAATGCGGGTCGATTTGTTAGATTTATTTTATCGGATAATCGAGACTACATTTAATAAACAGGAATTTTATGTTATCTTGCCGATCCCTTGGCCAAAAAAATTCTTTTAGAATATCTTGTTCATGACATTGATGTTGTCTTGCAGTGGACGGTGGGTGGACAAACTGGACCGTTACGTCAGTCAGTGGATGCACTCAGTCTTGTGGGGGAGGTCAACGGCAAGTCGTGTCTCAAAGGTCATGCACTGACCCCGAGCCTGTTTTCGGAGGTGAACCATGCGAAGGCGACCAGTCAGAGACCGTCACGGAAGCATGCAACACCCATGAGTGTGCAGGTGAGGGAGTGAGTGAGTGTTGTTTACCGCCGCATATTATTTCAGCATTCCAGCTTTATAATGTCGAGGGGGCATAGGGGGCCCAGTCGTCTCAGGCGCCGCGATTCGCTGTGCAGAGTTGCGTCCCTTGGCCACGCCAGAAACCTATGATTGCGGGTTCGAATCCCGGTTCGCCCCGATTATGTTTCTAGGTTTGTCAGCACCATACCCGTGCTCGTGGGTTTCACCGAAGTGGTAAACGTCTGAGACCTGCATCACTTCGGGCTTTCCTCCCACATTAAGCTGACACGCCGCGATATAACTGGAATATTGTTAAAAGCGGCGTTAAACCCAACTCACTAAATTATAATGTCGACTTGGAAACAACCGAGTCTCAGTAATTATTTGATTCCGGAAGTAGAATCAACGAGTCCAAAAGACGAGGTTTGTATCAACCAAAGCATGGTTTAAGTCTATATATAAATATATATAAATTCTTTGATTCTACTCCCTGAACAGATTCGCGTGTTTTTTTCGTCTTAAACCATCTGATGAATCTTTTCTCTATAATTTTGACCTTCAGTTTTCATGATCAGAAAAAAGCCAATGAATCAACATCAATAGCGTGACGTCATCTTAATGGTTTGAATTTTGAGCAACGAATGAATGAATGGGTATTGTTTTACGCCGCTTTTAGCAATATTTCAGCAATATCGACGGGGACATCAGAAATGGCCTTCACACATTGTACCCATGTTGGGAATCGAGCCCGGGTCTTCGAAGACCTATTGGTTAAAGCTCGTTCGCCACGCCGAAGGCCCAGGTTCGATTCAACACATGGTTACAATAATGTGAAACCCATTTCTGGTGTGATATTGTTTCTTGTGTGTATGTGTATGTGTGTGTGTGTTGTGTGGTGTGTGCATGTACGTGCGTGGGTGTGAGTGAGTGCGCGTGCGTGCGTGCGTGCGTGCGTGCGTTTATACACGCATGCTTGCACAAAAGACGTATGCTGTTCTTCAGCCGATCCTGTTGCCGGTGGCTGGAGTTACTGGGTGTGGCGTTCAAGCACCTGCTCCAAAACATGTGGCTATGGGACAATCACGCGGACAAAGGAGAGAACTTGTGACAACCCAGAACCGGCCAACGGCGGAGCCACCTGTCCAGGAAGTGACACTTCCGATTACACTTACAAGTGCAATTCATTCACATGCCCAGGTGAGCTTTGTTTGTTTGTTTTTTTGTGTAATGCCACACTCGGCAATATTCCAGCTATATGACGGCGATCTGTAAACAATCGAGTCTGGGCCAGACAACTCACTGATTGATATCGTGAACATCGATCCACGCAATTAGGATCGATGACATGCTTCAACCATATCAGCGAGCCAGACCACCCGATCCCGTTAGTCGCCTCTAAGTCAGTTTTGATTTTTCAGTTTTTAACAATGATTCCACTTTGCTGTTATCGCTAAGATAAAGTGATACAGAAATATTCTGATGCCACTGCTTACAAAATAAATCCTTCAGTCTCTGGTTAAATGAAAATAAAAGAAACTGGATCTCCCATACCTTGGGATATCCATACATATGTAAATACATATAGATTTCTCACATCTGAAACCCAATTGTTTTGACCATTATCATCAAGTACCTTTAACATTTTTAACACTGGTATCAGGCACCATTCTAAGTAACTTACATTGCATAGTCTACGACAATCTAGAGGAAAACATAAGACCTAAATATTTATAGTAGGTGACAAAATTCTGGGTTTCCTTAGCAGGATTTTGATGTTGTTCACATGGTCTGTTTATTGAAACTGGACGTCACACGGTTATTAAAAGGGAAGAACGCATTTGTCAATTGAGCACCCTGAATGACTTTCAAGATGAATACCACTTCCTTTTTATATGCCCATTGTATGCAACATTAAGGGCTAAGTATACACCTGAATATTACTATGTCAATCCCAATTTCTTTAAATTCACATCTCTGTTAAACAACTCGAAGTTCTGACTTTTACCAAATTTCTCTATGTGCATTTACCATGCAATGAGACACAGGGAAAATATTATGTTATAGTACTGCGCTGAACGTACAAATTATAAATGTACTATAGGCCTGTGGCCTCCTGAGTATGGAAATAAAGAAATCGTAAGACTACGAACAAAGGAGACGAACAAAGAAACCCCTTTTTCATGTTTTGCAATACCACCATCTCAAACACAACAGCATTGGCTTTGTTAAGATTTACGTCTAGACTCCATTTCGAACAATACCTCTGCAACACAACATTTTTGCAAGCTATGTATAGAATAAAAAAATATCACATTATCAGCAAAAATGAATGAGTATCATGGCCATTATTTCTTGTCTTACACATATCCCATGTTGGCAACTATTTTGCAACTCAATAGCAAGTTCATTAAAATTTTATGAAGACACGATGATTTATATACACCTTGTCGACCGAACATTCATTCCCCTCACGCATGGGACACCTATGACCAAGCGAACCGTGTTTCCGACAATTAAATGAATTGAATATTGAGACAGACAGAACAAGGAGATGTTAATGTTGAGTTGATGTGCCCTTAAAGGGGCACTGATCTAACGCCATTCCCCGGACTGGTTGTTGCCTTTGTTATTGTTTTTTCCCCCGTGAGTACCCGGATGATACGCAACGCAACTGAGCGTGACCAGAGACTGGGCTACCGTCTGCAAGGACAGCTAAATAAACTTGGAGGCTGGAGGCAATATTTGTTTTACGCATTTTTGCATAAACACTGATTGGTTAACTGTGATCTATAAAGATTCGACAAAGGGCGCATGTTAAATAATTTCTTCAGCCTAAACAAACAGACAAAAAGAACGGCGGAGCTCATCGGAAGTCGTCATTTGGAAATACCCCAGATGGTTATAGTTTAATACTAAAAAAAGTATCCATGCAGTGAAAGCATTTTCGGATTTCGGATTGTGTAATACAATTACTACTCCCTTGTTGTCATACACGTTTTCTCGTATAACCCTACACTTGTTTATTTGTCGTCATTCACTTGATGCTCAGTTAATGAATTTATTACAGGTACAATTAGTGGTAGCACCACTTAGATTACCTGACAAAGGTTCTCATTTGGCATTTATTGTGTCTGGGGTAATTATTCAATCTAAATCCAGGTTTGAAGTGAGGTTATGTAATATGCACGTGGCAGCCCAGCAAGAGATGAATGATCAGTTGATTTACTTTTTTTTGTAAATCAACGGATCGTTCCTAGTCATCAAAGGATTAACAGAAAATACGTTGATTGATTAATCACTGTTATCTTGCACAGTGGATATGTCAAAAGTGAGTGTTTACATGTCTAGGTTTACTAAAACAAAGGGAATACACTCATATAATGGCGTGAAGTGCCGATGTAAAAACAACATACAATTTGTTCGAAGGGTTAACTGATAATACGTTGATTGGTTGCTCATTGTTATCAAACTCAATGGATTTTTTAGGAACCGTCGACGTAATGAAAATAGTTGTCACGGGCCTTTCTCAGCCGACCCTTGAGACTTGACACCCGAAACGATATATATCTTTTAGAATATTTGATAGTTACAGAGACACGTGACATCGAATAAGTTTTTTTGTATAGCTGCAGACGAGTGGGATATTATTCCTTTGTGTGGATATTCACGGATATATTCCTCGAATAAGGAAGCTGCCTATTTATACACATAAATTTGGTAAGTTGTAATTATGGTATTTGCATTTTGTTTTCCTTCATTTGAACCGATTCGTTCTTGTTTTTCTACGTCTTGGTTGGGAAATTCTTCAATGCGCGATAGACGTTGTTTTCACAGGTCATTTCCTTTGTAAGCGTGTATAGATTACCGTCAATTTGTAAAATGTGATTCTCTCAGGCAATTTTTAAAATGTGTAAATATTTCAGTCATTTTGACTAAAAAATCTGTCCAGATTAAGACGATCAAAAGGGCCTACAAACATCACAACAGATTATTATGTAGGATTAGAAGCCAAACAACATAGAAATGTACTTTTCAACGTAACATTTTCAGTCTCTTGGTGATGACATTAAACATCAAAATGTTTGGAATTCGTTATCATAATAATACAGATGGAAATGTTTTTCAGTCACTTTGTAAAATAACTGAATATTTAGACGTTTAATAAATATGTTACACATTTTGACAGTAAAAAAATATACACACTATAAAAAAAGCAATGCTCAGGTGAAATATTTACTTTGTGTTGCAAGTCAAAATAGTGTAAACGAAAATCTCAAAATTACCAAGCAAGTGACTTATCAAAACTTCGTCACCATTACCGATGCTACCCACAAAGATGCCTACATTTCCTTATTATTTCCAAAACTGTATTTCATTTTGTTGATCAATGTGACCATACGCTCTTATTACTACCGGTATCCATAAAAGTGACTAATGCGCTTACGAATGGCGCAACAGAGGTCGCGAGCTAGTCTAGATTTCTGCTCTACATCCGGGTACTCACTGGGAAAAAACAATAACAAAGGCAACAACCAGTCCCGGGGAATTGCGTTAGATCAGTGCCCCTTTAAGCTAGTATTCACCAGACCATAAGTAGAAGGTTGGCCTGTCTTAACTAGTCTTCTCCGTGGTGAAGTGGATATTGCGTCTACTCGGAAGGTTTCCGCCCATTAGTCACGGGTTGAACACGTAAAGGATATGATTGATTGTTCCAATATACCTTATACCTTTTGTGTAAAGTGGAATGATCCAATATGACTATGACAAAACGCATTATAGCTAAAATGGAGAAAATTATCATGAAACCGCCCGCATGTTATAAAAAATCGGCGGCCCACTGTAACTTGATAATGCCCATATATTGCTTGACTACGGGCCATTATCACGCCCGTTGTTAGGTGACGTCATAGGGTAGGGGAAGTGACGTCATCTGGTTTGTTCTATGACGTTTCCAAATTTTAAAAAGTGGGTCAGTGACATTCGTGTTGATTGGAGTAAATGTTTCAAAACCGATACTGTAATTTATTTTTATTTGACAACAAATTCCATCCATTTTATCTATAATAACGGTAACGGTCCCTCAGTCTTTTCAACTGCCCTCCTACGTCGGACAGTAAATGAGGACTTGGGGCTTCTGCAAATGATAATGCCCTGGGAAATAGCGTTACACTCAAATTATCATACCTCCATGTCAGAATCATGAGATCTGATTGGTCCACGTGATCTTGATGAAATACTGTGTAACCCACCTTGGAGGGTAATAAATTTCTCATCGGGAGAATAAAACTCTTATACCCCGCCACGAGCACTACAGGCTGAACGTGCATTTCTGAGAGACAGAATAAATCCTTTATATCCCACTTCAAAGCAAAAAGCCGCACGCTTTTCCGAGCCAATGGGTGTCACGTGGCATAGCGCAAGCTAACTTCAGCTCAATCGAGCAGCTGTTTTCTATCAATTTGGAATTTATTTGACTTATTTTACAATGTCATATTAAAACATGTCTGTAAGATAAATTCGTTGCAGCAGGATCAGTCGGGGTACATGTGGTTTTATACGACCCGCTCGTGGTATAAAACCTAACGCGAGACGCATACAACCACATGTGCCCCTCGAGATTCTGCTACAGCGTATAACGTAGGATGTTGTCATCATCGACCCGTGAAGATCAGGGTTACAATTGATATCCAGCAACCACCCGGGGTAGAATAGGTCTTCAGCAACCCATGCTTGTCGTAAAAGGCGACTATGCTTGTCGTAAAGGGCGACTACCGGGATCGGGTGGTCAGGCTCGCTGACTTGGTTGATGCATGTCATCGATCCCAATTGCGTGAATCGATGCTCATGATGACAATGACTAGATTGTCTGGTCCAGACTCGACCAATTCTCGAATATTGCTGAGTGCGGCGTTAAACAACAAACATCGTCATCATCAATTGACTTAACGTTTTGTGGATATACTTCTATGACATCATGACGTTGTAACGTCCACAACAAAAGATTTCACTTTTACGAAATTCCTTCAATGTGAGGCTTTGAGTATGTCAATCACATCTCGTAGTTCAGCGCCGTTGATTATAAAGATGACGACACAAGACTAAATGTTCGTTGCAACGGGAACCCCCGAGTTTATCCGACTGTCAAGAGCTGGTAAGCATTGGAATTAAATGAGTTTACGGATTGTAGGTTGGTTGGTTCTCTGGTTTCCGGGGCGGTCGGGTAGCCTTGTGGTTAAAGCGTTCGCTCCTCACGCCGAAGACCCTGGTTCGATTCCGGTCATGGGAACATTGTGTGAGGCCCATTTCTGGTTTACCCCACCGTGATATTGCTGGAATATTGCTAAAAGCGGTGTAAAACCATACTCAATCACTCACTCTGGTTTCCATCTTGCGATATATGTAACTCTAGGGTACATATTTACGATGCTTGTTGACTAAATATATAGTTTGGATATATTTATATATGATAGAGCAATCACAATGTTCGGTATTTCATGTGGGCTTACGACTGATTGCTTTTCTTTGCCTCCATGAATATTTTCTTGACAGGAAGGATGTGTCACACACGTTAATGTTATTGCGTAAATAAATCAGTAAAGCCTGTAACATGTTTGTTTGTTTGTGTGTTGCTTAACGCCGCAATCAGCAATATTCAAGCAATATGACGGCGGTCTGTAAATAATCCAGTCTGGGCCACACAATCCAGTGATTGACATCATGAGCATCGATCCACGAAATTTGGATACGATGACATGAATCAACCTAGTCAGCGAGCCTGACCACCCGATCCCGTTAGTCGCCTTTTACGACAAGCATAGTCGCCTTTTACGGCAAGCATAGGTTGCTGAAGACCTATTCTACCACAGAATCGTCACAGGTCACAAATGGTACGTGTTTACATTTCTACCTGACTTTTTTCATATCATGGTACAATGTCATTTATTAATTATTTTTTATCTGAGATTGACACCCTCCGATATATTGACAGTTGACGGCGGCTGGAGTCAGTGGTACATCCGGTGGACGGGGAGATGTTCTACAACGTGTGGGGGTGGGGTGAAGCGTCAGTACAGCTACCGCTGGTGCAATAATCCCCGACGCTCATACGGTGGCGCTTACTGTTCAGGATCCCCGTCCAAGACGGAGGAAGTTCCGTGCAATCAACAGGGCTGTCCAGGTAAGAAAACCAAGATAAGCGGACACAGCAGGGTTACTGGAACGAATTGGTTTGGTTTGTTGTTTAACGCCGCACTCAGCAATATTCCAGCTATATGACGGCGGCCTGTAAATAATCGAGTCTGAACAAGACAATCCAGTGATTCATATCATGAGCATCGATCCACGCAATTGGGATTGATGACATGCATCAACCAAGTCAGCGAGCCTGACAACTCGATCCCGTTAGTCGCCTTTTACGACAAGCATAGTCGCCTTTTACGGCAACTTGGGTTGCTGAAGACCTATTCTAACGAAGGGTTGCCTTGGTAACAAACAAAACATAATATGGAACACATGTCACTGACATGTGATTTGTTTGTTTGTTGTTTAACGCCGCACTCAGCATATTTCAAGCTATATGACGTTGAGTCTAGACCAGACAATCCAGTCATGATGTCAATCACTGGATTGTCTAGTCCAGACTCGATTATTTACAGACCGCCGTCATATAGCTGAGTGCGGCGTTAAACAACAAACAAACAAGTATAACACGGCTGCCTGTAAATACTAGAGTCTGGACTGATTAATCGTGATAGTAAGGGACTCATGTCTCATAAAATTACGTTGGATAAATACCGCGGGGACACGGGTGGCCCAGTCGTCTAAGGCGCCGCAATCTGCTGTGCAGAGTTGCGTCCCTTGAGCGCGACGGGAAACTGTGGTGTTGAATCGTGGTGTTGAAATCTTGGTTATTGTTTCCAGTTTTGTCAGCACCATACTGATTGGTTCCACTAAGACCTGCATCACTTCGGGCGTTCCTCCAACATTAAGCTGACACGCCGCGATATAACTTGAATACTGTTCACACCGCGTTGAACCCAATCCATTCACTCACACACCTGACCCGTGAAGATTCCGGGGTAGATTAGGTCTTCATCAAACCCATGCTTGCCGTAAAAGGCGACTATGCTTGTTGTAAAAGGCAACTAACGGGATCGGGTGGTCAGGCTCGCTGACTTGGTTGATACATGTCATCGATCCCAATTGCGTGGATCGATGCTCATGATGTCGATCACTGGATTGTCTGGTCCAGACTCGATTATATACAGACCTCCGTCACATAGCTGGAATATTGCTGAGTGCGGCGTTAAGCAACAAACAAGCAAACAAACTCACACACTTATTAACTAAACACGTTTCCATTTCTGTATGATATAGTAAGCGGAGCTTGGACCGCCTGGCTCGAGACGTCATATGGCACGTGCAGCGTCAGCTGTGGAGGAGGTCAGCGGGAGGAGATTTCAGAGCGAGGCTGCACAGATCCCGCCCCTGCTTACGGAGGCTCAAACTGTGTGGGGTCAACGGTCAAATACGAAACTAAAACGTGCAACACACATGATTGTTCCGGTCAGTAGTACTGTATTATTTTTGTCGGACGCAAGACATTGTGATGTTTTTTACAAAGTGACATATTCATTGTGAAAATCAGAAACGTCGAATGAAAACTCTTGAAACTTGTCCATGCCAATCGTTATTTGACAAGCTTTTGTTTGCTATCTCTGCTTCTTTGCGTCGTATAGTATGACAACTCTTGTGACAATTATCGAAGCATGAAGTAACTTTGTACAGGCCTTTCAGCGGATATCTTAGATGTATTTGACATTGATAAACATGAGATCAAATTCACATGTAGATATTTCCTTGAGTTGGTTGGTTGGCTTGTTGTTTGACGCCGCACTCAGCAATTTTCCAGCTATATGACGCCGGTCTGTAAATAGTAAGTGAGTGAGTGAGTATGGTTTTACGCCGCTTTTAGCAATATTCCAGCAATATCACGGCGGGGGACACCAGAAAATGGCTTCACATATTGTACCCATGTCGGGAATCGAACCAGGGTCTTCGGCGTGACGAGCGAACGCTTTAACCACTAGGCTACCCGACCGCCCCCTGTAAATAATCGAGTCTGGACCAGACAACCCAGTGATTAATATCATAAACATCGATCCACGCAATTGGTTGGTTTGTTGGTTTGTTGGTTAACGCCGCACTCAGCAATATTCCAGCTATATGGCGGCGATCTGTAAATAATCGAGTCTGGACCAGACAATCCAGTGACTGACATCATGAGAATCGATCTGCGCAATTGAGAAACGATGACATACATCAACTAAGTCAGCGAGGCTGACCACCCGATACCGTTAGTTGTCTCCTACGACAAGCATGGTCGCCTTTTACGGCAAGCATGGGTCGCAGAAGACCTATTCTATCCCGGAATCTTCGAGTGTCTATTGTTTTGCAGAGAGGAGTCCTGTTGCTCTGTCAGCTCCCGCAGAAATGGGTTTTATCTCAAATTTGTAGTTGTTGTTGTTGGTTTGTTGTTTAACGCTACACTCAGCAATATTCCAGCTATATGACGGCGGTCTGTAATCGCGTCTGAACCAGACAATCCAGTGATTCATATCATGAGCAGCGATCCACGCAATTGGGATCGATGACATGCATCAACCAAGTCAGCGTGCTTGCCAACCCGATCCCGTTAGTCGCCTTTTACGACAAGCATAGTGACCTTTTACGGCAAGCATGGGTTGCTGAAGACCTATTTTATCCCGGATCTTCACGGGTCGTCAAATTTTTAAGGATTAGGGTGTTGTTTTGTCAGCACCAATGCTCGTGGGTTTGGATGCGACAGATGCCTGCATTAGTCCCCCCCCCCCCCCCCTCCCCTAGATATAGCTGACATACTGCACACAACATAGCCACCTAACTTATCTCATTTCAGCGCCTATGGGTTCGCCCCGATTATGTTTCTAGGTTTGTCAGCACCATACCCGTGCTCGTGGGTTTCACCGAAGTGGACGTCTGAGACCTGCATCACTTCGGGCTTTCCTCCCACATTAAGCTGACACGCCGTGATGTAACTGGAATACTGTTAAAAGCGGCGTTAAACCCAACTCACTCACTCACTCACTCATTTCAGCGCCTATCAATGGTGGCTGGGCATCGTGGGAGTCTGACTCTGTACTGACGTGTTCGGTGACCTGCGGGGCCGGGACAAGAAACAGAGTCCGGTCGAGAACCTGTTCCAACCCAGCGCCTGCTAATGGCGGGAGCAAGTGCCCTGGATCCGATACAGACACCGATCCGGAAAACTGCAACGAAGGGGCGTGCCCAGGTATTATGGTTTCCACGGCGGGAAGTCGAAAACATAATAAACAATTATAACGAACTCACAGGGGCCACTAATTTTAGTTCGAAATAACCATAGTTCGTTATAAGCATACATACAGGATATACACAGCAAATGAGGGACCAAAAAAAATACGTTATATCCGTCAGTTCGCTATAAGCGTGTTCGTTATAAACGTAGGTTACTGTAGTTTGTTTGTTTGTTTGTTGTTTAACGCCGCATTCAGCCATATTCCAGCAATGTGACGTCGGTCTGTAAAATAATCGAGTCTGGACCAGGCAATCCGGTGATTGACATCATGAGCATCGATCCATCTATTTGGGATACGATGACATGTATCGACCAAGTCAGCGAGCCTGACCACCCGATCCCGTTAGTCACCTCTTACCACAAGCATAGTCACATTTTACGGCAAGCATGGGTTGCTGAAGACCTATTCTACCCCGGATCTGTGAACTGAGATTGTTATTGGCTGTACCCTTGACGGGGGTTAAAGTACTGTAAAATTATTGTCCCCCTGAGAGGGTATAGTAGGTCCATATCATTCAAATTACGTTATTCCTATCCTAGTTTTAATCAAAGAATTTGTGTTCTTTTAAATTCCGGCTAAATTTCCTAATCGTCGCCAGCAGCTGAAGGGATGATGTAAATCCGGCTGGGGTCCATGCAGGTAGCAAAGGTAATGTAAGTCCCCACGGATCCTGGTGTCGTAACTGCTTTCGGGCGTCCATAGCGATCCTAATACAGTTACTAACTGTATTGCCGTTCCTTGTCCTCGTGGTCAAAGACATTGCCACTCGCCTTGTCCGCCGCGGCTCGGCTCCGTCAAGGAGTGATTGGTCTAACGATATTTACTCCAAGTTGTCTCTATCAGCATTCACGCACGCATAATAAAGAAACGCAACACCAGTTTTACACTCATATAGTTTTACTTACTCTCAGCCCATCTATCAATACAGGACAGGATCAGACCGACCAGACTCGTCACTAACTGGGGAAACTTAGAACGATCGGGATTCGACTCGATCGATTGCAAACCGCGCTCTCCTCTCCTAATGTTGAAGGTAGCATTCTATAGTGTTCTGGCCTGGCCTGTCTTTGTCACATGTCACAATACCTCCTTTTGATTCGTTAAAGGTTTGACCATGAACTCATGTGTGTCGTAATCGGAAAAATACAGAAGCATACGTGCCATATTGCTCATCTCTCTTTTGATTTAGTGACTCGCATCCGGAAGCTCCGAATGAAATATACCTTGAAACTCTCTATTTGTTTCATTAACTAATGGACGATAGCCAGGAACCGATCCAATGATAATTATGAAATGTCCAGAATACACTTATGATAAATGTGAAATGTCTTTTATCTATTGATTCCTTTCAAACTAAAAGTTCTGTCACAAACTATATCTAATGCAACTCCTCATTGCAGCTATAACGGTTACCATTTTCTAATGTTTTTGGGATGCATTTTTAACCTTATAACACTAGCATGGTGATCTACCTTCAGCTGCTGACGATCTATAGCCCCCTTTATATTGTATTGTAATATATAGTGATTTTTTTATGGTAAAATGCTAGTTTCAACTATTAATCTATGATATTCTAGTAATTTTGCTGTCCATCGATTACAGGTTTTTATTTAGCTTAAAGATAAGTCTTCATATGTATAACTTCTCGTCACGATATGGCTGAAATATTGCCGATGTGACGTAAAGCATAAACTCACTCACTCACTCACTCACCAGATCATCACGGTTCCACTCACTCATTGACTGGTTCTTTGCCCTAAATTGACTGGATTTACGTCCTACGTTGTTAGCCTCCGATAATTATGGGTTCAAATCCTATGGTCCATGGTTTGCCAGCACCTTACCCGTCCTTGTGGGTTTCACTAAAACCGACTCGTTCACAGAGACATTAAACCAAAGTCACAAATCTACAGGAGATGCGGATCCTTCTTACACCGGCAATGTATATGCTGTTAATAATACAGTAAACTACGTTTATAACGAACACGCATATAACGAACTGACGGATATAACGAACATACTTTTTAGTCCCGACCATTGGCTGTATATATGCTGTAAATATGCTTATAACGAACTACGGTTATTACGAACTAAAATTAGTGGTCCCCTCGAGTTCGTTATAACCGTAGTCTACTGTACTTTCTGTTTCAGTTGATGGAAACTGGGGCAACTGGGGTAGCCCTAGCAACGGTGACTGCTCTGTGACGTGTGGCGGAGGCAAGATGACGTCAACACGGACGAGAACGTGCAGCAACCCCGCCCCTGGCCTGGGGGGAGCTCTGTGTGGTGGCTCCCCGAAAGAGGTACAGGATCTGTCTTGCAATAGTCAAACCTGCCCAGGTATGTAATCTCATAAGGTCTCGTATTTCCAAATATCCTGTTTTTTGTTTTGTGCAAGATATCGTATTCCAATATTTTAAAAAAAAATAAAAGTATACTTCTTGTCGGTACATTTAAAACTCAGAAGCACAAATACGAATCCCGACCAATGACACCTCTTGTTCACATGCGCAACACTGGGAAGAGTTGCGTCCCTTAGGTGTGCCAGAAACCTATGATCGTGGGTTCTGGACAATCCAAGATCCACATTGATTTTGTTTCTCGTTTTCTCAGCACTATAACGTCCTCGTGTGTTTCACCAAGGTGAAAACAAAGATCACTTTCGTACCACATCAAGCTGACATGCCTTGATACAACTGCAATACTGTTCCAAGCGGTGTTAAAGATAGTCATCGAGTCATACGTAAAGGCTTGATGACCCTAAAGTACACGTGGCCTGTATATGTCACAATGAAATTCACATGCCAGCAACATCAACACGCAAATCAAAATTGACAGAAGTCCGATGGATGTTCTCCCACACTAGGAACCACAGGTGGCCCATTCGTCTGAGACGCAGCAATTCGCTATGCAGAGTTGCGTCCCTTAGTCTAACCAGAAACCTATGATCGTGGCTTCGAATCCCGGTTCGCCCCGATTATGTGTCGAGGTTTGTTAACATCATACCTTGCTCGTGGGTTTCACTGAACTGGAAAGGGGCGGTCGGGTAGCCTTGTGGTTAAAGCGTTCGCTCGTCACGCCGAAGACCCGGGTTCGATTCCCGACATGGGTACAATATGTTAAGCCCATTTCTGGTGTCACCCGCCGTGATGTTGCTGGAATTGCTAAAAGCGGCGTAAAACCATTCACACTCACTACTCACTGAAGTGGAAAACGTCTGAGATATGCACCCCTTCATGATTACCTCTAAGCTGTGATGTAACTGGAATACTGTTCAAAGCGACATTAAACAAAAACTCACTCACTCACTCTTCAGTGGACGGGAACTGGGGCACGTGGATAACGACATCGACCGACCCCTGCACCGTGTCATGTGGAGGAGGGACTAAAACACGCCGCTCAAACAGACAATGTAATAATCCCTCACCCGTCGGGACGGGGGCCACCTGCCCTGGGGTCAGCTACCAAACGGAAGATGTGGCGTGTAATCCTGATAATTGCCCAGGTACAGTTCGACCAATTTTCATCAGCATTTCATTTTTATTTTATTTGTTTATGGTTGGTTGGTTGGTTGGTTTGTTGTTTAACGCCGCACTCAGCAATGTTCCAGCTATATGACGGCGGTCTGTAAATAATCGAGTCTGGACCAGACAATCCAGTGATTAATATCATGAGCATCGATCCACGCAATTTGGCTTGATTGACATGTATCAACTAAGTCAGCGATACTGACCGACCGATCCCGTTAGTTGCCTTTTACGACAAGCATAGCCACCTTTTACGGCAAGCCTGAGTTGCTGAAGACCTATTCTACTCCAGAAACTTCACTGGTCTTTTTTATGACTTGTGGCAAATAATAGACCATGTTAAAATGATGGATCTTTTTCTAAACAAGAAGCATTTCCTTTTAGCGGACTTAATTAATTATTCAGTTTCATGGTGTTTGAGTTTATGTATCATGTGAAAGACTGAAAACTCCATTTTTGATCTGTTCTAAGGCGTTAGTGTTGCATCCGCTGGTCATAGGTTCGATTTAACCCGATCACGAGCCTGTATGTGTTTGCTTGTTTGTTGTTTAACGCCGCACTAAAAACAATTCCACCTATAAGACGGCGGTTCGTAAATAATCGAGTCTGGACCAGATAATACAGTGGTTGACATCATGGGCATCGATCCATGCAATTTGGATACGATGACATGCATCAACCAAGTCAGCGAGTCTGACCAACTGATCCCGTTAGTCGCCTCTTCCGACAAACATAGTCGCCTTGTACGGCAAGCATGGGTTGCTGAAGGTCTATTCTACCCCGGATCTTCACGAGTCTGTCCCAGACAGCTGTCATCCAAAGTTTGGCTGCCCTCCATGAAAAGTGTGAAGTCGCTCCCCGTGACAAGGCCTCATGTAACATAACGATCAATTGTAAGCATCACAACATTAATTGTTTGATCAAGGAACTTGGTACAAGTGACCTAAAAATAATGTCACATAAGCGGTCAGTTTATTTACTCAGGAAGACATCTGTCAAAACCATTCACCAGAACTTTTGACACCTGAAGATCCAACAAACAAACAAAACATTTACCACTTGTGTTTTTTCAGATGAATCATATGCCAATAAATGGCCAATAGAGAAGAGGAACCTGTTGATCGTCTTTCAGAGTGGGTTAAGTCAGTGCGCGATGTCATTGGTGGTATGCACAAGCTTAGAAATAGGAAACAGAATTGGAATGAATCCAGTCTGTCCCTGCCAGCTGTCATCTTAGCTATTGATGCCCTACATGAAAAGTGTAGTGTTGTTCCCACCGACAAGGCTTCAGATAACATAACAATATAGCACATTATATGTAAGCCTCGCATCATTAATTGTTTGATCAAAGAACTTGGTATAAGTGACCTAAAAATAATGTCACATAAGAGGCCAATGTCACATAACAAACAAACAAACAAACAAACACATGCATACGCCCACTAATATGGATCGGATGGTCAGACTCTGTGACTAGAGTATTCTGACTGTGGAACAGCAGCGGCGTTAAAGAACATTCACTCACTCTCATTTGTAAGAACAATTTGCGGTCACAACTCTCTGAGGATCATACAAGGATTGCCATAAAAGGCGACTATGCTTGTCGTAAAAGGCGACTATGCTTGTCGTAAAAGGCGACTATGCTTGTCGTAAAAGGCGACTATGCTTGTCGTAAAAGGCGACCAACGGGATCGAGTGATCAGGCTCGCTGACTTGGTTGATGCATGTCATCGATCCCAATTGCGTCGATCGATGCTCATGATATTTATCACTGGATTGTCTGGTCCAGACTCGATATTATTTACAGACCGCCGTCATATAGCTGGAATATTGCTGAGTGCAGCGTTAAACAACAAACCAACCAACCAACTACAAGGATTTGTAAATTGTGACGTGTGTGTTTCTACAGTGGACGGAGAATGGTCCGCTTGGACGGTGTCTAACCAAGCTTCCTGTTCCAAAAGCTGCGGCTCTTATGGATTACGCACAACCTCATACAAGAGGACCTGTAGCGACCCTGCACCTGCTTATGGCGGGAGTGACTGTTCAACCTCCATTCTGGAAACCATTAAATCCATTGTGTCTGTTTGCAACCGAGTCGAATGCACAGGTGAGTATACCACAGTAACCCGGTGAGTATACCACAGTTACCCAATAAGTATACCTCAGTAACCCACTGAATATACCACAGTTACCCATTGAGTATACCACAGAAACCCATTGAGTATATCACAGCAATCCAATAAGTATAACAGTTACCCATTGAGTATACCACAGTTACCCATTGAGTATACCACAGTAGCCCAGTGAGTATACCACAGCTACCCAGTGAGTATACCACAGTAACCCATTGAGTATACCACAGTAGCCCAGTGAGTATACCACAGCTACCCAGCGAGTATACCACAGTAACCCAATGAGTATACCACAGTAACCCATTGAGTATACCACAGCTACCCAGTGTGTATACCAGAGTAACCCATTGAGTATACCACAGTTACCCATTAAGTATACCACAGTAACCCAGTGAGTATACCACAGCTACCCATTGAGTAGACCGCAGTAACCCATTGAATATACAACAGTAACCCAGTGAGTATACCATAGTTACCCATTGAGTATACCACAGCTACCCAGTGAGTATACCACAGTAACCCAGTGAGTATTCCACAGTTACCCAATACGTATACCACAGCTACCCAGTGTGTATACCAGAGTAACCCATTGAGTATACCACAGTAACCCAGTCAGTATACCACAGTAATCCTGTATCTATACCACGTTATCCCAGTAAGTAAACCACAGTTACCCAGTCAGTATACCAGAGTAATCCTGTATGTATACCACGTTATCCCAGTATGTAAACCAGAATAACCCAGTCAGTATACCACAGTAATCCTGTATGTATACCACGTTATCTTTGTAAGTAAACCACAGTAACCCAGTCAGTATACCAATGTAACCCAGTTAGTATACCTCAGTAACCCAATCAGTATACCAAAGTAATCCTGAATGTATAACACGTTTTCCCAGTAAGTAAACCACAGTAACACAGTCAGTATACCACAGTAATCATGTATGTATACCAATGTAACCCAGTTAGTATACCTCAGTAACCCAATCAGTATACCAAAGTAATCCTGAATGTATAACACGTTTTCCCAGTAAGTAAACCACAGTAACACAGTCAGTATACCACAGTAATCATGTATGTATACCACGTAATCCCAGTAAGTAAACCACAGTAAACAGTCAGTATACCACAGTAATCCTGTATTTATACCACGTCATCCCAGTAAGTAAACCACAGTTACGCAGTTAGTATCCCACAGTAATCCTGTATGTATACCACGTTATCCCAGTAAGTAAACCACAGTAACACAGTCAGTATACCACAGTAATCATTTATGTATACCACGTTATCCCAGTAAGTAAACCACAGTAAACAGTCAGTATACCACAGTAAACCTGTATGTATACCACGTTATTTCCAGTAAGTAAACCACATTAACCCAGTCACTATACCACAGTAGTCCTGTATGTATACCACGTTATCCCAGTAAGTAAACCACAGTAACCCAGTCAGTATACCACTGTAATCCTGTATGTATACCACGTCATCCCAGTAAGTAAACCACATTAACCCAGTCAGTATACCACAGTAACCCAGTTAGTATACCTCAGTAACCCAATCAGTATACCACAGTAATCCTGTATGTATACCACGTTATCCCAGTAAGTAAATCACTGTAACCCAGTCAGTATACCACAGTAAACCTGTATGTATACAACGTTATCCGAGTAAGTAAACCACTGTAACCCAGTCAGTATACCACAGTAATCCTGTATGTATACCACGTTATCCCAGTAAGTAAATCACAGTTACCCAGTCAGTATACCACAGTAATCCTGTATGTATACCACGTTTTCCCAGTATGTAAACCAGAATAACCCAGTCAGTATACCACAGTAATCCTGTATGTATACCACGTTATCTTTGTAAGTAAACCACAGTAACCCAGTCAGTATACCAATGTAACCCAGTTAGTATACCTCAGTAACCCAATCAGTATACCAAAGTAATCCTGTATGTCTACCACGTTATCCCAGTAAGTAAACCACTCTAACCCAGTCAGTATACCACAGTAATCCTGTATGTATACCACGTTATCCCAGTAAGTAATCCACAGTAACCCAGTCAGTATACCACAGTAATAGTGTATGTATACAACGTTATTCCAGTAAGTAAACCACAGTAACCCAGTCAGTATACCACAGTAATCCTGTATGTATACCACGTTATCCCAGTGACTAAACTACAGTAACCTAGTCAGTATACCACAGTAATCCTGTATGTATACCACATTATCCCAGTAAGTAAACCACATTAACCCAGTCAGTATACCACAGTAATCCTGTATGTATACCACGTTATCCCAGTAAGTAAACCACAGTAACACAGTCAGTATACCACAGTAATCCTGTATGTATACCACGTTATCCCAGTAAGTAAACCACAGTAACACAGTCAGTATACCACAGTAATCCTGTATGTATACCACGTTATCCCAGTAAGTAAACCACAGTAACACAGTCAGTATACCACAGTAATCCTGTATGTATACCACGTTATCCCAGTAAGTAAACCTCAGTAACACAGTCAGTATACCACAGTAATTCTCTATGTATACCACGTTATGCCAGTAAGTAAACCACAGTAACCCAGTCAGTATACCACAGTAATCCTGTATGTATACCACGTTATCTTTGTAATTAAACCACAGTTACCCAGTCAGTATACCACTGTAACCCAGTTAGTATACCTCAGTAACCCAATCAGTATACCACAGTAATCCTGTATGTCTACCACGTTATCCCAGTAAGTAAACAACTGTAACCTAGTCAGTATACCACAGTTATCCTGTATGTATACCACGTTATCATTGTAAGTAAACCACAGTTACCCAGTTAGTTACCTACAGTAATCTTGTATGTATACCACGTTATCTCAGTAAGTAAACCGCAGTAACCCAGTCAGTATACCACAGTAATCCTGTATGTATACCACGTTATCCCAGTAAGTAAACCACAGTAAACAGTCACTATACCACAGTAAACCTGTATGTATACCAAGTTATCCGAGTAAGTAAACCACTGTAACCCAGTCAGTATACCACAGTAATCCTGTATGTATACCACGTTATCCCAGTTAGTAAACCACAGTTACCCAGTCAGTATACCACAGTAATCCTGTATGTATACCACGTTATCATTGTAAGTAAACCACAGTAACCCAGTCAGTATACCACAGTAATCCTGTATGTATACCACGTTTTCTTTGTTAATAAACCACAATAACCCAGTCAGTATACCACAGTAATCCTGTATGTATACCACGTTATCCCAGTATGTAAACCACATTAACCCAGTCAGTATACCACAGTAATCCTGTATGTATACCACGTTATCTTTGTAAGTAAACCACAGTAACCCAGTCAGTATAGCAATGTAACCCAGTTACTATACCTCAGTAACCCAATCAGTATACCACAGTAATCCTGTATGTGTACCACGTTATCCCAGTAAGTAAACCACTCTAACCCAGTCAGTATACCACAGTAATCCTCTATGTATACGACGTTATCATTTTAAGTAAACCACAGTAACCCAGTCAGTATACCACTGTAACCCAGTTAGTATACCTCAGTAATCCTTTATGTATACCACGTCATCCCAGTAAGTAAACCACAGTAACCCAGTCAGTATACCACAGTAATCCTGTATGTATACCACGTCATCCCAGTAAGTAAACCACAGTAACACAGTCAGTACACCACAGTAATCCTGTATGTATACCACGTTATCCCAGTAAGTAAACCACATTAACCCAGTCACTATACCACAGTAACCCAGTTAGTATACCTCAGTAACCCAATCAGTATACCACAGTAATCCTGTATGTATACCACGTTATCCCAGTAAGTAAACCACATTAACCCAGTCACTATACCACAGTAACCCAGTTAGTATACCTCAGTAACCCAATCAGTATACCACAGTAATCCTGTATGTATACAACGTTATCCCAGTTAGTAAACCACAGTTACCCAGGTAGTAACCAACAGTAATTTTGTATGTATACCACGTTATCCCAGTAAGTAAACCACAGTAACCCAGTCAGTATACCACAGTAATCCTGTATATATACCACGTTATCCCAGTAAGTAAACCACAGTAACCCAGTCAGTATACCACTGTAACCGAGTTACTATACCTCAGTAATCCTGTATGTATACCACGTCATCCCAGTAAGTAAACCACAGTAACAAAGTCAGTATACCAGAGTAATCCTGTATCTATACCACGTCATCCCAGTAAGTAAACCACAGTAACACAGTCAGTACACCACAGTAATCTTGTATGTATACCACGTTATCCCAGTAAGTAAACCAACTTAACCCAGTCACTATACCACAGTAACCCAGTTAGTATACCTCAGTAACCCAATCAGTATACCACAGTAATCCTGTATGTATACCACGTTATTCCAGTAAGTAAACCACTGTAACCCAGTCAGTATACCACAGTAATCCTGTATGTATACCACGTCATCCCAGTAAGTAAACCACAGTTACCCAGTTAGTATCCCACAGTAATCCTGTATGTATACCACGTCATCCCAGTAAGTAAACCACAGTTACCCAGTGAGTATCCCACAGTAATCCTCTATGTATACCACGTTATCCCAGTAAGTAAACCACAGTTAACAGTCGGTATACCACAGTAAACCTGTATGTATGCCACGTTTTTTCCAGTAAGTAAACCACAGTAACCCAGTCAGTATACCACAGTAATCCTGTATGTATACCACGTTATCCCAGTAAGTAATCCACAGTAACCCAGTCAGTATACCACAGTAATAGTGTATGTATAAAACGTTATTCCAGTAAGTAAACCACAGTAACCCAGTCAGTATACCACAGTAATCCTGTATGTATACCACGTTATCCCAGTGACTAAACTACAGTAACCTAGTCAGTATACCACAGTAATCCTGTATGTATACCACATTATCCCAGTAAGTAAACCACATTAACCCAGTCAGTATACCACAGTAATCCTGTATGTATACCACGTTATCCCAGTAAGTAAACCACAGTAACACAGTCAGTATACCACAGTAATCCTGTATGTATACCACGTTATCCCAGTAAGTAAACCACAGTAACACAGTCAGTATACCACAGTAATCCTGTATGTATACCACGTTATCCCAGTAAGTAAACCACAGTAACACAGTCAGTATACCACAGTAATCCTGTATGTATACCACGTTATCCCAGTAAGTAAACCTCAGTAACACAGTCAGTATACCACAGTAATTCTCTATGTGTACCACGTTATCCCAGTAAGTAAACCACAGTAACCCAGTCAGTATACCATAGTAATCCTGTATGTATACCACGTTATCTTTGTAATTAAACCACAGTTACCCAGTCAGTATACCACTGTAACCCAGTTAGTATACCTCAGTAACCCAATCAGTATACCACAGTAATCCTGTATGTCTACCACGTTATCCCAGTAAGTAAACAACTGTAACCTAGTCAGTATACCACAGTTATCCTGTATGTATACCACGTTATCATTGTAAGTAAACCACAGTTACCCAGTTAGTTACCTACAGTAATCTTGTATGTATACCACGTTATCTCAGTAAGTAAACCGCAGTAACCCAGTCAGTATACCACAGTAATCCTGTATGTATACCACGTTATCCCAGTAAGTAAACCACAGTAAACAGTCACTATACCACAGTAATCCTGTATGTATACCACGTTATCCCAGTTAGTAAACCACAGTTACCCAGTCAGTATACCACAGTAATCCTGTATGTATACCACGTTATCATTGTAAGTAAACCACAGTAACCCAGTCAGTATACCACAGTAATCCTGTATGTATACCACGTTTTCTTTGTTAGTAAACCACAATAACCCAGTCAGTATACCACAGTAATCCTGTATGTATACCACGTTATCCCAGTATGTAAACCACATTAACCCAGTCAGTATACCACAGTAATCCTGTATGTATACCACGTTATCTTTGTAAGTAAACCACAGTAACCCAGTCAGTATAGCAATGTAACCCAGTTACTATACCTCAGTAACCCAATCAGTATACCACAGGAATCCTGTATGTATACCACGTTATCCCAGTAAGTAAACCACTCTAACCCAGTCAGTATACCACAGTAATCCTCTATGTATACGACGTTATCATTGTAAGTAAACCACAGTAACCCAGTCAGTATACCACTGTAACCCAGTTAGTATACCTCAGTAATCCTTTATGTATACCACGTCATCCCAGTAAGTAAACCACAGTAACCCAGTCAGTATACCACAGTAATCCTGTATGTATACCACGTCATCCCAGTAAGTAAACCACAGTAACACAGTCAGTACACCACAGTAATCCTGTATGTATACCACGTTATCCCAGTAAGTAAACCACATTAACCCAGTCACTATACCACAGTAACCCAGTTAGTATACCTCAGTAACCCAATCAGTATACCACAGTAATCCTGTATGTATACCACGTTATCCCAGTAAGTAAACCACATTAACCCAGTCACTATACCACAGTAACCCAGTTAGTATACCTCAGTAACCCAATCAGTATACCACAGTAATCCTGTATGTATACAACGTTATCCCAGTTAGTAAACCACAGTTACCCAGGTAGTAACCAACAGTAATTTTGTATGTATACCACGTTATCCCAGTAAGTAAACCACAGTAACCCAGTCAGTATACCACAGTAATCCTGTATATATACCACGTTATCCCAGTAAGTAAACCACAGTAACCCAGTTAGTATACCACAGTAATCCTGTATGTATACAACGTTATCCCAGTTCGTAAACCACAGTTACCCAGGTAGTAACCAACAGTAATTTTGTATGTATACCACGTTATCCCAGTAAGTAAACCACAGTAACCCAGTCACTATACCACAGTAATTCTGAATGTATAACACGTTTTCCCAGTAAGTAAACCACAGTAACACAGTCAGTATACCACAGTAATCATGTATGTATACCACGTTATCCCAGTAAGTAAACCACAGTAAACAGTCAGTATACCACAGTAATCCTGTATGTATACCACGTCATCCCAGTAAGTAAACCACAGTTACGCAGTTAGTATCCCACAGTAATCCTGTATGTATACCACGTTATCCCAGTAAGTAAACCACAGTAACACAGTCAGTATACCACAGTAATCATTTATGTATACCACGTTATCCCAGTAAGTAAACCACAGTAAACAGTCAGTATACCACAGTAAACCTGTATGTATACCACGTTATTTCCAGTAAGTAAACCACATTAACCCAGTCACTATACCACAGTAGTCCTGTATGTATACCACGTTATCCCAGTAAGTAAACCACAGTAACCCAGTCAGTATACCACAGTAATCCTGTATGTATACAACGTTATCCCAGTAACTAAACCACAGTAACCCAGTCAGTATACCACAGTAATCCTGCATGTATAACACGTTATCCCAGTAAGTAAACCACAGTAACCCAGTCAGTATGCCACAGTAATCCTGTATGTATACCACGTCATCCCAGTAAGTAAACCACAGTTACCCAGTTAGTATCCCACAGTAATCCTGTATGTATACCACGTCATCCCAGTAAGTAAACCACAGTTACCCAGCTAGTATCCCACAGTAATCCTGTATGTATACCACGTCATCCCAGTAAGTAAACCACAGTTACCCAGTTAGTATCCCACAGTAATCCTGTATGTATACCACGTTGTCCCAGTAAGTAAACCACAGTAACCCAGTCAGTATACCACAGTAATCCTGTATGTATACCACGTTATCCCATTAAGTAAACCACAGTAAACAGTCAGTATACCACAGTAAACCTGTATGTATGCCACGTTTTTTCCAGGTAAGTAAACCACAGTAACCCAGTCAGTATACCACAGTAATCCTGTATGTATACCACGTTATACCAGTAAGTAATCCACAGCAACCCAGTCAGTATACCACAGTAATCCTGTATGTATACCATGTTATTCCAGTAAGTAAACCACAGTAACCCAGTCAGTATACCAGAATAATCCTGTATGTATACCACGTTATCCCAGTAAGTAAACCACTCTAACCCAGTCAGTATACCACAGTAATCCTGTATGTATACGACGTTATCATTGTAAGTAAACCACAGTAACCCAGTCAGTATACCACTGTAACCCAGTTAGTACACCTCAGTAATCCTGTATGTATACCACGTTATCCCAGTAAGTAAACCACAGTAACCCAGTCAGTATACCACAGTAATCCTGTATGTATACGATGTTATCATTGTAAGTAAACCACAGTAACCCAGTCAGTATACCACTGTAACCCAGTTAGTATACCTCAGTAATCCTGTATGTATACCACGTCATCCCAGTAAGTAAACCACAGTAACCCAGTCAGTATACCACAGTAATCCTGTATGTATACCACGTTATCCCAGTAAGTAAACTACATTAAGCCAGTCACTATACCACAGTAACCCAGTTAGTATACCTCAGAAACCCAATCAGTATACCACAGTAATCCTGTATGTATACCACGTTATCCCAGTAAGTAAACCACTGTAACCCAGTCGGTATACCACAGTAATCCTGTATGTATACCATGTTATCATTGTAAGTAAACCACAGTAACACAGTCAGTATACCACAGTAATCCTGTATGTATACCACGTTATCCCAGTAAGTAAACCACAGTAACACAGTCAGTATACCAAAGTAATCCTGTATGTATACAACGTTATCCCAGTTAGTAAACCACAGTTACCCAGGTAGTAACCAACAGTAATCTTGCATGTATACCACGTTATCCCAGTAAGTAAACCACAGTAACCCAGTCAGTATACCACAGTAATCCTGGATGTATAACACGTTCACCCAGTAAGTAAACCACAGAAACCCAGTCAGTATACCACAGTAATCCTGTATGTATACCACGTTAAAATTGTAAGTAAACCACAGTAACCCAGTCAGTATACCACAGTAATCCTGTATATATACCACGTTATCCCAGTAAGTAAACCACAGTAACCCAAGTAGTATACCATAGTAATCCTGTATGTATACAACGTTATCCCAGTTAGTAGACCACAGTTACCCAGGTAGTAACCAACAGTAATTTTGTATGTATACCACGTTATCCCAGTAAGTAAACCACAGTAACCCAGACACTATACCACAGTAATCCTGAATGTATACCACGTTATCCCAGTAAGTAAACCACAGTAAACAGTCAGTATACCACAGTAATCATGTATGTATACCACGTTATCCCAGTAAGTAAACCACAGTAAACAGTCAGTATACCACAGTAAACCTGTATGTATACCACGTTTTTTCCAGTAAGTAAACCACATTAACCCAGTCACTATACCACAGTAATCCTGTATGTATACCACGTTATCCCAGTAAGTAAACCACAGTAACCCAGTCAGTATACCACAGTAATCCTGTATGTATACCACGTTATCCCAGTAAGTAAACCACAGTAACCCAGTCAGTATACCACAGTAATCCTTTATGTATAACACGTTATCCCAGTAAGTAAACCACACTTACCCAGTCAGTATGCCACAGTAATCCTGTATGTATACCACGTCATCCCAGTAAGTAAACCACAGTTACCCAGTTAGTATCCCACAGTAATCCTGTATGTATACCACGTCATCCCAGTAAGTAAACCACAGTTACCCAGTTAGTATCCCACAGTAATCCTGTATGTATACTACGTCATCCCAGTAAGTAAACCACAGTTACCCAGTTAGTATCCCACAGTAATCCTGTATGTATACCACGTTATCCCAGTAAGTAAACCACAGTAACCCAGTCAGTATACCACAGTAATCCTATATGTATACCACGTTATCCCAGTAAGTAAACCACAGTAAACAGTCAGTATACCACAGTAAACCTGTATGTATGCCACGTTTTTTCCAGTAAGTAATCCACAGTAACCCAGTCAGTATACCACAGTAATCCTGTATGTATACCACGTTATCCCAGTAAGTAAACCACAGTAACCCAGTCAGTATACCACAGTAATCCTGTATGTATACCACGTCATCCCAGTAAGTAAATCACAGTTACCCAGTTAGTATCCCACAGTAATCCTGTATGTATACCACGTCATCCCAGTAAGTAAACCACAGTTACCAAGTTAGTATCCCACAGTAATCCTGTATGTATACCACGTCATCCCAGTAAGTAAACCACAGTAAACAGTCAGTATACCACAGTAAACCTGTATTTCAACACGTTATCCCAGTAAGTAAACCACAGTAACACAGTCAGTATACCACAGTAATCCTGTATGTATACCACGTTATCCCAGTAAGTAAACCACAGTAACCCAGTTAGTATACCACAGTAATCATGTATGTATACCACGTTATCCCAGTAAGTAAACCACATTAACCCAGTTAGTATACCACAGTAATCCTGTATGTATACCACGTTATCCCAGTAAGTAAACCACATTAACACAGTCAGTATACCACAGTAATCCTCTATGTATACAACGTTATCCCAGTAAGTAAACCACAGTAACTTAGTCAGTATACCACAGTAATCCTGTATGTATACCACGTCATCCCAGTAAGTAAACCACAGTAACCCACTCAGTATACCACAGTAATCCTGTATGTATACCACGTTATCCCAGTAAGTAAACCACAGTAACCCAGTCAGTATACCACTGTAACCCAGTAAGTATACCTCAGTAACCCAATCAGTATACCACAGTAATCCTGTGTGTATACCACGTTATCCCAGTAAGTAAACCACAGTAAACCAGTCAGTATACCACAGTAATCCTGTATGTATACAACGTTATCATTGTAAGTAAACCACAGTAACCCAGTCAGTATACCACTGTAACCCAGTTAGTATACCTCAGTAACCCAAGCAGTATACCACAGTAATCCTGTATGTATAACACGTTATCCCAGTAAGTAAACCACAGTAACCCAGTCAGTTTACCACAGTAATCCTGTATGTATACCACAATAACGCAGTTAGTAAACTGCATTATCCCAGTAAGTAAACCATAGCATTCCTGTCAGGGAAATATGCCTATATAACGTTTCACAATTTGTTGATCAAAATATAGATACAAAACAGGATGTATTATCCGAACTGATGCAAACAGAGAATATATGCACGTACCTCTCTGTTCTTACAGGGGCACAGGTGGCCCAGTCGTCTAGGGCGCCGCAATTGGCTGTGCAGAGTTGCGTCCCTTGGTCCCGCCAGAAACTTATGATCGTGGGTTCGAATCCCGGTTCGCCCCAATTATGTTTCTAGGTTTCTCAGGACGATACCCGTGCTCTTGGGTTTCACCAAACTGGTAAACGTCTGACACATGCATCGGTTTGGGCGTCCCTCCCATATTAAGGTGACACACTGTGACATAACTGGATTACTTTTAAAAGCAGCGACAAACCCAACTCACTCACTCACTGCTACAAACATCCTCCTGAGGAGTCACACAGATGAACGATCCATCACCAGGTTATGGAGGAAAATTGTACCGGGGGAAGCTGGCACTCTGAAAGACCAGTATGCACATTTCTATAGTAATGCGATGAAACGAAGTCTTGAGGCGAAGATGAGATGCGCTGATGCGAAGAGGGGATGCGGTGAAGGGATGCGGAGAGGGCATGTGATGACATGAAGACGCGATGCGATGAAGGGATGCGAACGGGGCATGTGGTGACATGAAGATGCGATGCGATGAAGGAATGCAAAGAGTGGATGTGGTGACACGAAGATGCGATGCGATGAAGGGATGCGAACGGGGCATGTGGTGACATGAAGATGCGATGCGATGAACGGATGCGAAGATGGGATGTGATGACATGAAGACGCGATGCGAAGAAGGGATGCGAACGGGGCATGTGGTGACATGAAAATGCGATGCGATAAACGGATGCAAAGAGTGGATGTGGTGACACAAAGATGCGATGCGATGAAGGGATGCAAAGAGGGCATGTGATGACACGAAGATGCGATGCGATGAAGGGATGCGAAGAGTGGATGTGATGACATGGAGATGCGATGCGATGAAGGGATGCGAAGATGGGATGTGATGACATGAAGACGCGATGCGATGAAGGGATGCGAACGGGGCATGTGGTGACATGAAGATGCGATGCGATGAAGGGATGCGAAGAGTGGATGTGGTGACACGAAGATGCGATGCGATGAAGGGATGCGAACGGGGCATGTGGTGACATGAAGATGCGATGCGATGAAGGGATGCGAAGAGTGGATGTGGTGACACGAAGATGCGATGCGATGAAGGGATGCGAACGGGGCATGTGGTGACATGAAGATGCGATGCGATGAACGGATGCGAAGATGGGATGTGATGACATGGAAGGGATGCGAACGGGGCATGTGGTGACATGAAGATGCGATGCGATGAACGGATGCGAAGATGGGATGTGATGACATGGAGATGCGATGCGATGAAGGAATGCGAAGATGGGATGTGATGACATGAAGACGCGATGCGATGAAGGGATGCGAACGGGGCATGTGGTGACATGAAGATGCGATGCGATGAAGGGATGCGAAGAGTGGATGTGGTGACACGAAGATGCGATGCGATGAAGGGATGCGAACGGGGCATGTGGTGACATGGAAAAGCGATGCGATGAACGGATGCGAAGAGGGGATGTGGTGACATGGAGGTGCGATGCGATGAAGGGATGCGAAGATTGGATGTGGTGACACTAAGACGTGATGCGAAGAAGGGAAGCAATGCCAAGAAGTGTTGCCGTGATGTGAGATGCGATGCGAAGAAGGGATGCGGTGATGCGAAGATGCGATGCAAAGAAGGGATGCGATGACACGGAGATGCGATGGGAAGAAGGAATGCGATGACACGGAGATGCGATGCGAAGAAGGGATGCGGTGATACGAAGATGCGATGCAAAGAAGGGATGCGGTGACACGGAGATGCGATGCGAAGAAGTGATGCGTTGAGGCGAAGATGCGATGCGAAGAAGGGATGCGGTGATACGAAGATGCGATGCAAAGAAGGGATGCGATGACACGGAGATGCGATGCGAAGAAGGGATGCGTTGAGGCGAAGATGCGATGCGAAGAAGGGATGCGGTGATACGGAGATGCGATGGGAAGAAGGAATGCGATGACACGGAGATGCGATGGGAAGAAGGAATGCGATGACATGGAGATGCGATGCGAAGAAGGGATGCAGTGATACGAAGATGCGATGCAAAGAAGGGATGCGGTGACACGGAGATGCGATGCGAATAAGGGATGCGTTGAGGCGAAGATGCGATGCGAAGAAGGGATGCGGTGATACGAAGATGCGATGCAAAGAAGGGATGCGATGACACGGAGATGCGATGCGAAGAAGGGATGCGGTGATGCGAAGACGCGATTACACGAAGACGCCAGGCGAAGAAAGGCGAAGTAACGAAAATGCGACTAGTTAGATACTACGAAGATAGTACCTCATCTTCGCGACTTCGCATACCCACTTCACTTCACCAAATCACACCTTCGCCTTTGCAGTAGAAATCAGCCATCGGTAATACCAGACCTGCATCACTTTGGGCTTTCCTCCCACATTAACACTTTGTGATATGACTGAAATGCGGTGAAAGACATAGTTAAAGATCGTCATCGAGCCATATATAGACCCTGGAGGACCTAATGTAACTAATTTCGTCCCAATGAAATTGACTCTCAGCAGCAAAACAAACAATTATTTGAGTAAACATTTCATGTTGCCATGTCAACACTCACACCATGTGTGGACCACCTCCGTGGTCTAGTGTTAGAGCGTCTCTCCGGAGAGCGGAAGGTCCGGGGCTCGATCCCCGGCCGCTTCATACCAAACGACGTTAAAAGATGGTACTTGTTGTTACCCTGTATGGCGCTCGGCATTAAGGGGCTAAAACAAGGGCTGGTCGGCTCGGAGTCAGTATACTGTGTCTGAGTAGGGTATTCATGTTAAACTGCGGCATGGTATCTCAGTGAGCTAGCACTATAAATCGGCATCAGTCCGGACTAGTACAATCAGCCACACAAACACACACAAGTACATGCACGTCGCAATAATCTTGGACGCGACGTTAAACCCCATTTCACCTCACCAGACCGTTTGTGAAATAGTCGCTTGATGGCCACCTCCAAATCTAACTCCCTCATTGTAAGCTGATTAACAGTTCACTTTTTCAGTGCAAGTGGACGGTAACTGGAGTCCATGGGTGGTCAGTTCCACGACGGCGTGTACGGCGACCTGTGGGGGAGGGGTTGAGACCGTTACGTCAGCGAGGACATGCACCGACCCCGCCCCCGCAAACGGCGGCGACACGTGTTCTGGGGATGAAACCTCCACGGAGGATATTGCGTGCAACGAACAAGTCTGTCCAGGTAATGCTTGTTTGTTGTTAAGCCGTAGCATTATTTCAGTTATGTGACGGCGGATTGTAATTAAGCGAAACGACCAGACAATCCAGTGACTGTTATCATGTGCAACGATCCATCCTCTTAGGACCAACGCTGGTTGCTGAGGATAATAAACAGCGATGCAATTATGACACACGTGTAGTTCAAATGGTGTACTACAATGGAAACATATATCCACTTAAAGCTCTTTTGATTACAAAATGAATCTGGCGATAAAATATAGTTAACTCGGTTCATTTAACCGCCCCATCTGACAATAGCTGTCACTCGTATTTCTGGTCCATCGATTACAGTGTTATACAGTCACACTGATCACATTTAACTGTATCTTGGGTATATCTTAAGATGCAAGACTTACGCAAAATAAAATAAAAATATTCTTGAGGGATTCTGTGACCAAAGTAATTGAAGTTATTCATTCTTATTGGTTTAAGTATTTTCGCACATTACATTCATCCATGGTTGGACGAGTCTTCTTGCAGGGTTCGGAAAGGGGCGAATGGTGGCGAATACACCTTTACCAGCCCAGAATTTGTTTTCGATTGTGACGACACGGTAACCGACGACGTCACACTGGTCTGCAAAGCAATATATCTTGCGTGAGCCAGTTTTGGCTGATAAAAGCGACTTATCCCTTAACTCACTCAATCACTCACAGTTGACGGCGGGTGGAGCAACTGGCATGTCACCAGTAGGGGGAGCTGTTCAGTGACCTGTGGGGACGGAACTGAGACCATCAACAAAGAAAGGTCGTGCAACAACCCTCTCCCATCAAATGGTGGAGCTCAATGCGCAGGACAGGAAACCAAAACTACGACCGGAAACTGTAACGAGGCGTCATGCCCAGGTAGGATCACAGGTCTTCTTCTTTGTGTCATTCCAGGGTAGCCATGGTCAATAGGTAATAATTTTGTGAAAGGTCTATGGTACTTATGAATAATTGAATACTTTTAGAAAGGTTACTTTGTTGTTTAACGCCACACTCAGCAATATTCTAGCTATATGACGGCGGTCTGTAAAAAAACCCGAGTCTGGACAGGACAATCCAGTGATTCACGTCGATCCAAACAATTGGGATACGATGACATGGATCAACCAAGTCAGGAAGCCTGACCACTCGATCTCGTTAATCGCCTTAAATGCGAAAATGCTTTTCGTAAGAGGCGACGAACGGGATCGCTCGCTGACTTTGTTGATACACGTCATCGTATCCCAATAACGTGGATTGATGCTCATGCTGTCTATCACTGGATTATCTGGTTCAGATTCCATTACCTGCAGACCGCCGTCATATAGCTGGAATATTGATGAGTGCGGCCTTAAACAACAAACAAACAAACACACACACAAACAAACACCTATGATACAGACTATATCGTAAACACGTAGCAGATATTTCTTAAGATTAAGGAAAGGGTATTGTCGCTTTTATTAAATGGGTGTCATAACGACTGATTTGGGACAACCTTTGTCTGAATGAACAAAGGCTAATTACCCTAGCCTTTAGGGTGTGTGTGTGTGTGTGTGTGTGTGTGTGTGTGTGTGTCAGGGGTGGCCCAGTCGTCTGAGGCGCCGCGATTTGCTGTGCAGAGTTGCGTCCCTTGGGCACACCAGAAACCTATGATTGTGGGTTCGAATCCCGGTTCGCCCCGATTATGTTTCTAGGTTTGTCAGCACCATACCCGTGCTCACTTCGGGCTTTCCTCCCACATTAAGCTGACACGCCGTGATATAACTGGAAAACTGTTAAAAGAGGCGTTAAACCACTCACTCTCACTAGGTGCTCCGGGGCACCAATACCATCACTACACTTTGTGCTTACATTGTATATATATATATATATATATATATATATATATATATATATATATATATATATATATATACCTATAAAGTAAACCTGTATATACTGCAAGCCATCGGCTCGTTGTTGTCACTTCCTACCGAGAACCAGACGCCGATGGGAATATGCAAATACACATTTATCAACGACACACCAACGCGCTGTGAATTCTGTTGCAAAAATATTGCAAACTGAAACATGAATTTGACTGCTAGAGTTATTAACAAACGACATACTGGGGAAACATGTATTCTTTGTCCTGAATAAAACTTGTCTGCATGAGCAGCTATGTGACGGCGGTCTGAAAATAATCGAATCTCGACCAGACAATCCAGTGATTGACATCATGAGCATCGTTCCACGCAGTTTTGTATACGATGACATGCATCAACCAAGTCAGCGAGCCTGATCACCCGATCCCGTGAGTCGCCTTTTACGGCAAGCATGAGTTGCTGAAGACTTATTCTACCCCGGACCTTCATGTGCCAAACTGTTGTCTTCTTCGGTCTTTAAAACTTGTAAGGCATTTAGAAGTGATATACATCAGGAAGAGAATATAGCATATACTCCGTTGTGATCCTCATAAGAGCCTAGTGGTTAAAGCTTTCGCCTGTGACGCCGAAGACCCGAGTTCGATTCTCGATATGGATACAATGTGTGAAGCCCCTTTGTGGTATCCCCCACCGTGATATTGCTGGAATATTGCTAAAAGCGGCGTAAAACCTCACTCACTCACTCACTCAACTGCGTGGATCGATGTTCATGATATCATTCGCTGGATTGTCTGGTCCAGACTCGTTTATTTACAGACCGCGGTCGTATAGCTGGAATATTGCTGAGTGCGACGTTAAAGAGTGACCAGAGTGAGTTGGGATTAACGCCGCTGTTAACAGTATTCCACTCACTCACTCACTCACTCACTCACTCACTCACTCACTCACTCACTCACTCAACCACTCACTCAATCACTCAACCACTCACTCACTCAACCACTCACTCACATACTCACCCACACACTCATACACCCACTCCCTCACTCACCTCATAATAAAGAAGTTGACATCATATATTCTCTTCCTTATGTCGTCTTCTTTTTCGCAATCAATCGAAGTCAGTGCCCGAACACGTTCTCAGCAACAATACTCTATTTGTCTATCATTCGGTCAAATTGGCTCTGCAGGTTTTACACATAACCGTTGTGTTAACGTTTCAGTGGACGGGGGTTGGTCGGCGTGGACGGAGGATGACCGCCAGCAGTGTACCAAGACGTGTGGAGGGGGGTCACAGACAGTAGAGTACATCCGGGCGTGCACCAACCCCGCCCCTCAACATGGCGGTGCCCAGTGCAGTGGAGGGAGTACCCGGGAAGAAACAATCGACTGCAATACTGCCAACTGTCCACGTACGTTGGTTAAAAGCGCACACGCTATCAAAGTCTTACAAACTCTCACGCTACCACAGCCTTACAAACGCACACTCAAGACCACGGTCTTACAAACGCACACGCCTTTAAAGTGTACAAACGTACACCTTACTACATAGTGTTACAAACGCACATACTACCAAAGTGTTACAAACGCACACACTCACTACCACGGTCTTACAAACGTACACCTTACTACATAGTGTTACAAATGTACATACTACCAAAGTGTTACAAACGCACACACTCACTACCACGGTCTTACAAACGTACACCTTACCACACAGTGTTACAAACGCACATATTGCCACAGTGTTACAAACGCACACACTCACTACCACGGTCTTAAAAACGTACACCTTACCACACAGTGTTACAAACGCACATACTTCCAAAGTGTTACAAAAGCAAACACTCACTACCACGGTCTTACAAACGTACACCTTACCACACAGTGTTACAAACGCACATACTACCAAAGTGTTACAAACGCACACACTCACTACCACGGTCTTACAAACGTGCACTCTACCACACAGTGTTACAAACGCACATACTACCAAAGTGTTACAAACGCACAAACTCACTACCACGGTCTTACAAACGTGCACTCTACCACACAGTGTTACAAACGCACATACTACCAAAGTGTTACAAAGGCACATACTACCAAAGTGTTACAAACGCACACACTCACTACCACGGTCTTACAAACGTACACCTTACCACACAGTGTTACAAACGCACATACTACCAAAGTGTTACAAACATACACACTCACTACCACGGTCTTACAAACGTGCACGCTACCACACAGTGTTACAAACGCACATACTACCAAAGTGTTACAAAGGCACATACTACCAAAGTGTTACAAACGCACACACTCACTACCACGGTCTTACAAACGTGCACTCTACCACACAGTGTTACAAACGCACATACTACCAAAGTGTTACAAACGCACATACTACCAAAGTGTTACAAACGCACACACTCACTACCACGGTCTTACAAACGTACATCTTACCACACAGTGTTACAAACGCACATACTACCAAAGTGTTACAAACGCACACACTCACAACACGGTCTTACAAACGTACACTCTACCACACAGTGTTACAAACGCACATACTACCAAAGTGTTGCATACGCACACACTCACTACCACGGTCTCACAAACGTACACCTTACCCCACAGTGTTACAAACGCACATACTACCAAAGTGTTACAAACGCATACACTCACTACCACGGTCTTACAAACGTACACCTTACCACACAGTGTTACAAACGCACATACTACCAAAGTGTTGCATACGCACACACTCACTACCACGGTCTTACAAACTCACACACTACAAAAGTCTTACAAACGCACATACTACCAAAGTGTTGCATACGCACACACTCACTACCACGGTCTTACAAACTCACACACTACAAAAGTCTTACAAACGCACATACTACCAAAGTGTTGCATACACACACACTCACTACCACGGTCTTACAAACGTACACCTTACCACACAGTGTTACAAACGCACATACTACCAAAGTGTTGCATACGCACACACTCACTACCACGGTCTTACAAACTCACACACTACAAAAGTCTTACAAATGCACATACTACCAAAGTGTTGCATACGCACACACTTACTACCACGGTCTTACAAACTCACACACTACAAAAGTCTTACAAACGCACATACTACCAAAGTGTTGCATACGCACACACTTACTACCACGGTCTTACAAACGTCCACTCTACGACACAGTGTTACAAACTCACATACTACCACAGTGTTACATACGCACACACTCAATCCCACGGTCTTACCACAAAGTGTTACAAACGCACATACTACCAAAGTGTTGCATACGCACACACTTACTGCCACGGTCTTACAAACGTCCACTCTACCACACAGTGTTACAAACGCACATACTACCAAAGTCTTACAAACGCAAACACTCACTACCACGGTCCTACAAACGTACACCTTACCACACAGTGTTACAAACGCACATACTACCAAAGTGATACAAACGCACACACTCACTACCACGGTCTTACAAACGTACACCTTACCACACAGTGTTACAAACGCACATATTGCCACAGTGTTACAAACGCACACACTCACTACCACGGTCTTAAAAACGTACAACTTACCACACAGTGTTACAAACGCACATACTTCCAAAGTGTTACAAAAGCAAACACTCACTACCACGGTCTTACAAACGTACACCTTATCACACAGTGTTACAAACGCACATACTACCAAAGTGTTACAAACGCACACACTCACTACCACGGTCTTACAAACGTACACCTTACCACACAGTGTTACAAACGCACATACTACCAAAGTGTAACAAACGCACACTGACGACCAGGTCTTACAAACGTACACCTTACCACACAGTGTTACAAACGCACATACTACCACAGTGTTACAAACGCACAGACTCACTACCACGGTCTTACAAACGTCCACTCTACCACACAGTGTTACAAACGCACATACTACCATAGTGTTACAAACGTACACACTCACTACCACGGTCTTACAAACACACATACTACAAAAGTCTTACAAACGCACATACTACCAAAGTGTTGCATACGCACATACTCACTACCATGGTCTTACAAACGTGCACTCTACCACACAGTGTTACAAACTCACATACTACCAAAGTGTTGCATACGCACACACTCACTACCACGGTCTGACAAACGTGCACTCTACCACACAGTGTTACAAACGCACATACTACCAAAGTGTTACAAACGCACATACTACCAAAGTGTTACAAACGCACATACTACCAAAGTGTTACAAACGCACACACTCACTACCACGGTCTTACAAACGTGCACTCTACCACACAGTGTTACAAACGCACATACTACCAAAGTGTTACAAACGCACATACTACCAAAGTGTTACAAACGCACACACTCACAACCACGGTCTTACAAACGTACACTCTACCACACTGTGTTACAAACGCACATACTACCAAAGTGTTGCATACGCACACACTCACTACCACGGTCTTACAAACTCACACACTACAAAAGTCTTACAAACGCACATACTACCAAAGTGTTGCATACACACACACTCACTACCACGGTCTTACAAACGTACACCTTACCACACAGTGTTACAAACGCACATACTACCAAAGTGTTGCATACGCACACACTCATTACCACGGTCTTACAAACGTACACCTTACCACACAGTGTTACAAACGCACATACTACCAAAGTGTTACAAACGCATACACTCACTACCACGGTCTTACAAACGTACACCTTACCCCACAGTGTTACAAACGCACATACTACCAAAGTGTTGCATACGCACACACTCACTACCACGGTCTTACAAACGTACACCTTACCACACAGTGTTACAAACGCACATACTACCAAAGTGTTGCATACGCACACACTCACTACCACGGTCTTACAAACTCACACACTACAAAAGTCTTACAAACGCACATACTACCAAAGTGTTGCATACGCACACACTCACTACCACGGTCTTACAAACGTACACCTTACCACACAGTGTTACAAACTCACATACTACCAAAGTGTTGCATACACACACACTCATCACTACCACGGTCTTACAAACGTACACCTTACCACACAGTGTTACAAACTCACATACTACAAAAGTGTTGCATACGCACACACTCAATCCCACGGTCTTACCACACAGTGTTACAAACGCACATACTACCAAAGTGTTGCATACGCACACACTCACTACCACGGTCTTACAAACTCACACACTACCAAAGTCTTACAAACGCACATACTACCAAAGTGTTGCATACGCACACACTCACTACCACGGTCTTACAAACTCACACACTACAAAAGTCTTACAAACGCACATACTACCAAAGTGTTGCATACGCACACGCTTACTACCACGGTCTTACAATCTCACACACTACAAAAGTCTTACAAACGCACATACTACCAAAGTGTTGCATACGCACACACTCACTACCACGGTCTTACAAACTCACACACTACAAAAGTCTTACAAACGCACATACTACCAAAGTGTTGCATACGCACACACTTACTACCACGGTCTTACAAACTCACACACTACAAAAGTCTTACAAACGCACATACTACCAAAGTGTTGCATACGCACACACTTACTACCACGGTCTTACAAACGTCCACTCTACGACACAGTGTTACAAACTCACATACTACCACAGTGTTACATACGCACACACTCAATCCCACGGTCTTACCACACAGTGTTACAAACGCACATACTACCAAAGTGTTACAAACGAACACACTCACTACCACGGTCTTACAAACGTACACCTTACCACACAGTGTTACAAACGCACATACTACCAAAGTGTTGCATACGCACACACTCACTACCAGGTCTTACAAACGTACACCTTACCACACAGTGTTACAAACGCACATACTACCAAAGTGTTACAAACGCACACTCACTACCAGGTCTTACAAACGTACACCTTACCACACAGTCTTACAAACGCACATACTGCCACAGTGTTACAAACGCACACACTCACTACCACGGTCTTACAAACGTCCACTCTACCACACAGTGTTACAAACGCACATACTACCAAAGTGTTACAAACGCACACACTCACTACCAGGTCTTACAAACGTACACCTTACCACACAGTGTTACAAACGCACATACTACCAAAGTGTTACAAACGCACACTCACTACCAGGTCTTACAAACGTACACCTTACCACACAGTCTTACAAACGCACATACTGCCACAGTGTTACAAACGTACACACTCACTACCACGGTCTGACAAACGTGCACTCTACCACACAGTGTTACAAACGCACATACTACCAAAGTGTTAAAAACGCACATACTACCAAAGTGTTACAAACGCACATACTACCAAAGTGTTACAAACGCACACACTCACTACCACGGTCTTACAAACGTGCACTCTACCACACAGTGTTACAAACGCACATACTACCAAAGTGTTACAAACGCACATACTACCAAAGTGTTACAAACGCACACACTCACTACCACGGTCTTACAAACGTACACTCTACCACACTGTGTTACAAACGCACATACTACCAAAGTGTTGCATATGCACACACTCACTACCACGGTCTTACAAACGTACACCTTACCCCACAGTGTTACAAACGCACATACTACCAAAGTGTTGCATACGCACACACTTACTACCACGGTCTTACAAACGTGCACTCTACCACACAGTGTTACAAACGCACATACTACCAAAGTGTTACAAACGCACACACTTACTACCACGGTCTTACAAACGTGCACTCTACCACACAGTGTTACAAACGCACATACTACCAAAGTGTTGCATACGCACACACTCACTACCATGGTCTTACAAACTCACACACTACAAAAGTCTTACAAACGCACATACTACCAAAGTGTTGCATACGCACACACTTACTACCACGGTCTTACAAACTCACACACTACAAAAGTGTTACAAACGCACATACTACCAAAGTGTTGCATACGCACACACTTACTACCACGGTCTTACAAACGTCCACTCTACGACACAGTGTTACAAACTCACATACTACCACAGTGTTACATACGCACACACTCAATCCCACGGTCTTACCACACTGTGTTACAAACGCACATACTACCAAAGTGTTGCATACGCACACACTCACTACCACGGTCTTACAAACGTACACCTTACCACACAGTCTTACAAACGCACATACTACCAAAGTGTTGCATACGCACACACTTACTGCCACGGTCTTACAAACGTCCACTCTACCACACAGTGTTACAAACGCACATACTACCAAAGTCTTACAAACGCACATACTACCAAAGTAATGGATACGCACACACTCACTACCACGGTCTTACAAACGTACACCTTACCACACAGTCTTACAAACGCACATACTACCAAAGTGTTGCATACGCACACACTTACTACCACGGTCTTACAAACGTACACCTTACCACACAGTGTTACAAACGCACATACTACCAAAGTGTTGCATACGCACACACTTACTACCACGGTCTTACAAACGTACACCTTACCACACAGTCTTACAAACGCACATACTACCAAAGTGTTGCATACGCACACACTCACTACCACGGTCTTACAAACGTACACCTTACCACACAGTGTTACAAACGCACATACTACCAAAGTGTTGCATACGCACACACTCACTACCACGGTCTTACAAACGTACACCTTACCACACAGTGTTACAAACGCACATACTACCAAAGTGTTGCATACGCACACACTCACTACCACGGTATTACAAACGTACACCTTACCACACAGTGTTACAAACGCACATACTACCAAAGTGTTGCATACGCACACACTCACTACCACGGTCTTACAAACGTACACCTTACCACACAGTGTTACAAACGCACATACTACCAAAGTGTTGCATACGCACACACTCACTTCCACGGTCTTACAAACGTACACCTTACCACACAGTGTTACAAACGCACATACTACCACACTCTGATAAATAGACCCACTCTGTATTGCAGTGAAATGCCCGGGAGGCTTCACGAAGGTGGAAGAGCATAACATGTGCTACAAGTATGAATCTAAGGAACGAAACTGGGAGGACGCTAGAGACCACTGCAAGGGCCATGATGCGGACCTTGTCATATATAAGACGGATGCTATGAACAAATTTTTTGAGGGTGTCATTCGAGGTAAGTGTTGGATACATTTCTAGACGTTCTTGAAAATGTCATTCAGTGATCCATTAATGACATTCATATGCTGTCTAGGCACAAATCTTTGTTAAAGAACAATTCTTGAAAACTGTTCATGGTAGGACATTGGTAGTAACATAGTACAGTGTTTTACTGTAATTGTAAAAACACATGTCATGTTGTCAGAATGTAAGTCTTTTGCTGTATGTTCAGCAAGATGTAAGTGTAAAAACACATGTCATGTTGTCAGAATGTAAGTGTTTTACTGTATGTTAAGAAAGATGTAAGTGTAAAAACACGTGTCATGTTGTCAGAATGTAAGTGTTTTACTGTATGTTCAGCAAGATGTAAATGTAAAAACACATGTCATATCAGAATGTAAGTGTTTTACTGTATGTTCAGCAAGATGTAAATGTAAAAACACATGTCATGTTGTCAGAATGTAAGTGTTTTACTGTATGTTCAGCAAGATGTGAATGTAAAAACGGCTAAACCGCTTTATCGGTGGTTCGAGAAGGGAGCTAACTCCGTTTGCCTAATCGAAAGTTCGAGGTAGGCCCGAATTCGAAACTAAACGCACTTGTTGTTGAGAATATGTGCTACGTAAACGAACCCGTATTATGAACTGCTATTTTGTCTATTTAAAATAAGTATAAGCAAATAGTATAGTGTACATTGTCTGTTATGAGCAATTATAATCGTATGTTTGTAGTAACATTAACGTTGACAGAACAAGTAGAGTATTGTTTGTGGGGGGCACAGGTGGCCCTGTCGTCTAAGGCGCCGCGATTGATGTGCAGAGTTGCGTCCCTTGGGCACGCCAGAAACCTATGATTGTGGGTTCGAATCCCGGTTCGTCCCGATTATGTTTCTAGGTTTGTCAGCATCATACCCGTGCTCGTGGGTTTCACTGAAGTGGTAAACGTCTGAGACCTGCATCACTTGGGTCTTTCCTCACACACCGTGATATAACTGGAATACTGTTAAAAGCGGCGTTAAACCAAACTCACTCACTCACTCACTCACTATTGTTTGTGTTTTCAGGATTATCTATGCTGTTTTATTGCTTAAATGGGGGTCCTTAATTTTATTCATTAAGTGATGAAAAATCCATTGTTAATAATTAAGTGATGACTGAAAGCATTGCCAGGTCCTAGACCTGGTCTAGAGTGGGATGATGCAGTACCCCATCGCCTACACTACACCACGAATACAATGGGGAAGGCGCAGTGATTCGCTGTGCCGAGTTGTCTCCCTTAGACGTGTCAGGAACACACGATTGTGGGTTGGAATCGCAGACTCGCCCTCGTCTCGTCTATTGGATTATCAGCACCACACCCATGCTCATGGGTTTCACCAAACTGGTGACCCTCTAACACCTGCATCGGCGTTAGCTTACCAAGCTGGATTGTCGTAATTTAACTGAAACACAGTCCAAAGTGATTTAAAAACCTCAATCATTCACTTAAATCTAAAACATCTTCGACAAAGAGAAACCAGTCTCGATTATACGCCGAAACAGATTCCATTGGGCACAAAGGGGAAAATAGCGGTGACTCCTTATAATACATATAAGTATAATTACAGTACATAATCATCGAATAACCATTTCTTGGTTGGGTAATTTTTGCCACCATCAAAAAAGGTGTGTACTTTCTTTGCCCTGGCAGTTCACAAGTACATGTTACCGCTGAGATATTTAAATCATACCTGAACAAACTAAACGCACATATTTACCACTATCCTGATCCAAACGTCATTTTTAATTAAATTAAAAAAAATGTTTTTATTTTTGAATTGACCCGCCAAAAATTAGTCAGAGAAAATCTTCAAACTTGATAAAAAGCATACTTGTGTGAATTTTGTCATCTGCCTAATCCTTACCTTAAACTAAAAACAGTGACTAAGAGCAATGGGTTTTTTACCTTTAGCGGCGATGTGTTGATGTGAGGTTTACTATATGTTGCAGATATAATACGCAATAAAAACATCGACGTATACCTTGGTGGGCGTGACAGGAATAAAAATAGCAAATGGTTCTGGTTGGATGGTGAACCGGTCAACGGCTTTTCAAAATCGGGAAGTAAAAACTGTCTGAAATTTGATGACTGGATTCTGGATGATGAAGACTGTTCCGACAAACATCCGTCTATTTGTCAAACATTTGCTTAATGTGATACGTCTATATATCAACTATTTGATTCAATTTTATGTGTCTATTTGTCAAACATTTTCTTAATGTGATTTGTCTATTTTTCAACACTTGCTAATTGTGATCCGTCTATTTGTCAAATATTTGCTAAATTTTATGTGTCTATTTGTCAAACATTTGCTCAATGTAATCCGTGTATTTGTCAAATATTTGCTAAATTTAATGTGTCTATTTGTCAAACATTTGCTCAACATAATCCGTGTATTTGTCAAATTTATGCTTAATTTTATGTGTCTTTTTGTCAAACATTTGCTTCATTTTATGTATCTGTTTGTCAAACACTTGCAAGTTGTGATCTGTCTATTTGTCTAATATTTCTGCATTTTGATCCGTCTATTTGCCAAACACACGATTCATGTGGTTCGTCTGTTTGTCAAACATTTGCTTTGTGATCCGTTTGTGTGTCAAATATGTGCTGCATGAGAGACGTAATTATAGGAGCACTTATCATGTTGTAAGAATATTAGTGTTTTCATGTGTGTTGGATGTACTGGAAACTGTAAAAGCGCATATAGTTTTGTCATATTGTGTTCAAGTGTGTTACTATATGTTTAGATTAGTGTGTTTTTACGCAATTATAAAAGTACTTCGCATATTGAAAGTTACTGTTTTACTGTATTTTCAGATTGACGTAAATGTGTTACTGTATACATGTTTACATAGTTTGTTTTGTTTCTTGTTTGTTGTTTAACGTTGCACTAAGCAATATTCCAGCTATATGACAGCGGGCTGTTGGATTGCTTGGTTTGTTGTTTTACTCCACACTCAGCAATATTCCAGCTATATGACGGCGGTCTGTAATCGAGTCTGAACCAGACAATCCAGTGAGTGATATCATGAGCATCGATCAACGCACTTGGGATCGATGACATGCATCAACCAAGTCAGCGAGCCTGACCACCCGATCCCGTTAGTCGCCTTTTATGGCAAGCATAGTCACCTTTTACGGCAAGCCTGGGTTGCTGAAGACCTATTCTACCCCAGAATCTTCACGGGTCTGTAAATAACCGTGTCTGGACCAGGCAATCCAGTTATTGATAACATGAGCATCGATCCAAACAATTGTGATACATTGACATGCATCAACCAAGTCAGCGAGCCCTGACCAACCGATCCTGTAAGTTGCCTTTTACAACAAGCATAGTTGCCTTTTACGGCAAACAAGGGTTGCCGAGGACCTGTTCTAACCCGGACCTTTACAGGTTCCGATTACTAGGTTGTTGGTTGGTTGTTGGTTGTTGGTTTTGAATATTTCTTCTAAACCAGACCTTCACGGGTCGTTAGCTTAGATAGATGTAAGTGTAAAAACAAATGTCATGTTGTCAGAATGTAAGTGTTTTACTGTATGTTCAGCAAGATGTAAGTGTAAAAACACATGTCATTTTGTCAGAATGTAAGTGTTTTACTGTATGTTCAGCAAGATGTAAGTGTAAAAACACATGTCATTTTGTCAGAATGTAAGTGTTTTACTGTATGTTCAGCAAGATGTAAGTGTAAAAACACATGTCATGTTGTCAGAATGTAAGTGTTTTACTGTATGTTCAGCAAGATGTAAGTGTAAAAACGGCGAAACCGCTTTATCGGTGGTTCGAGAAGGGAGCTAACTCCGTTTGCCTAATCGAAAGTTCGAGGTGGGCCCGAATACGAAACTTAACGCACTTGTTGTTGAGAATATGTACTGCGTAAACAAACCTGCATTATGAACTGCTATTTTGTCTATTCAAAATAAGTATTATGACTTATAATTGGATTAAAATGTACAAATGCGATGGCAATACAGCAGAACTCACTTCTACGAACATCGCCAAACTAGGTCGTGGGGTAATTAATATTCATGAGTTATTCCTTTTATTAAACAAGTTCCCGGAAACGTTTGAGGCTTGTATCATGTCCGAGATCACTTCATGAGTAGACATATTTTCAGGCTTTTATCACCACCAACACTTATGATTAGAGTGATGTGTTATACTGGAAAAAGTAGAATGAGTGGTCTTGCCTCTGTAAATTTAACTTGAAGTAGATCTAGGTTTAATCTTGCTTTGTAACTATTTTTGTAAAAATAGTGTGGTCAGCTATGATGTCGTTACTCAAATTTCAAAGACTTTTGTGCCTTTCGTGGAATTAACGTCACACGAAATGATTTAAAAAGATATGTCCCATCAATATTACAAAATAAGAATAACATATAATGTCACGTACCCATGCAAAGTAATGACAAATGTGTGCCCACTAGCCTTAATGACTTCGTCAACCCAATGAAACCCTACGATTTACAAATGTGGGCTACCTGTTTTGATCACTATAAGACGGGAACAATGTGGGCCCACATTTGAGAAAATAATTATCAATATTTAAGTAGGATTTCACGATTAATAAATGTGGTCCCTCCTGTTGCAATCAATATGACGGAAGAACGTCAGTCCACATTTAGGGATTGATTATCAGAACTAACGAAACGACCTAACGAAGCTAGGCGAAATACAAATGTGGGCCCACTTGTTTCGATCACCATAAATGACGGGAAAAATGTGGGCCCACACTTTAGAAAATGATTATCAGCACTTAACCAATCTTAGAAGATGTACGGATGGAAAAATAAATATATAATACATTCAAACATTTAATCAAGAATACGTTTTACCTTAGGGAATAAGCTGGGCATTTCATAGCTGGACCTACAACGTACAGCGTGGGTGACGCCATTTCCTGCAAATACGAAAACAACGGAGATAGCTCCCGTTTGAAATTAGAGTGACGACCCTTTCCCAATATGAACCACTGATAATGCGGTTTCGCCGTAACAACACATGTCATATTGTCAGAATGTAAGTGTTTTACTGTATGTTAAGCAAGATATAAATGTAAAAACACATGTCAGTTGTGATGTAAATGTAAAAGCACATACATGTACTATATGTTAAGATAGATGTATATGTAAATTTTAAAACATATTGTCAGAATGTGTGTTTGTGTGTTACTTTTTGTTTTGTCAGATGTAAATGTAAAAGCACATATCATGTCGTCAGAATTTGTCTCCATCTAAGTAAATCACTTAGATATTTGTTTAGTTACATATAAAGACACAGAAACCAAATAATAGCAAGAAAAAGTTTGATTTTTCTGCCCAACAGAAAGACAATTAGGAAGCAACAAAATCGTGTCACCAAACACTATTCTGGTACATTTCTGGCGCTTCCTTCTTGCGAGAGTGTATATCTACAGGTGCACGGGGAAGCGTGCATGAGAAATCCCTATGTAAAAAATAACTCTAAAATCCTATTCAGAACGATTTTAAACGGTGTAATAAAATTAAACCACATAATAATTATACAAGCTGAAAGTACAGTTAATTAGATGACACCTCGGAGCCTGAGACGTTGACAAAAAAGGGAAGATGTCATGTTCTAGTAACATGTATATTTGGAAAAGGTGTGCGACAAACAATAAAACAGCGGTATCACTATCCCCAACCAAGGGGCACATCAGAATTTTGTTTGTTCTTATAGTTGTGCCTACAAACTATAAAAAAGAGTCCCAGAAAGCCTTACGAAGAGATATGGCCCTGGGCCGCCTTATGTCATCAGAGAAAATGATTAAAAGTGATATTAATAACCACAAAAAGGCCCCTTCTCTGGAACAAAAGAAGTCAATCTTGATAAGTATCTCTTTGATAAGAGATTTCTGAGAAAATTTCTCCCAATGCAGACACTGTGCACCAAGTAAAACAATGGATCAAGGGCCATAACTCTGTAAAAAAAAGTAATTGACAGGACCAAATTTCCAACTCAGTCTTGACAAGTATCTCTCAGAAAATCATGCAACTTCAGAATTCTGGGAATCTTTGTCCACATTGCACACACTATGCACGAAGTTGAAAAAACATAACTCAATAGAAAAAAAATAATTAACGGACCAATCTTCGAACTCGAGTATCTCTCAGATAAGCTTGCAAACTTCTGAGAAAACGTGTCTCCATTTCACACAACATGTACTTGTTTGTTTGGGTTTTTTTGTTTGTTGTTTAACGCCGCACTCAGTAATATTCCAGCTATATAACGGCGGTCTGATAAAACTCAAGCCTGGACCAGACAATCCAGTGATTGACATTATGAGCGTCGAGCCACGACAAGATATAGATGACATGCATCAACCAAGTCAGCGAGCCTGACCACCCAATCCCGTTTGTCGCCTCTTACGACAAGCATAGTCGCCTCTTACGGCAAGCATGGGTTGCTGAAGACCTATTCTACCCCAGAATCTTCACGGGTCTGTAAATAACCGTGTCTGGACCAGGCAATCCAGTTATTGATAACATGAGCATCGATCCAAACAATTGTGATACATTGACATGCATCAACCAAGTCAGCGAGCCCTGACCAACCGATCCTTTAAGTTGCCTTTTACAACAAGCATAGTTGCCTTTTACGGCAAACAAGGGTTGCCGAGGACCTGTTCTAACCCGGACCTTTACAGGTTCCGATTACTGGCCATTCTGGGTTGTCGGAATCTTCACAGGCAATATGTACTAATTTGAGAAGCATTGAATAAGGGCCATAACTCTGTTACAAATGAATGTACGACACCAATGTTTAAAGTACAGTGTTTAAAGATTCATTTCTCTAAATTACATTGTTATTGAGAATGTGTGTCTACATTGAAAAGCGGATGGACGGACGGATGGACGGACGGACGGACGGGCGGACGGACAAACTCCCCTTCCTAGTTCCCTCACCCCACTTTGTGGCGGGGGACAAAATCTTGGGAAATATGTTGGATTTGTAGATCTGGATAAAAAAGAACTGGTTCGTTGTTAACGAGTGTGTGATCTGATTGGTCTGTTTGTTGTTTAACGCCGCACTCAACAATATTCCAGCAATGTGACGGAGGTCTGTAAGTAATCGAGTCTGGATCAGACAATCCAGTGATCGATATCATGAGCATTGATTCACGCAATAGGGATACAATAACATGCATCAACCAAGTCAGCGAGCTTGACCATACGATCCTTTAGTCGCCTCGTACAACAAACCAACCAACCAGCCAGCATGACAAACGTGACGTGACATGACAAACGACTTATATAACTGGCGCCCATAAAAACAATATAAATCAGATTGACGAAATGTTGGCATTAACCAGGCAGCAGCGATTTGTGATTATTATTATTATCATAATTATTATTATTATTATCACTTTCTTTCCAGACAATATAGGCAGCAAAAATATCGACGTGTACCTTGGAGGGCTAGACAGGGACGACAATGATCACTGGTTCTGGTTGGATGGTGAATCGGTCAAAGGATTTTCAAAATCGGGAAGTAAAAACTGTCTGAAATTTGATGCCTGGATTCTGGATGATGAAGACTGTAACGTCAAACATCCGTCTATTTGTCAAACATTTGCTTAATGTAATCCGTCTATTTGTCCAACATTTGCTTAATGTGATCCGTCTATATGTCAACTATTTGATTAAACGCCGCACTTAGCAATATTCCATCTATATGAAGGCGGTCTGTAAATAAATGAGTCTTGGCCAGACAATCCAATGATTGACATCATAAGCATCGATCCACGCAATTGGGATACGATGACATGCATCAACCAAGTTACCGAGCCTGACCACCCGATCCTGTTAGTCGCCCCGTACGACAAGCATCACGGGTCTCAAGTCTAGTGCTCCTTCAAAAGACTATCATCACTGTGTGGATCGATGCTCATGATGTCAATCACTGGATTGTCTGGTCCAGACTCGAATATTTACAGACCGCCGTCATACAGCTGGAATATTCCTGAGTGCAAATCAAATCGGACTTTGAAATTATCAGTTTGATACGTCTAATTTGCAGATACATTGTGATATCAAAAGCTCTTTTCTTTGACATACCCTGGATTTAATGTTTTGTTGGTTGGTTGGTTGGTTGGTTGAATCTTCACGGGTCCAATGTTTTGAGTAACCAAAATTATATCTTCCAAAGGAATCAACTGCTTTATCATGTTTTATGCTCTCCCTAGTAGGAATTGTATTAAATATAGCAAAGATTTCTCGTGATTATGGAAAGGGTTTTGTAGTTTTTAATTTTACTATTGATGATAACAATTATACCTAACAACAAAAGTTCCTGCGACGTTGAATAAGATTTAATGCAAAGTTATATTTTTTACCAAATTTGAAACAATTTCGGTTTGCAACAGATAAAAGACTCCTCTAAGTTTTTAAATGGTTAATTTGCCATACTGACTTCAGAAAATGATTTCATAAAAAACATGAACATGCCAAAATGTCAATGTACAGATCAAAAGCGTTTGTCCACCTCTGGTTGCGATGCAAGCAACACATCTTTGTCTCATGGAATGGACCAGGGGTTATCTTTTCATTTCTGCTGGCGCATGTTTCGAAGTTCCTGGAGTGTCAGTGGAACACGTGGTTGACGTCGAAGGCGCCGATCCATCTCATCCCACATGTGCTCGACTGGTGAGAGATCAGGGTAGCGAGCCGGCCTGGGGATGACATTCACGTTGTTTTGTTGAAGAGAATCCTGAAGAAGTCTAGCAATATGAGGCCGGGCATTGTCATGTTGGAAGGTAATGCCTGGGCCATGACGACGCAAAAACGGAAGAACAGGGCCGAAGATCGCGGTAGCGCTGTCCATTGAGATATCCCACTACCACTAAAAAACGGGTCCTCTGTCTTGCTGTAATCCCACCCCATACCATAACGCTGCCGCCCCCGAACCGATCTTCTTCCATGACACAATGATTGACGTAACGTTCACCTTGACGTCGGTACATTCGAATCCGTCCATCGCTGTGGCTGAGGAGAAAACGAGACTCGTTAGCGAATAGAACTTGTCCCACTGCATGGCCGTCCAGCGTAGACGCTGTCTGCACCACTGTAGACGTACTTGACGGTCGTTTCCTGTCAAAGTGGGACGTCTGGTGGGTCTTCTTGCGACAGTCCCTGCACATCTGAGGCAACGACGTACGGTTTGTTAAGATACTCGTCGAAGGCCAGGGATGCTTCTTGCAGTCACTGTTGCTGGCTGGAATCGATTTCGTAGGTGTGTTGTTCGAATCAAGTTGTCTTGTCGATTATTGGTTACGCTTGGTCTGCCACTTCGAGGATGGTCTTTGACTGCATTCGTCTGTTGCCAACGTTGCCATAAACACCAAATGGTGTTTCTGTGGACGTTCAATTGTCTTGCAACATCACGTTGACTCGATCCTGCTTCAAGCATACCAATGGCTCGCAGACGCTCAATTTCGGAGAGGCGTTGCATTTCGTAATGTTGAATAATTTCGTAATTTTGGGTTGTGAAATGAACGGGGCTTGCATTAAAGTCAACTTTTGCATGGAATGCATGCTTTTCTGTAGCAGTTGCGTTTTTGTGACTTGATTCCACACATGTACTACTATATTGAAAACCAAACCTTACTTGTTTGAAAATTCACTACAATATTGGTGTCACAAGAACTTTTGTTGTTGAATATATATTAGTAGCCTTTCATACACAATGTATCCGCAAAGGTAAGGATTTTGGAAAAGGAGGTATCCATTTTGTGATTTGGGCATTTTTTGTCCCATGATGGGGTACCTTTGTTGAGATATATCACCTAATGAGTGAGTAACCGTCTTGTTATACAGTTACCCAACAACCTTAACAAATTCCGCGTGTAACTAATATTCCATAATTGACAGGAATGTCATTGTTGTAAGGTTATACATTTTGTCTGTTCAACTGAATCACGTGAAAATATCAGATAGTCTTTCTTTTTTTGTTGGAAATAAAGAAAGATTTTCTTTTATGTTGTATATTTTACAGCAGTCTCATTTGAAATAGTTTGAAGGCCAAAAGTTAAGCGATCGCCTTCAAGAACGTTTATGAACACGTGTCTAAAGGTAACGTTTACCTCGACTCCCATGGACACGAGTCATTGGTGAGGTGAAATTGAGTTTAACGTCGCGTTCAAGATTATTGCACTGATATAGCGACGTGCATGCACGTGTATGTGTGTGTGTGGCTGCTTGTACTAGTCCGGACTGATGCCGATTTATAGTGCTAGCCCACTGAGATACCATGCCGCAGTTTAACATGAATACCCCACTCAGACACAGTATACTGACTCCGAGCCGACCAGTCCTTGTTTTAGCCCCTTAATGCCGAGCGCCAGACAGGGTAACAACAAGTACCATCTTTTAACGTCTTTTTGTATGACGCCGCCCACGAGTCATTGGATCCGTGAAGGTGCGTTATCAGTGAAGACGACACATCGGCTTCGACATGTCTGCAGCAAGTGTTGTCTGCCGCACTGGAGTCATCGACGTTGATGTCCTGCAGTCAGATGCCGAGGATACATAGACGCTGTCCGTAAATTATTAATTATCTCTGCAATTCAGTTAATACACTACTGTTGTTACTGCCATGTCTGAGAGATAACTCACAATTTTACACCAATATTGACTGTTTTCAACGTCTCCAAAGACTTGAAACACGAGATAAACGCTTCAAACTATTATCTTCGTCATTCTTGTGTTTCATATGCTACGGTGATAAGGCATACACTCAATTATCAAAGTCAAATATGAGGCCAAATACCTTACACATTATGTGAATTTGGTAATTTCATTTAGTGTTAAGACATCGACATCCATTCGCTCTTCAGTTATTTCTTTATAGTGCGAGTTCACCATTTTATACTGTTGTTTTTAAGAGAACCTTAACACGATATGGTTTTTCAATATTAATATTTGATTAATATGGTAATCAGATGGTAACTGGAGTATTTGATTGTATACTCCTTAAAGCCCCATCTGCGGTAGGAACTACCGCACTCTAGTGGGCGGAGCTTATACGAGTGATCTGACAGGTCAATATGACGTCATGATAACACACATTTCATTGGTTATTGCGTAAACGGGTGACGTCATGTAAACACCCACCCACGTGGGCCGTTTGACAACAAGGACGTACGTTTTAAAGGTAATAAATATCTATCAAACGATTCCAAGACTTTCCAACAAACGCGTAGGTCTTTGGTTTCAAAACCTACCTGCCATGTCGTCTTCACATCTTCATAAAATGATACCGCGGAATGTCCACGATATATCCAACGCAGTCCAACACAGAAATTTTAGACGTTCTTGTTCTGAGCTTTTCTAGATCTCCCGACGACAACGAATTAATACGTTTGTCGTGATGAATATGAACAGTGTAATTGAACAAAAATAAAAAATAATATGTGTCACGGCACCAAACGTTATCCTGTGGTGTACGGTATATCTGCAGTTTATAAATAGCATTTCTCACATATACACGGTAATCGGTGATTTCAACAGTGTTTTTCTTCGTTGTGTTCGTCTTGCCTTCATCTGGAATGGATGACAACGATCGTGTAAAAACCCTGGTAATGGTCAAAAATATTTTCACGTGATCAAAGCAGTTTTTTGTCGTTTCCGTGACATTTTTTCATTGCCCAGTAGCAATTATTTTGGCAAAGTCACACTTGTCCGATGAAGCTCTTCGAGCCGAAGTAACTCGATCCGTGAAACTTAGCGGGTCCCAGTGACCCAGATCCCTCTTGATTGGCATGCCAAGTGTCATTTGCATAAGGGCATCCATATTTTTTGTATGTGTTTCTCCCCTCAAGCCTAAACTAACCAGGGAGCAGCTGGACGAGATAAAATATATATTACTTATCAAAAAATGTCTTTCAATAATTGTATAAGTTATTTTATGACATTTAAAAAAAAAGTTTAAACACTTAGTACTAGAATCTAGTCTATGAATTTGTTTATTATGTAGATCGATTCGCTTTGCTTCGGAAGCGAATTTTTAATAAACAACGGAACAAAGATAAAGTTGATCTGGTTCTTTTATAAAGTTGAGCTAGTAGTTTTCCACAGCGGCAGCAACATTAAGACACGAAAACATTATATTATTTCACGTCGCAATGGAAATAAGAATATCAAAATACGGACAGCCTCACAGACTTCGAAACGATGTTTAATTAAATATTTGTTCACATTAATTCTGTCATGTGCGATTAAATGGATTTCAACATTATTTTCATCAAGCTTATTCAGGTCGCTGGCTGCACAGATCATCCTCTCTTGTAAACTACTTCGGCATGAACACATGTTTTGTCGCGAAGCTCAAAGCAACAATGTTTCTCTCAGATACATTTTTTTCTCCATCCATGACGAGCATCTGTCATAATGTGCCTCAACAACCTTCCTGGTCAGTTGAATTCAACAATGTTATACACACGGCCTCATTCACGGCTTCATCACAAGATTCCTTCCAAATACCCACCACGTGATCAGGGTTACGACCTTGGGATGAATTATTAAATTAATTTTCACTTTTAGAAAAGATTTTTTTTCGGGAATATTATTATTCAAAAATATCCTGTACATGGTACTTTGGGATTGCACTGCGGATTTCTTTTATTACTTTATAAAACTTTATGTTTTCCCCTTTCTGACCTCGCGATCTCCTAGCAACCACGCCCCATGAGTGCATCGATTTGCTGCTTACAACTGACAAGAACTTTGTAATTTCGCTTGTCTTCAATATGAGCAACAAAACAATTTCATGTAAATCCTAATTTGACGAAGAGTTGTTCGAGATAATCGGGAAGCCTTTGGTCATTTCGATTGTGACATTGGTGACTTTATCGTGGAGAAAGTTCCAATTCAAGATGACTTCATTCCGATTCACAACTCGAATCGACAAGATGGCGCCTCTCTTCCCGCCCTTGCAAGTGCAACAGAAACTTTGACAAATTCAGTGCCGATTCTTGGGAGTAGTGAATCAGTGTCAGCGAGATTTCATTGTGGAACCAGATTAAGCCGAATATGTATGTTCACACTTCTTTTGTCAACCATGCCAGACACGGCACAGACAATTGCAGTTAGGGAATGGTGCGGCCACCATGTTGCAGAAATTCGTCGATTCGAACACATTGCTTCTGGCCTGGAGAGATCGTAGATACTTGGAGTTGAAGAAACGGAATTATACGTTGCAGCAAATGAAGGATTGGTGTGGACAAAACGGGAAAGGGATCCCAGATTGTATTTTAAAACTTGTGCGCGAAGTGTATCCAAATAGCCCGAACAAAAAATACATGGGACAAGTGTGGATCTAATGATCAAACTCAGTTTTGTGTGTGAAAATTCTGTGAAAGGAAAGGAAATTCATAATTAAAGTTGTCTTGGAATATGTGTATTGGAGTTTTCGTTTATCGTAAGTACAATATTATCCGGATACGCCTTCTGTAGGCCAAAACATCAAGCATATTCAGTTACTTATTTACCAGTTGCTTATGTGCATTGTTATGTTGATACACGTAACATATTCATCTATTGTAGTCAAGCTGAGAAATATTGGCGCAACTTCTGGTGCTTCAAATTAGGCCCCTTCATAAACACTAGTTGAAAAATCTCTGTAATAATTTACGTTTTATGAATATATACAGATTATTGTGTGGCACAAATCTAACTGTTGAATGCAAATGACCAAAACTAAACAAATATCTGTAATTTTCGGATTGAACTGAAAGAATCGCGTTGTCAATTTCGTATTTAAGTATCGTTACTGTTACATTAACTGAAACTGATGTTCTGCTGCTGTTCTGCCGTAAAAATATACAACACAATACACTTTGACCACAAATGCATTAAATGTGCCCCATGTAAACATGACCATGTGCTTTGCTATTTATAGCGCAAACGTAAATAAGCTCCGCCCACTGTGATCGATGCAGACGCCAAACACGATCGATTCGATTTTTTAGGATAAAATTACAGAAAATTTATTGACTTATATCTTGATATGGAGCCATTTGTTGTATCCATGGTTTGTCATTCAAGTTGATACAAGTTTGATGGTCAATGGTGATCTTGTGCCCGTATGGTTTTCAAAAAACGACTCTCGACACTCGGTTGTGTTTACATTGTCAGTCATTGTTCGAAACTGAAACACCGCCACCTTGCGGGCTATTTATAGTCAGGGTGGGGCTTTAAGAAAGTAAAGCCAAAGCCAGATTTGTGTGAGGTAGGAAAATATATTTATACGAGGAACCGTGCAAGGTGTTGGTATGCGGTTGACGTCGTCGTAGGCGTCTATTCAATTCATCCCCCAGGTGTTCTATCGGGTTCAAATCCGGGGATCTGGAGGGCCAGGGGAGAACATCAACGTTGTTGTTGTGTAGACAGGCTCTTGTGATCCCTACTGTATTTGGTCGAGCGTTGTCCTGCTTGAATGCACCGTTGCTATTGGCTGCAGTTGGGAGGACGTCTGGTTGGAGAATTCCGTGGATGTATCGTTGATTGCCATCTTCCCGAGGCAAGGGAGTTAACTGACTTTAAAAGTCCAGTTTATCAAAAAATAGATCTTCATTATCGATCAGATCGTCCTGGCTGGGCGCCACCATTTTGTGTGAAGCAAACACAAGTGCTACGAGAGGTGGAATCTGATTGATCCATAGGAGAGGCTTAGAAGGGACATAACTGGTAATAGCCACTGGTGGCGCAACGATCGAGCCCAGTTATTCCAGCCCAGTTCGGCAAGGGTGGAAAACGGGTCTTACATCGCGAAATGCATCAAATCACGTGAGCACCTTGATTAAAAAACATGAAAGGATTTGGAAAATATCTGCTGACAACGAATTGGCATGCCATGCTTTGCAAACCCTGCAATCGATCGAAACCTGCACGACAGTTTACGAACCGGATTTTGATTTCGGTGCGCGATTTTGATTGGACTATGCATAGACTCGTTAGTCCAGACAAAACGTAACTCCACAATACCAGCCTAGTTCGGCAAGGGTGGAAACTGGACTTTTACAGTCAGTTAACTCCTTTGCCTCAGGAAGATGTAAGATTGCCTGGGATATGTACCAAACCTGTCCTGCCATGATGAGAGATAGTCGCCCACATCATAACGCTACCCCCATAAAAACTGTCCACGTCCTGTACGCAGTTTCAGGCGTAACGTTCTCCCCTGTGTCTGCAGATCCATGCTCTTCCATCCCCTCGACGGAAAAAGACATCTTGATTCGTTGCTAAACCAGACATCTCTCCATGGCAGTTGAGGCCATACCCTGTGATGACGACAGCAACGCATTGGTTGTTGACGATGTTGTCGACTCAATATGACGCGTTGACCTGACCGCAAATAGACCTGCTGCTCTTAAAACAGTTTCGTACGGTCTGGTCGGAGATTCTGCGCTGCCCGGTATTTGGGATGCGGTTGAGGTGGCTGTGGTCGTTCTTTCACGTAGGTGGCGCAGTCGGATGTAGCGATCTTGGGCGGGCATGGTCACTCTTGGTCGTCCCGACCTTGGCCGATCACGTGTTGACCCATGCTGTTGAAACCAATCCCCTAGCCTTGTGATATCGATGGTGCTGGGCGTTACATTGAAAACCCTGGCTACAGTTGATCAGGATTCCCGGCCTGCAAGCGGCCTATGACGTTGTCTCTTTGCACTTCTGTTAATCTTGGCATGTTGTTGAACTGTCACTGTTCGACTGACGCAGATGCCAGGCAATCAAAACCTCTGCACTTTAATACCGTTCATAGTACTGCTGCACGTGCAGTACATGCAGCTTCATGGCCCTTTTGTTAATGCACTGGGTGCGTTTTACCGAATCGTACGTGTTTCCCAACTAATTGTTTGCATGTCTTTGTCGTGTTCATTTTGATCCGGGAAATTTGTCACTGACACTTTAACACATGACACCTCTTCATTTTGCACCTCTTGGTCCGCTCATTTTGCTTATATGGCCAAAAGTATCCGTATTTAACTGGAAGTCTGGACATGAAATTTAAGGATATCATTATACGAGAACTGATGTTTGTTCATTAAATACCATTAACATCTGAAAAGGACAATATATGAAATTGAACAATTTTCTTCTCCAAAAATATTTTAGGAGGAATTTTACCATTAAAATAACACAGAATATTACAACAGGTACCTGTAATGCACAGGCTAACATTATTTACCAGAAGCAAGTCATGAAGAAAATTTGCATCCGGATACCTTCCGGAAACCTTCCAGATGCCTTCAACAACCTTCAAATTGCTAGGTATTTTCAAGTTATTTTTTTTATGTGTTTCACACTTAAGTGAACAAAATGCACCCCCCAAATTTTGACATTTTTTTTGGAAGGTTTCCGGAAGGTATCCGGGCCGGATCCAAAATGGGAAGGTATCCGGAAGGTTTCCGGAAGACGGAAACCTACACTTTTTTTGCTGTGTTTCGTTCCTGTTTTTGAGAGAATATTTCTCTTGCTTCATGTTTATTGTTTAACCTGGATGCCGAGTTACTTTTTCTAAAGCCATTTTCAATAGATCTGGAAAGTGAACGTTGTGGGAAAATTGCGCTCGCGCGACACCTCCGACTTACAAAATTACACAGAAATGTGGAATATTAAATATCCTATCTTTGTTTTTGTTTGTTTGTTTGTTTGTTTGTTGTTTAACGCCGCGCTCCGCAATATTCCAGCTGTATGGCGGTGGTCTGTAAATAATGGGGTCTGGTCCAGATAATCAAGTGTGATCATGAGCATCGATCCACGCAACTGGGATCGTCACGCCGAAGACCAAGGTTCGATTCCCGACATGGGCACAATGTGTGAAGCCCATTTCTGGTGTCCCCCGCCGTGATATTGCTGGAATATTGCTAAAAGCGGCGTAAAACCATACTCACTCACTCAATTATTTCAAAAAGAATTGTAAAAGAAAAGATAATCTGTGCCATTATCTTGATAATTCTATAAGTATACTTCAGCGAAATAAAGGAAGCTTTTTCGCATCCTTCATAATATAATTTGGAGACGAAATGACATTTTGTTGTTGATTGTAAACTATGCAATATTCCAGGAATATGACTTGCGTAGATCGATGCGCATGCATCACTGGATTGTCTGGCCCAGGCGCGACTATTTACAGACTGTCGTCACAAAGCTGTGCGGCGTTAAACAACACACAAACAAACAAGCAAACACTCACTCACTCACGGAGCGCCTGCGGGGATATTAATTTCGATCAAAACTGTAATCCTTCCTGATAACGCATAACCCCGTAGGCAGGCATACAGAGACGGCCGCGTGTGCAGCAACGATGTGGACGGTGGTGTTTGCTGCTGTTCTCTGCCCCCCTCTGATGTTTCTGCTTGGTGCATCAGAAGGAAGTGATATACAAGAATGGGAATTTAAGACAAGCAAACAACCTTATGGATTCAAGTCAACTGTGTTAAAGCGACACCACCGCTTCCACCGCCGCTTCCAAGATAATGACGTCATGACTGTGACGACATCTTCTGTCCCTGGAGTTATATACTTGACAGCGAATGGTACGTAAAGCTGTTTTAAAATAAGTGTGTTCTTGTTAACACTTTAGCCTGCTACCCGTGAAGATCCGGCGTAGAATAGGTCTTCAGCAACCCATGCTTGCCGTTAAAGGCGACTATGCTTGTCGTAAATCATATTCCAGCTATATGACGGCGGTCTGTAAATAATCGAGTCTGGACTCGACAATCCAGTGATCGATATCATGAGCATCGATCCACTCAATTAGGACCGATGACATGCATCAACCAAGTCAGCGACCCTGACCACCCGATCCCGTTAGTTGCCTCTTACGACAAGCATGAACGCTTTTTACGACAAGCATGCTGTAAAAGGCGACGATGCTTATCGTAAGAGGCGACTAACCGGATTGGGTGGTCAGGCTCGCTGACTTGGTTGATGTGTGTCATCGTATTCCAATTACGTGGAGGGACGGTCGAGTAGCCTCGTGGTTAAAGCGTTCGCTCGTCACGCCGAAGACCCGGGTTCGATTCCCGACATGGGTACAATGTGTGAAGCCCATTTCTGGTGTTTCCCCACCGTGAAATTGCTGGAATATTGCTAAAAGCGGCGTAAAACCATACTCACTCACTCACTCAACTGCATGGATCGATGTTCATGATATCAATCGCTGGATTGTCTGCTCCAGACTCGTTTTTTTACAGACCGCGGTCGTATAGCTGGAATATTGCTGAGTGCGACGTTAAAGATTGTTAGTGAGTTGGGATTAACGCCGTATTCCAGTTATATCACGGCGTGTCAGCTTAATGTGGGAGGAAAGCCCGAAGTGATGCAGGTTTCGGACGTTTACCACTTCGGTGAAACCCACGAGCACGGGTATGGTGCTGACAAACCTAGAAACATAATCGGGGCGAACCGGGATTCACTCACTTCTGTTTCAGCTCCCTGCAAGGGCCAACACTACGGCACAAGGTGTTCCAATAATGCTGAATGTGTGGATCACAGGACACAGTGCATTGACCAAGTGTGCAGATGTCGACCAGGCTACAGCTTTAACCCAGGGACCTGTTCATGTATCGAAGGTACAAAGGACATCTTGTTTTGTAATTGTTTAACAACGCACTCAGCGATATTCCAGCTTCATGACCGCGTAGTGCGTTGTTAAACAATTACATCACACTCTCAGCGATATTCCAGCTTCATGGCCGCGTAGTGCGTTGTTAAACAATTACATCACGCACTCAGCGATATTCCAGCTTCATGGCCGCGTAGTGCGTTGTTAAACAATTACATCACGCACTCAGCGATATTCCAGCTTCATGGCCGCGTAGTGCGTTGTTAAACAATTACATCACGCACTCAGCGATATTCCAGCTCCATGGCCGCGTAGTGCGTTGTTAAACAATTACATCACGCACTCAGCGATATTCCAGCTTCATGGCCGCGTAGTGCGTTGTTAAACAATTACATCACGCACTCAGCGATATTCCAGCTTCATGGCCGCGTAGTGCGTTGTTAAACAATTACATCACGCACTCAGCGATATTCCAGCTTCATGACCGCGTAGTGCGTTGTTAAACAATTACATCACGCACTCAGCGATATTCCAGCTTCATGACCGCGTAGTGCGTTGTTAAACAATTACATCACGCACTCAGCGATATTCCAGCTTCATGACCGCGTAGTGCGTTGTTAAACAATTACATCACGCACTCAGCGATATTCCAGCTCCATGGCCGCGTAGTGCGTTGTTAAACAATTACATCACGCACTCAGCGATATTCAAGCTTGATGACCGCGTAGTGCGTTGTTAAACAATTACATCACGCACTCAGCGATATTCCAGCTTCATGGCAGCGTAGTGCGTTGTTAAACAATTACATCACGCACTCAGCGATATTCCAGCTTCATGGCCGCGTAGTGCGTTGTTAAACAATTACATCACGCACTGAGCGATATTCCAGCTTCATGACCGCGTTACCCGTGCAGATCCGGAGTAGAATAGGTCTTCAGCAACCCATGCTTGCAGTAACAGGCGATTATGCTTGTCGTAAGAGGCGACTAGCGGGATCGGGTGATCAGGCTCGATGACTTTGTTGATGCATGTCATAGATACCAATTGCGTGGATCGATGCGCATGATATTAATCACTGTATTGTCTGATTCAGACTCAATTATTTACAGACCACCGTCATATAGCTGGAATATTGCTGCGTGCGGCGTTTTACAACCAAACCAACCAATTGCGTGGATCGGTGCTCATGATGTTAATCACTGGATTGTCTGGTCCAGAGTCGATCATTTACAGACCGCCGCCATATAGTGAGTGACTGAGTTAGTATGGTGTTTCGACGCTTTTAGCAATATTCCAGCAATATCACGGCGGGGAACACCAGAAATGGGCTTCACACATTTTACCCATGTCGGTAACCGAACCCGGAGCTTCGGCGTGACGAGCGAACTCTTTAAACCACTAGGCTACCCGACGCGCCCGCCGTCATATAGCTGGAATATTGCTGAGTGTGGCGTAAAATAACAATCAAACAAGCAACAGCCATGTTGGGATCGCTGGTAAACGAGTGCGGCGTAAACCCAGAAACCAGACCAAAACAACACCAAATCATGTCCGCGTGTTGAAAGTCCTGAGGGACCAGATTATCCAGTGATAGATACTGTGAGCCGTCTGGATACGATGACACATGCACTCTAAACAAGGCATAAACATATGTGTGTTTTGAACAGATTTGATTTTCTAAAATAAAACATTAAGAAAATAAACTGACGTCCAAAAGAAACTTTACCAGAGTTTGAAATCAGTCTTACTCAAAAACAACAAAACATACATGCATGAAGAAAAGTGTATTGAGAAGATCAATATATCAACATAATCAGCATTGCACATGACAATCATACCGCGACCGAGAGAGCCCTCGAAAGTTGGGTGTGGTACAAAACTCGAGCTTTCAGAATAATGGACAATAGGCAGAGTACATAAACTATCGCTCACGTTCAAGTGAACAAGTCATTAGTAGCGTGTGGGACCATCAAATGCCTCAATACACGCCAAAACTCTTCGACGCACAGAAAAAAGGCAGTCGTCTGATGAGGTCACGTGGAATTTGACGCCATTCTTCTTGGAGGGCCAAGATCACTTCTTGCCGGTTGGCTGGAGAGTGTGGTCGTTGTCGAACACGACGATCCATCAAGTCCCAGTGGTGTTCTATGGGGGAAATGTCGGGTGAGCGTGCAGGCCACGGTAGGGCGTTGACGTTGTTGGCTGCGTGGAAATTTCTGGCTGTATGGGCTCTAGCTTTGTAATGCTGATAAATGACACCACGTGGCTGCTGTGGAGAAATTGTAGGACAACTGGACGAAGAATGTTATCCGTGTAACGCTGAGCTGTCAAGTTTCCGTCAACGATGACCAGCGGTGTCCTCTCCTGCCCACAGATCCCTCCCCACACCATGACACTCCCTCCACCATATGGAACGACCTCCTGCACGTAACAAGCCGCCGTTCGTTCACCCCTTCGGCGGTAAACACGTTGTCTTCCTTCATCTCTAAACATACAGAATCGACTTTTGTCAGTGAAGACAACCCTCTGCCAGTCACGTCGTTGCCAACGTCGTACAGTCCGGGCCCATCTCAATCGCAGACGACGCTGTTGTCAATAGCTGTCCTCTGTATGGTCCAAAAGCCCTGATTCCATGAGCCCTGAGTCTCCTGGCCACTGGCTGTCGACTAACCCTGTGACCTAAGGCATTTGTCGCCGATGACGTCACTGTCAGAAAGCGATTTCGGATGTGCAAGGTACGCAAGTACCAGTCATCATGGGGCGTGGTCACCCTGGGTCTGCCTGTCAGCGGTCCGCCCGGTCTGTCTGTAATGTTGCATCAAGTTGGTAACGGCAACACGGGAGCAACCGAAGGTTCGTGCAATATGGACGTGGGTGGCTCGTTCACGTTGTTGACTGTGAGTCGTGGCATTTCTTTTATTTTTTATCACTGTGGATGTCTGACTTGCCGTTGCAATCGTTTTATACCCTTACCCGCACGTGCATTTGCAGTTGTCCGTGTGGCACATGTTTTTCACTTTTTCGCTTGTTATCTCGCAAACATGTAACAGACGATTAACATTTTCTGCATATCATAAAAAAAAAATGTATCCTTTGTCTGAAATTTATATTTTCAGTTGGTAAAGTTTCTTTTGGACGTCAGTTTATATTGTCATGATCAGTGGTAATTTACTATCACCGGACCCGTGAAGATACGGGGTAGAATATGTGTTGGTTCAGCAACCCATGCTAGTCATAAAAGGCAACTAACGGGATAGGTTGGTCAGGCTCGCTGACTTGGTTGATACGACCCGTGAAGATTCAGGGGAAGAATAGGTTTTCAGCAACCCAGGCGTGTCGTAAAAGGCGACTATGCCTATGGTAAGAGACGAATAACGGGATGGGGTGGTCAGTCGCGCGGACTAAGTTGATGCATGTCGTCGTATCCCAATTGAGTGGATCGATGCTCAAGACCCTGAAGATTCCGGGGTAGAAAAGGTCTTCTGCAACAAATACTTCAGGCTCGCTGACTTGGTTGATAAATGTCATCTAACCCAATTGCGTGGATCGATGCTCATGCTGTCAATCACTGGATTGTCTGGTTTATTTAAAGACCGCTGTCATATAGCTGGAATATTGCTGAGTGCGGCGTTAAACAACAAGCAACCAACCATCATGATATCAATCACTGGATTGTCTGGTCCAGACTCGATTATTTACTGACCGCCGTCATATATCTGGAATATAGCCGAGTGCGGCGTTAAACAACAAACCAACCAACCGACTTGGTTTAAGCATGTCATCTTATCCTATTCTGGGATAGATGCTCATGAGGTGAATCACTGGATTGTCTGGCCCATACTCGATTTCTTACAGATTGCCGTCATGTAGCCTGCAACCTCGGGGTATCGCGGTAGTTGTCATACATGTACGCTAAACGGAACAAAATGCATTCACTAACCTTTATGATTGATTATTTGTGTTCTCCATTTCAGATGTCATTTATTTTATCTAACAATGCATATTTTACTGATAAAAGTTCATTTAATACATTAGTAGCTCCGCGTAGAAGCCGGGCCTCGCGCTCTGTTTGACAAGGGAGAGACCTCCATCGTATCGCGGTGCAGAGAAAAGTTGTGTTTGGAGGTCCGAATTGGAAAAACAGAGGACATATTTCTACCATTTTTTTGTTTCTACCAACCACTTGGTATGGTTATGCCAGACATCAGTGATTTGTCCAGACAAGTGCAAAGGCGGCACAAGTAAAATTCTAAAAGTGCTATCAGTAATAGGTATGCAATGCATATTTACCAAAAAGTAAGAGAAATATTTAAAGAATCAACAACAAAATATCAGAAATGTTATTCTTAGATTGTTTTAAAAAAAAATGGATGACAATAATTTGTCACAAAATGGAAATAAAGTTAAATGTCAACAATACATATATAAAAAACACTCCTAGTATGCCCAAAGTATGTATTTATCTTTTGGCTACAAGTGAAGAACGTATTTCTAAGTTTGGCATTTCGCAACGAGTTGACAATTGTTTTAGGTATGCCCGTTTGCGCTTAGACGGAACCACGGGGTCCGAGTAAGCTGGAATAGTGCCAAGTGCGGCGTTAAACAACCAACCAAACAAACAAACAAACTCTTAAGTTTGAACCATTCGTCTTTACAGTGTTTGCAGAGTACGGAACAACCAGCAGCCTTCTTTCCCATGGGTACTGCATCACAGGTTACAACGACGCCGTGTACGTTAGCGTGTCCTCCCCCGAGGGCTGCAGGGAGAAGTGCATGAGGCAGAAATCCTTTCTTTGCAAATCTTTCGAGATATGGTTGAATGGGTGTTATGTTTCAAGGGTCACAAAACTCGATGTGAAAGCCAGGAAATGGAGGCTGTTTCATTCCTGCTCGTACTTTCAAAGAAACTGTGGGTAGACCCTTAATTATCCTCTGACGTTTGATACTTCACAGGGATGGAAGCAATCTCGTCATACAAACGTGTCGGGTTGAGGCTATCCCTAAATGTGTTCTTCACACTTAGTAAACTCGATCAATCGTAGCCGACACGTGAAGATCCGGGGTAAAATAGGCCTTCAGCAACCCATGCTTGTCGGAAGAGTTGGTTGGTTGGTTTGACGTTTAACGCCGCACTCAGCAATATTACAGCTATATGACGGCGGTCTGTAAATAATCGAGTCTGAACCAGACAATCCAGTGATTAATATCATGAGCATCGATCCACGAAATTGGGACCACCCGATCCCGTTAGTCGCCTTTTACAACAAGCATAGTGACCTTTTACGGCAAGCATGGGTTGCTGAAGACCTATTCTACCCCGGATCTTCACGGGTCTCGATCCACGTAAGTGGGATCGATGACATGCATCAACCAAGTCAGCGAGCCTGACCACACGATCCCGATATACTCGTCTCTCACGACAATACACAACTGACTTTCATGAAATAAAACTCTTTTAATCATTAACGTTTCCATTCGTATGTTTCATAAATAACATTGTTTCAGCAGATACATGTGATAATTTATATGACGAAATAATCAGAGGACGTTTCTCTCCGAACAACTCCTGTTGAACTAGATTGTTTTGTCCAGACTCGGTAATATATCGCCGTCAAAATGCGGTTGATTTGTTGTTTAACGCCGCACTCAGCAATATCCAGGCGATATGAGGCGGTCTGTAGATAATCGAGTCTGAGCCAGACAATCCAGTGATTGCTATCATGAGCATTAATCCACGCAATTGGTTGGTTGGTTGGTTGGTTGCCTTTCACGACAAGCAAAGTCACCTTTTACGGCAAGTATGGGTTGCTGAAGACCTATTCTACCATGGCGTCTTCACGGGCCTACACGCAATTAGGATCGATGACATGCATCAACCAAGTCAGCGAGCCTGACCACCCGATCCCGTTAGTCGCCTTTTACGACAAGCATAGTCGCCTTTTACGGCAAGTATGGGTTGCTGAAGACCTATTCTACCCCGGCGTCTTCGCGGGCCTCCACGCAATTGGGATCGATGACATGCATCAACCAAGTCAGCGAGCCTGACCACCCGATCCCGTTAGTCTCCTTTTGCTTGTCGTAAGAGACGACTAACAGGATCGGGTGGTCAGGCTCGCTGCCTTGGTTGATGCATGTCGTATCTCAATTGCGTGGATTGATGTTCATGATGTCAGTCAATGGATAGGCTGGTCAAGACTTGCAGTCCGCCATCATAGAGCAACAAACAAATAAAATTTTCAGACCGCCGTCATATAGCTGGATTATTGCTGAGTGCGGCGTAAAACAACAAACATATCAACCAACCAACCCGGTTATGTTTCTAGGTTTGTCAGCACCATACCCAAGCTCGTGGGTTTCACCATTGCCGGGTGGTAAACGTCTGAGACCTGCATCACTATGGGCTACTGTTACAAACCCAACTCACTCACTCACTCCACATTTCCGAACATCGAATACCCTTTAAAACCCGGAAATCTGAAAACATTTAACCATATAATTTAATGATATAACTTCATGTCAGTGAAGATATATGTCTCCCAGCCTGTGGCTAATGACACGTCTGTTGTGTTGATTGGGGTAGTGAATAGTTCACACACCTTGTCGGCTCTGCTGAAGCTGAGGCTGAAGCATCTCTTGCGGATGACGCACTCCGTGACGCAGAAGGCCCCAGAGACGTGAGAGTAGGCCTTCAGTAGAAAACCGCCTTGATATCTCACACCGTCCATCCTCTCTGTGTCAGGGGGTCCCGTACAGTTGTCATACTCTGAATATAGAAGGGTATGTTCATGTTAGAAATGGGAACAAGTAAATGGGGTTTAAGTGAGTGAGTGAGTTAAAATTTAACGTCGCATCGGCATTATTTCAGCCATATAGCGACGAGACCAAGTTAATATATTTACAATTTTGTCATTAATGCAAAGTTTTGTTTAAAAACAAGTTGTAAAACATATTTGACCATACTATATTTAGAAACAATTCATGAAACATATTTGAGCATAACAATATCATATATACAGTTTTAAAACACGGGCTATAGGCCACCAGTAACCAAAGCTAGGCCACCTCGCTGGGGATCATGGGGACTTACAGTACCTCTGCTTCCTGCATGATACCCCAGCAGGATTTACGTCATCACTTTAGCCACTGGTGGTTGTGCACAATACTAGCCAATATAAAAAAATACTCATCAATGAGTTGGCTTAAAAACACTGGTTGAGGATAGTTACATTGATTATGATAGGATTACGTGTCACGCAGGGGGGCAATATTTTTACGGTACTTTAACCTCCTGGACAGAGCTTTTAATAATGTCTGTTAACAGTAGCATCACACCAAAGTTAAAAACAAGCATTTAATTATTCACATACATATTTAAAATTTATTATACAGACCCAATTTCTTTCAAGTAATTTATGATGAGATGCCCGCTGTCACGGGAAAAGAGATCTTGCAGATTCACACTTTGATAATGTGAATCCCTTGCGATTGCAAAGTCCTCACAGTCAAGCAATATATGCTTGACGGTGAACCTTTCATCACAAGGGATACACTTAGGAGGTTTGTCCTCATCTGTCTTTAGCAGATATTCGTGTGTAAACAGACTGTGGCCATTACGACATCGTCGTAAGACGACCTCGTCATGTCTTGACTGACAACCCAAGTAGGTATGACCGATTGTTGGTTTCAATTCGTGTAGTTTATTGCTTCCTACTTGGGTGTCCCACCTCTTCTGCATAAGATCCCGAGTATAAGATATGACGGTAGGCTTGAAATCACTGTACGGGATCCGAAGTTGAGATAACGGTTTGTCAAGAGCTGCTTTAGCTGCAGCATCGGCTTTTGAGTTACCTGTTATGCCTACATGGCTTGGTACCCAGCAAAAGACGATGTCACATTGGCCAGTGGAAAGATCATTATAGAGTTCTAAAATGTCAAGGATAATAATATGGTGAGTCACCTTTAAGTGCCTGAAGGCAAGATAACGAATCAGAGAAGATGATGAAATTTTTAGACTGGTTTTGTTGTTTAATATAAGTCAAAGCTGTTAGGATAGCTTTGGCCTCAGCAGTAAAAATTGAACTAAAATCTGGGATTCTTGAGGAGACAGTTCTGGATCCAACGATGGTGGCACTTGCAACTTTGCCACCATCCTTGGACCCGTCTGTAAAAATGGACCTGTGAGAATTATATTTGGAGCGTAATTGGTTATACGATTGTTGATATACCAAAGGATTGGTATCCGACTTTTTTAGATTGTTAGAGTGAGGCCTACTTCTGGCTTCACCATCTGCCAGGAAGGAGAAGACAGAAGACGGTGAGGTGATATAATATTTAAATCTATTTTAGCTGCAGTGATGTATGGTTGAATTCTGATCCCAAGTGGTGGAACCAGGGTTGATAGATTTCGAAACAGGTTTTCAAATTGAGGGTGGAAAACACAATTGTACGCTGGGTTAGATTTATTTGAGTGAAATTTAGTGATATGTTGCAGTGAAAGTTTAATGCGGCGCAGTTCGAGTGAAGGTTAATCTGCCTCCACATACAAACTGTCCACGGGAGAGCTCCTAAAAGCTCCAAGACAGAGTCTTAGGCCTTGATGGTGTATAGTGTCCAAATTTTCTAAATTTCTTTTGCAAGCTCCACCATAGACAATGGAACCATAGTCCAATTTGGAGCGTATTAATGATCTGTACAAGTGAAGGAGGATGTTCTGATCCCCCCCACTCGGAGTTTACAACGACTTTTAAAAAGTCGAGAGCCTTCAGGCACTTTGCCTTGAGATATTTAATGTGTGGTAAGAATGTGAGATGACGGCCAAATATGAGGTCCAGGAATTTGGCCACCTCTACTACCTTGATAGGAGTACCATCTAAAAATAAATCTGGATCCTTGTGAGGTTTGTATTTACGAAAAATGTGAATACAGTTTGTTTTGGATTTAGAAAAATTGAAGCCGTTTTCGTTGGCCCAATTTTGAATTTTGTTAAGACAGAGCTGTGAAATCGTCCACAAAAAGTGAACCATCAACACTATTGTTTAATACTTTAGTGAGACTATTTATTTTGATGCTGAAAAGGGTGACTTATAGTATGCTGCCTTGAGGGACGCCCTGATCTTGATCAAAATGATCAGACAGGGTAGAGCCCACTCGTACTTGAAATTGTCATGTTGTATCATATGCTTTCTCTAGATCGAAAAAGATTGATAAAGTATGTTGTTTGTTGACAATGGACTTTTAATAAACGATTCTTAACGGTCAATGGTACTTCTGTTTTTTCGGAAACCACACTGAATGTCACTCAGGAGGTTATTGGTCTCCAGGTACCAGACTAATCAACTGTTGACCATGTGCTCCATGGTTTTTACAAACACAGCTAGTTAATGATATTGGACGGTAGTTGGATGGATCCGTATGATTCCGTCCTGGCTTTGGAATAGGAATAATTATAGCATTGTGCCACGGAGAAGGGAAATTTCCGGTCGTCCATATTTCATCAAATATACAAAGTAACGTTTCCAAACATGAATCGGGCAAGTGTTTCAGGAGCTTATAGTGGATGTTGTCGCTCCAGCTGCAGTGTCATGAGATTGCCCTAGGGCATTATATAATTCATGGAGTGAAAATGTTTCATTATAGTCCTAACCATTATCAGAGTTAAAATTGACTTTTTTCGTTTCCTGCTGTGTTTGAAACCTCTGAAATTGAGGATTATAGTTTGATGATGAGGAATGATGTGCCAAAGTGTCACCAAGTTTGTTGGCAATTTCGGATTTAGTAGTTAAAAGTGTATTACCATCTTTAAGATGGTGAACTCCAGATTTAGATCCTTTGGCCTTAATCTTTTGGATCATGTTCCACACCTTGGACATAGGAGTGCGGGAATTAATTTTTGAAACATAGTTCCTCCAGGATTCATGTTTATTCTGTTTAAAGGTACGTCTCGCTTTAGCACCCGTGACTTTAACGTTATTCAATTTGTGGACAGTTGGATGTCGTCGGAAATATTTTTCAGCTTTCTTCCTATTTTTCCTAGCTTGTTTACAATTATTATCGAACCATGGTTTACGTATATGAGGGTTTGCAGAGGACTTAGGAATGCTTTCGTCTCCAATAGCATTCAGTATATCTGAAAAAAGTTGTATAGGATCAGGAACATTCCTGAAACTGTCAGTTTTTAGTTTATGAGGGTTGGTTCGTCAGACGGATTAATGGTTGTAATTATTGTTGGAAAATGGTCACTGCCACAAAGGTCATCATGGACCGACCATTCGAATTCATTTAAAATATTTGAATCTGTCAGTGAAAGGTCAAGGGCAGAGTATGTGCCAGTGGCGGGATGAAGATATGTGGTATTACCATCATTGAAGATGCATAAATCATTGTTTGAGATAAAATCTTCAAGGACTTTTCCCTTATTATTTGTGGACCAAAGGAATTATGGACCTCTGCTGGGACCTCTAAAGGAGAGGTGGCCTTTGGTGTTTGCAGCTGTTTTTGCTGCTTCTTTTTCAATAATTTCTTTTCCCTGTTTGTAAGTTTAGTAATTTCTGGTTCTGGTTCTGGTTCTGTTTAGGGTTCATGTGTTGGTGTAGGAGTCTGAGACTCAACATTTTTATGTCACAGCTGGTTTATGGAGTGAAGCAGTAGGAAGTGGCTGAACTGACTTGACCCATGTCAGATCAGTCTGGCACTCGATAGAGGCAGTAGTGACAGGAGGACGAGAGCCAGCAGCGGAGTAAGAGATAGGGAAGACCCACAACCCTCTTCTTAGCTTCGTGGTACGAGACATTTTGTTCTGTATTGACTTTAATAATTTGGGACTCGCGTTTCCACACAGGACAGGATTTTGCGGAAGCCATATGGTTCCCACCGCAGTGTGCACACTTCAAATCCTTCCTGAAGTCAGTGGCCTCGTGTTTGTCACCGCAGCCGTAACAAACAGCGGAGGCATGGCAGGACTTGGATCCATGTCCAAACGCTTGGCAGGTGTAGCACCGGAGAAGATTGGGGATATACACCTCCACTCCGATGTTACAATAACCAGCTTTGATAGATTCAGGGATAGTCGTTCGGGCGAAAGTGAAGAGGTAGGTGTTGGTCGGTTGGACCACACCATCCCTCTTTACAGTGAATCGTTTGACAGCTGTGACGGACTGCTGGTCAAGTTCCTTGGCTATATCGTCTTCGGACATGTCGGACAGGCAGCGAGCTCTGTCACGGACAATGCCCTTACACAAGTTCAGTGTCTTGTGCACTGAGACAAAAACTTTGATATTGACAAACTCATTTAAATCGAGAAGAATCGGGAAAGAATAGGTCTTCAGCAACCCATGCTTGCCGTAAAAGGCGACTATGCTTGTCGTAAAAGGCGACTAACGGGATTGGGTGGTCAAGCTCACTGACGTGTTTGATGCAGGTCTTCGATCCCAATTGCGTAGATCGACGCTCATGATATCAATCACTGGATTGTCTCGACTCGATTATTTACAGACCGCCGTCATATAGCTAGAATATTGCTGAGTGCGGCGTTAAACAACAAACCAAACCAAACCAATTGCATTGATCGATGCACATGCTATCAATCACTGGATTGACTGGTCCAGTCTCGATTATTCACAGACCGCCGTCATATAGCTGGAATATTAATATTGCTGAGTGCGGAGTTAAATAACAAACAAACACACAAACAACGAACAAAGATAGCCACAGAGCGCAAATTGCAAGCGCTGCCTAATCAATTATTGACATGGTTTACAAGTTTGTGCTGTTTGGAATTGTTAGACAAAAAAGTAATATATTTCTGAAATATAAATAGTGTCATTAAAAAGTATGTCCTGAAATATGTTGGTAAAATATTTCATCCCAGTTTCGGGACATTTATGGCTTAACGCCGCACTCAGCAATATGCCCCGCAATTGGGACCGATAATGACATGCATCAACCAATTCAGCGAGCCTGACCACCCGATCCCGTTAGTCGCCTCTTCCGTTAAGCATAATCGCCTAAATTATACAGATCTCAAAGGTTCATCTGCCAGGTCGTGATTCATCGGACGTTTTTTCAGCAGTATCACATCTTTTTTTTTTATTGAACTTAAAAGCCCGAGTATCAAATCCGGCGTTCACTTGCATTTATTGGCTTGCTATTACCGCCAAGTCGTTGAGTTACATTTGTACCGGGAATTAATGTATATAAATTGATGTTTGACACATGTGAAGTTGTTGACTCAATGTATCCCCGTGGATGCTGTTCCATGTTTATATATACCTCCACACACAATAACAACGGGATATGCTGATCTGAAACGCTCCTTATCATCATCGACTTCGCGGTGTTTTTTTCACATCAAGAGCTGTGTTATCGCTATGCCTCTACGTGTTAGTATTGACATAACAGAGGGTATTCGACACTATTTCATTTCAAAGTGGTGTTTGTATCCTGTTTATTACAAAGTAGACCCAACGAAAGGAAGGTGATGTGTTTTGCTGCATGTGTTGCTTGACAACGCTATGAGGTCTATACCAAAACGTCGTTATGACAGCATAATAAAAAGAAGTGGTTATCCTTAAAGTATATAGGCCTCTTTGTCATCCGTCAACTTCTAAGGAATGCCTATCAAGCAATTCATCCTGCTGATCGTGTGTTTGATGAATGCACATCAATAACGATTGAAAGGATGAGACGCATTATGATCAATGTATTGGTATTTGTGTTTAGTGATGCTTGTACAATTGTCATATATCAGATCCGGGGTAGACTATGCTTGTAAGATGCGACTAACGGGACCGGGTGGACAGGTTCGCTGAGTAGTTGATGCATGTCATCGATCCCAATTGTGTGGAGATCCGTGATATGTTTATTAATCAGGATGAAATAGTGATACCAGGTGTTCGCGAAGGCAAGTCAATTGTTCACCTGACAAAACGTATCAACAGTATATCGGCCATGCAGCGTATCGTCGCGTGAAGATTCCGGGATAGAATAGGTCTTCAGCAACCCAAGCTTTCCGTAAAAGGTGACTATGCTTGTTGTAAAAGGCGACTAACGGGATCGGGTGGTCAGACTCGCTGACTTGGTTGATACATGTCATCCATCCCAATCGCGTGGGTCGATGCTCATGATATTAATCACTGGATTGTCAGGACCAGACTCGATTAATTACAGACAGCCGTAATATAGCTGCAATATTGCCGAGTGCGGCGTTAAAAAACACACACGAAAAACAACATATGTTTTTGTTGAACCCCGCCCTCAGCAATATTCCAGTTATATGAAGACGGTTTGTAAATAATCGAGTCTGGACCTGACAATCCAATGACTGACATCATGAGCATCACGAGTCACGATCAGACAATTGAGGGATTGGCATGAGGATTCTCAATACAGAGAACTGAGAGACGATGTCAGCGACTTGGACACCTGTTCCCGTAAACTTGCCCCCTACGACAAGTATAGGTTGCTGGGGACCAATAATTCTCATGCGGAGTCCCCTCGCGTATCCTAATAACCGAAGGGACTAGAGGGTACATGCTTAGTTCTTGTTTGTTTTAATCCGGAGTCAGAATTATTCCTGTTCTCGCACAGCAGGTCGTGAATAATCAAGTCTTGGTTACACCACTGGTTGATAACCGGGGACCTATTAAGCCCATAGGGTGTGACAAGCATGGGATATCGGGGACCTATTAAGCCCACAGGTTATGACAAGTATGGGATATCAGCGACCTATTAATTAACACATGCTATCAAGCCAACAGAGTATGACAAGCATGTGCTCTCTTCATTAACCCATCCTATTAAGCCCACAGGGTGTGACAAGCATGGGATACTGGGCACCTATTAAGTCCACAGGGTGTGACAAGCAAGGGATATCGGGGACCTATTAAGCCCACAGGGTGTGACAAGCATGGGCTACCATGCACCTATTAAGCCCACAGGGTGTGACAAGCATGGGATACCGGGCACCTATTAAGCCCACAGGGTGTGACAAGCATGGTAAAGCGGGTACCTATTAAGTCCACAGGGTGTGACAAGCATGGGCTACCATGCACCTATTAAGCCCACAGGGTGTGACAAGCATTAGATACTGGGCACCTATTAAGCCCACAAGGTGTGACAAGCATGGGATACTGGGCACCTATTAAGTCCACAGGGTGTGACAAGCATTAGATACTGGGCACCTATTAAGCCCACAGGGTGTGACAAGCATGGGATACTGGGCACCTATTAAGACCACAGGGTGTGACAAGCATGGGATACTGGGCACCTATTAAGTCCACAGGGTGTGACAAGCATGGGATACTGGGCACCTATTAAGTCCACAGGGTGTGACAAGCATGGGATACTGGGCACCTATTAGATCCACAGGGTGTGACAAGCATGGGATACTGGGCACCTATTAAGTCCACAGGGTGTGACAAGCATGTGATACTGGGCACCTATTAAGCCCACAGGGTGTGACAAGCATGGGATACTGGGCACCTATTAAGCTCACAGGGTGTGACAAGCATGGGATACCGGGCACCTATTAAGCCCACAAGGTGTGACAAGCATGGGATACCGAACACCTATTAAGCCCACAGGGTGTGACAAGCATGGGATACCGGGCACCTATTAAGCCCACAGGGTGTGACAAGCATGGGATACTGGGCACCTATTAAGCCCACAGGGTGTGACAAGCATGGGATACTGGGCACCTATTAAGCCCACAAGGTGTGACAAGCATGGGATACTGGGCACCTAATAAGCCCACAGGGTGTGACAAGCATGGGATACTGGGCACCTATCAAGCCCACAGGGTGTGACAAGTATGGGATATCAGCGACCTATTAATTAACACATGCTATCAAGCCAACAGAGTATGACAAGCATGTGCTCTGTTCATTAACCCATCCTATTAAGCCCACAAGGTGTGACAAGCATGGGATATCGGGGACCTATTAAGCCCACAGGGCGTGACAAGCATGGGATACTGGGCACCTATTAAGCCCACAAGGTGTGACAAGCATGGGATACTGGGCACCTATTAAGCCCACAAGATGTGACAAGCATGGGATACCGAACACCTATTAAGCCCACAGGGTGTGACAAGCATGGGATACCGGGCACCTATTAAGCCCACAGGATGTGACAAGCATGGGATACTGGGCACCTATTAAGCCCACAGGGTGTGACAAGCATGGGATACTGGGCACCTATTAAGCCCACAGGGTGTGACAAGCATGGGATACTGGGCACCTATTAAGCCCACAGGGTGTGACAAGCATGGGATACCGGGCACCTATCAAGCCCACAGGTTATGACAAGTATGGGATATCAGCGACCTATTAATTAACACATGCTATCAAGCCAACAGAGTATGACAAGCATGTGCTCTCTTCATTAACCCATCCTATTAAGTCCACAGGGTGTGACAAGCATGGGATACTGGGCACCTATTAAGCCCACAAGGTGTGACAAGCATGGGATACCGGGCACCTATTAAGTCCACAGGGTGTGACAAGCATGGTAAAGCGGGCACCTATTAGATCCACAAGGTGTGACAAGCATGGGCTACCGGGGACCTATTAAGCCCACAGAATGTGACAAGCATGGGATACCAGGGACCTATTAAACTCACAGGGTGTGACAAGCATGTTGTACCGGTCACCTAGTGCGGTGTGAAAATCATTTGACACAGGGGACCTTCTGATCCCTTCAACCAACAGGGTGTGAACAGCTGCGTGTTGTGGCTTAACTTACCAAAAATCCATTTAGCGCTTGGGGCGTTCACAGTGAAACTGTCGACACCGGGAATAAGGTGAGCAGTATCATTGTAGAGAATGTCTGCGTCCTTCACCTTGCCCCGACCAATTTTGAAATGCCCATCTTCCCAAGAGGTCCAAAACTGAAGATAGCCAGTGCAGTTTAAGACCGACCCAGAGAAGTCTACAGTTGTCCCAAATGCAAAGAATCGGCTTTGAGTGTCGAACCATCCCCCGAGTAGCATCCTGTACATCACTTGTTCACGGAAGTACAGTCTGATGTTGAAGTCTTTACACGCCATGATTTTGTACGTGATCCAGTCCTTGCCACGAATATCAAAGCCGAAGTTCATGGGGTTGACAACGTCTGCGTATCCTTGTGTGTTGAACGTTATCGAGCAGACTGGAAGGAAAGACAAAGCGTTGGTGAGTCATTCTCCAAGATATGTATCGTCGTAGATTGGAGATATAATACCCTTGATAATCGCGGATGAGTTAGCGACTGGGAGTTGAAGCCGTGGTCATCACAACTTTTGTTTTGTTTGTTTGTTGTTTAACGCCACACTCAGCAATATTCCAGCTATATGACGTAAATAAACGAGTCTGGACCAGACAATCCTGCGATTGACATCATGAGCATTGATCCACGCAAGTGGGATACCATGACATGCATCAACCAAGTCAGCGAGCCTGACCACCCGATTCCGTTTGTCGCCTCTTACGACAAGCAAATTTAGAGAAATGTATATACAAAGATGCTCAAATAGAGGTAGTTTCATCTTACACTTACCTCGGAATAATGTTTACCAAGACATTGAGTTGGAATACATATCTAGAATCTACATCTGTTAAAGCTAAGAAAGTGTTGATGTCGATGTTGATGTTGATGTGTTACAACTGACTGCATTTGAGCTCAAATTGGAACTTCAGTTCGCCTACACCTTAATTCACCTACACCTCTATTCGCATACGCAAAAAGTATACTCTACATTAGTGACCCCTATTTCATAATGGGCACTTCCAGCGCAATATTTTTATGCATTACCCCTTTTGGTTTGAATTCGGGAACAACTTTGTCATAAATATTTTAATAATCTACATTTGCTAATTAGCGTGTTGTATGGTGTCCAATCGACCCGTGAAGATCCGGGGTGGAATAGGTCTTCAGCAACCCATACTTGCCGTAAAAGGCGACTATGCTTGTCGTAAAAGGCGACTGACGGGATCGTGTGGTAAGGCTCGCTGACTTGGTTGATACATGTCATCGATCCTAATTGCGTGGATCGATGCTCATGCTGTCAATCACTGGATTGTCTGGTCCAGACTCAATTATTTACAGACCGCCGTCATATAGCTTGAATATTGCTAAGTGTGGCGTTAAACAACAAACAAACAAACAAACGATGATGTCCAATAAACACTTGCACTGTTGCAACTAAAAACATTAAAATATGCTAAATAAGAGAGATCTTTATGAGTCATGAACAATCACCCATTTACGAATTCGATCGTTTATTATTTATGTCAATTGCACTTTATTTTCAGCATGCTAAACGTTAGAGCACGATACATACCTCCCATAGTAACACACAACGCCAGCACAAACGGTAGGAACACACACGTCATTTGGATCTGCTCGTTATCTGTAACTGAAATGTTATACGGAATTGATTTGTGAATAACGTCAACAGAGAATGAGTTAGAAATTGCTTTGCGCCCTAATGTACAGTACTCAACACTATCACATCTGACTCCTGAAGGTCCGGGGTAGAATAAGGACTTCAGCAACCCATGCTTGCTGTAAAAGGCGACTATGCTTGTCGTAAGAGGCAATCCTTTGAGTTTTCCTACTTCAATCCACAAATATGTTTAATTGAAATCAAGACATACTCTGGTGACATTCGTTATATGTCAAGGAAACAAGACAAACTGAATTTTTGTAAAACATTTCGTAACAAGATTTGAGGGAGGTATGACAGACAGATATACCGTCTGTGCGTTAGCAGTATTTAAACATTCATCAAATGTACTGAATATAGCTTGTTTACAATTCTATCAAATACTAAAATATCTAATAAAATAAAATAAACACTTTGCCATAAATCATTTATACTTCATACAGTGAAATTTGAATTTGAATTTGAATTTGTTACAATGATCATTGAATGATAATCCTGTTAGGATTCGGTAGACGCTCACTGCATTGTATTTGGGCTGTGACTAGTCGTCAGGAAGTTACTATATTTAGATGCTAGTGTGGTGTGTAAACTACTGGTTATCGTACTGGTTATCGTGATGGTGTTGTGTAGAAGTTTCCTGTGGTTAGTTGGATAAGAGCGTGTTTAGGCATATTTAACACTTTTCATCACATCAAGACCTGCTTTCATGCGAGGATCACTTATCATTCCTGATTCTCTTCCTAGCCCGTTTCGGAAACTTGACCACTTTCGCCACTGGGTGAATATATCTTATTTTCAGACTTTTGCTATCATCACTGTAGCTTTGTATTTGCTACTGACCACTGCCATCTGTGGATCCGGTGTACAATAGGTCTTCGGCGACTATGCTTGTCGGAAGATGCGACTAACGGGATCGGGTGGTCAGGCTTGCTGACTTGGTTGATGCATGTAATCGGTCCCAATTGCGTGGATCGATGCTCATGGTGTCAATCACTGGATTGTCTGGTCCATACTCTATTATTTACAGACCGCCGTCATATGGCTTGAATATTGCTGAGTGCGGCGTTAAAAAACAAACCAACCAACCAAAAATGAATATTGTTCTACAATACTATTGTGTACTGCCATTGTCATTGCTGTGCAGTAATTTGTATTGATAAGTTAAGCTAGTGAGCTTTTGTAATGCATTTGTTACTTGTTTACCATCGGTTGATTGTTTGTTGGTTTCACACTATATAAGTTCGTTATGTACATTTCTGGGTTATCATATTGTTTCAATTTGGGTATCGACACGTAACAATTTTCTGCTGCTACGTGTCAGCTTGATGTGGACCACACTTGCGCACGTGAATTTCACCAAAACGGTAAACGTCTAAGACTTAGGCGTGTACCGCCTTGTAGGAAAGCAACGAGCGTGGGTTTGGTCCCAACAAGCTGTTAAGGTGCAGACAAACCTGGAAACTTAATCAGGGCGAAGCGGGATTCGAACCCAAGATCACAGGTTACTTGCAATGCTGACGAAACACCATGAAGAGAACTATTCTTGAAAGTTCACATATCTAATGAAATAAGACATTTATGAAACACAACAGTTTCTCCACTTTGACAAATGTAAATTACCAAGTAATTGATTGATTGTCATATTTAGAACAAAGCTAAATCATGGAAAACAAACAAGCTGATCTACCTGATTGCTGGTCACCCCTCAGTCAACGGGTAGATACTAGTAATCCAACAGCTGCCTGATCGTCGGTTCTGAGAAGGCTGCTTCAACGCACACGATTAACTGCATCTAACGAGCGCGCACATTATCGATGAAGTCTCGCTTATGAAACGGACGCTTCATTATTTCAACGATCAATCGATACAGAACATGGGACAAAAGGCACTGTGTTATGTTTTGGTTTTGGTTTGATTTGTTGTTTAACGCCGCACTCAGCAATATTACAGCTATATGACGGCGGTCTGTAAATAATCGAGTCTGAACCAGACAATCCAGTGATTAATATCATGAGCATCAATCCACGCAATTGGGATCGATGACATGCATCAACCAAGCCAGCGAGCCTGACCACCAGATCCCGTTAGCCGCATTTTACGACAAGCATAGCCGCCTTTTATGACAAGTATGGGTTGCTGAAGACCCATTCTAACCTGGAATGTTCAGGGGTCTGTGTTATGAGAGCTCAGCTTCATATTCAAACTAACTCTATATAACATGACCTTACAAACTGCCCACTCGGATTATAAAGCATGTTGTATAAATGATGATGAAGTGATAACTATACGGTCTGATGTTGGTTGTTGTTTAACTCCGCACTTAGCAATATTACAGCTATATGACGGCGGTCTGTAAATAATCGAGTCTGGACCAGACAATCCAGTGATTAATATCGTGAGCATCGATCCACGCAATTGGGATCGATGACATGCATCAACCAAGCCAGCGAGCCGGACCACCAGATCCCGTAAGCCGCCTTTTACGACAAGCATAGTCGCCTTTTACGACAAGTATGGGTTGCTGAAGACCTATTCGACCCTAGAATCTTCCCCGGTCCGGTCTGATGTGAAGACATGGATTCTGTAGTTCACCTGCGTTCAGTCATATAACGGCGTGTCAGCTTGATTTTGGAGGAAAGCCCCGAAGTGATGCAGGTCTCAGACGTTTACCACTTTGGTCAAACCTACCAGTAGGGGTATGGCGCTCATATACCTAGAAACCTAATCAAGGCGAGCCGAGATTCGAACCGACGATCATGGGTTTCTGTTGCGCCCAAGGAACGACGCATCTTTCCACAGTGAATGGTAAGACACGTAAAACATCACCATGCAAAATGAAAAACACATAAGTAAACATGCATCAGTCATAAATGTTGTACGAATGAGGGGGGTTACAAATAAAGGGTTTAAAATATAATTTTACAATGCCTGTTGAAATAATTATGACGGCGGTCTTTAAATAATCGAGTCTGGACCAGACAATCCAGTCATTGACATCATGGGCATCGATCTACGTGATTGGGATACCATGACATTCATCAAACAAGTCAGAGAATCTGACCACTCCTTCCCGTTAGTTGCCTCTGACGACAAGCATGGGTTGTTGAAGACCAGATCTAACCCGGATCTTGACGGTTTGATATTATAGAAAAATACACGCTTTACACGGTTGCCTATAAGAGACATGGAGTCTTTCTTCAAGGTTTTGATATTTCACTTACTTTTATCCTAACCTTTTTCAAATTAACACAATTTGTCATACCAATATATGATAAATCATGTATAAAAACAACCGAAAACATGGAAAATGTACTTTCAAGTAGCTATTGAATCGCTGAAATGTGAAGCGAAAATGTCAAAAACTAAAATGTAAATGTCCAAAACAAAAACGAAAAGGCCAATAACTAAAATGGAAATGTCAAAAGCAAAAACGAAAATGTCAAAAACAAAAGCGAAACTGTATGGTGGCCCATAAGGGACATGGAGACCGTTTTTCAATATTTTGATATTTCACTTACTTTTATCGTAACCTTTTGCAAATTAACACGATTTATCATACAAATATGTGATAAATCATGTATAAGATAATACTGAATTGCTGAAAAATGAAGCGAAAATGTCAAAAACTAAAATGAAAATCCAGAAGACTATTTCCACCGCGGTGAAATTAGACAGACTTTATGGAACGACATAGAGGTCAAAAACATCGTTAAAGTTCCAATCACAGGTTCAAGATAATTGAGCACTGTTCGATGTTTTATCCGCGGTCCTTACCGCGTCAATTAAAATACTACATCCTAAATGAATTGTTTCAATCGGCGCGGTTTTACCAACCACTAGCCCCTACCGGTTAGCGTCTTGCAGTGGTAAAACCGCGCCATATGGAAACTGAGCCGTCGTACCTTTTAGCATAGGTTTTGTATAGCATTTCATAAGGCCTCCCTAAACGTACCCCAAACCGCGTTAAATATTAAAACATGTCTGACGTATTTGAAACGTTATGTCTTAAAAGTTGTAAGGGAAATAACCAGAGCACAACCTTAGCGTTGGGATGACGTTATATGCTATCTGGGTACAACAGGTTACATAATATTAAGTTTGCTGAATTTGAACAAGCTTGCAGAAATCTGATTGTGCATTTTAAGATTCATCTTTACCAAACGATCTTAACCATGATGTTTCAGGATGACTCATAAGCAGTATCAATATTCGGTAACTGTGAGACCCGTGAAGATTCCGGGGTAGAATAGGTCTTCAGCAACCCATGCTTGCCGTGAAAGGTGTCTATGTTTGTCATAAAAGGCGACTAACGGGATCGGGTGGTGAGGCTCGCTGACTTGGTTGAAGCATGTCATCGATCCCAATTGCGCGGATCGATGCTCATGATATAAATCACTGGGTTGCCTGGTTCAGACTCGATTATTTACAGACCGACGTCATATAGCTGTAATATTGCTGAGTGCGGCGTTAAACAACAAACCAAACCAAACCTAAAGACTTTCAAAAAATAGGATTGACAGCCTTGGTGTATGTTGCGAAGCTCAAACATTTCTGTGATAGCCCGCCTTCGGTTAACACTGAGCATACACCTCCAAGTACAACCATCTCGGAAGGTTTGCAAGCTGCGTCACATGTACGGGAAACACGGACAAAACTGCTAGACTTGCTGAGAAGAAAAAAGAGGTGAAGTAGAACAAATCCAGAGACGACAAAAACAGCAGGCAGACCTAAAAAGAGTACAAGAACCATTAATATCGGTGTGCGAGTCCTTAATGTATGAAAACGCGACAAAGATGCCTGGAAAATGGCTAAATCAATCAAAGCCCCACTTAGAGACAAGAACTGTAGTGTTATGGAATTTTCACTGGATTCAACATATGAAACATTGAAGACTAAAATAGGGTCGGCGCTGTTTGTGCACGGAAATAATTCCGTTCTCGGAAATGCTACTGACTATGATTTAGAGGTCGTCAATGGAAGAAATGAAATTCTTAATGACAATCTATCCTGCAGTTTTAATTTAGGAAACCATAATGAGGAAAAAAAAGATCCTGGGAGCCATTCGCTTCTACCTTCTTTGCAGTCCACGGAATCTAGTCAGTGACACTGATGGCAACAGTGGTGAGTATCATACAGTTTAACAGTAGCGCATACAAGATTGTTTGACGCATTGATTGTAATTGATTTTGGTGCATATTTGTTAACTTACTTTCCAGATTGAGACACAATACTTCCAGAATTTGACCTTGTAACTCCAAGTGGGGAAGTTATGTTTCGTCGAAGGACTTCGAAACCGATCAAACACCTCACCGTCAGCAAGTCAATCAAAAAGATCATCGACCGCGACGTCATCAACTACCGTATATCCTTCCACCACGACTTTGTTGTCAGGGTTGCCCCTTGTGACAGCATCGTCAACGTTTCATCTCGCTCTCACGTCTCAGCCTCGGGTGAATCTTCAGACCATGCCACCCTCCATGGAATGCCCATCAACCAACACCTCACAAAATACCGCTGATCATATGACCGCTTCACAGGAAATAAACTGTCCTTCTGTTCCATCGACATTAATAGCAGGATACAACATGCAGCGGTAAGTATGAAACATTATCGAAGCTTACAGTCAAATGTTTCGGGGATATTATTACTCTTATCTTAAGAAAGTGACGGGAGCCCATTTTTTGGGACAAAACATATTATAACCCGTTACAACGAAGTAGGCAGGGCGTCCTGAAACGGTGTCCGTCCGTCTGCCCGTCCGTATGTACGTCCCCAAATCGTATCCGGTGCAAAGCTCGTATTTCCAAATGAACCTTTGAATGCCTATCAGGCTCATGCTCAACTGGTGCTTTTGCTATTGATGAATTTTAGCGATTCTTATGTTTGACGTTTCTTTGACAACAGGTTGGACTTAAGCTGCCTAATTGGGTTAAAGGGAATGTTTGACTAGTTTTCCAACCTATCAAAATTGAGTTTGTCTGTTCCCTTCTATAATTTAGCAATTCCTGTAGAACAAGTCACAGTTGATTTAAATAAACTCTTAAAACCTTCCTCGCAGCTGATCAACGTTGCTTTGGGTTTAAAAGATCTAGATATCGAATCATATCTATGAGACCTGGCGTATTATGTTCAAACTTTAAGATGCGGTTGACAGGTGACATCTTAATTCATGATAGTTGCTACCTGACCTTATTCCTGATCTCATGTAGTTTTGGTTATTACTGAAGGTGCCTGGATTCCTCCGAAGCGATGATGGGTATAAGAGATAAAGTTGCTCCGGACAAAGGAACAAGGGTCCTGAATGTAGTCAGAGGAAAGGAGTTAGATGGTGCCAGTAGAGCGATCAGGCGTTCTTCTTTCGATCCACAATGTTCGCTTTCTGTTAAATTCATAGATGATGTGGGGACAACTGAAGGTGCCATTGATGAAGAAGGTGGACCAAGAAGGGAGTTCTTAAGTCTCGTCGCAAGAGAGAGATCCACGATAGTCCCATGTTCTCAGGGCCAACTGGTGATAAGTTTATTATCCCGAACCAAAGAGGTAAACTGTAACAGTATCATCTAAGTCCATTTATATATTGACAGATGCAACGTAGGTCATTTATGTTCCCTCGCTCACCGGTCACCATACTTCCATATCATACAATTTAATTTTTGAACATGCAGGTGCTTCATTTGCTTTCATACATTTTAGAAGCACAAAGAAGGTTGTGTTTTGGTAGTAAAGTAGCCGTCTTTAATTTATTAATATTTCAACTATGGATAAAGATCTGTACTTTATTGTGGGTGTGCTGATTTCTTTGTCTCGGGCGCATAGCGGTGCTCCACCTCGGCTATTTTCGGAGAAAATGTCCAGCTGGATAACACAAGGACCGAATTTCATCAAATCGAGTATTGTTTTGGCAGACCTTCCCCGTGGAACAGACATTTGCGAGAAGCTTCACCGTGTACAATCTCATATTTGTTTCCCTTCTTATCAATAATTTCTGCCTAAATCTGGTGCATAACAATAGGCCAAAACAATAAATATGTTTGTAGTTGAAAACTACACGATAGGGGCGATAACGGTTTATATTTCTTTTAAAATATACACAAATGTTGAACTTCATGTTTTGATATTGTTTATTCCGTGGGTAATCTTGGCTTGGACACCGTCACGGAATTGTTTAAGCCTGTTCTGAACCCTGAAGGTACAAACAGAAGACGAAAGGAAGTGTCCACATTGGCGTATTGGAATGACTACCTGAGCGACGTGAAAGGTATTCAAATGAAATGAAACTTGGTATTTTTCATAAAGATTTTGATATGTATTATACAAATGAGTGAGTGAGTGAGTGAGTGAGTGAGTTGGGTTTAACGCCGCTTTTAACAGTGTTCCAGTTATATCGCGGCCTGTCAGCTTAATGTGGGAGGAAAACCCGAAGTGATGCAGGTCTTGGACGTTTACCACTTTGGGGAAACCCACGAGCACGGGTATGGTGCTGACCTAGAAACATAATCCGGGCGAACTGGGATTCGAACCCACAATCATAGGTTTCTGCATAGCGAATCGCGGCGCCTTAGACGACTGGGCCACCCGTGCCCTCTACATACAAATGAGACTTATAGTGCATTTTTTAGGATTTAGTATGATTTGATATCCCTGAAGGCAGTCATTACATTTTTATTTGTCTTGTGTTTGTTTCTTTAGCACAATGCAGACACATATGCAAAACTGTAGTTTTAAATTAAAAAATAATAAAGTATGCCTGTTTATGGGTGTGATTTCAGAGGGGGAATCAACACTGCAATTTTCTGACATATTGATGTTCGCCACTGGATCTGAATCCATACCACCTTGTGGATTTGATACAAACCCACGACTTGAGTTTCTGCCAGATTCACCAAACATGAGATATCCAACGGCCAATACCTGCAGCTGCATTTTAAGAATGCCTGTTACCTACAACGAATACAGCGAATTCAAAGAAAACTTTGAGTTTGCAGTGTTAAATGCTGTTGGGTTTGGTATTGCATGATAACCTTTGACAGTTGATATCTATAATTATTGTTGACAGTAAAGAACACCTATAGTATGAGGAAGACTTTCCTATTTGATCAGCATTTTCTGCTCTAAAGAAAAAGTACAGATTGTTTTGTTAAAACTACTATTACCACTGCAGTGTCTGGGAGTTTGTACACAAAGCCGCACGTCTTAAAATAGTTTTAAAACAACAACAAAAACGATATAGTAAAAACTATTTTATATGGAACCAGTGCCAGTTTAATTCGCACTCGCCCGTCTTCTCCATAAGAGTAAAGGTGGAACACTTCTCTGTCGGTATGCCCCCTTCAGACCCGCTAAGAGTTTTTCAAAGTGTAAATCGCAATACACAGAACAGCTTTAAAAAATATTCTTTGGACGTCCATTGATGCACATAGAATAAACAACATGGAAGACAGACAAATACATATGTATATGTATATGTGATTTCATTTAACAACGTTGTATAGAAGTGTGTCATAAAAATTTCAATTGATGCCTCGAGTGCTTAGCCGACATTATGCAAATATAAAGCTACCTTAATGGTGATGAATTATAATCTCATTCTTAAATCACTATGATTTAAGGTGGTAGTTAATTCACCTTTCAACCGACTGCAAAAGCAGACGACATGCAGGTTGGCATTTTCTGCAATGGTTGGATATTATTATCTACCAATGAACAAATACTAGTACATACGCTCACAAGTCTTCACCACCGCCGTCTGAGCAATCGGGAACATCGACTGAGATTGTTTATGAATCATTTCTAAACAGCGTGGTTAAATGAAATTGCATGTATGCATATTAATTTGTCCGTCGACCGTGTTGTCTATCCTATGTGCATCAATAGGGGTCCAAAGCATATTTTTAAAACTGTTCTGGGTATTGCAATTTACACTTTGAAAAACTCTTAGCGGGTCTCAAGTGAGCAATTAATGATGGTAATAGTTTAATCGTCAAAATCACAATCGATAAATACAAGTTAGCTATCATCAACCTTTATGGTCAGAATGTTGACGACCATACCTTTTACAACGATCTTGAAACAGCGACAAAATCACTAAATAGCGATCATATAATTATCTGTTGAGATTGGAATGTAGTCCAAGATTATTACTTTGACACCTTCAATTATAAACACAACAATAATCCAAAGGCGAGAGATAGAATAATGAAATTAAAAGATGAAATGGCCCTAGTTGACCATTGGCGAGAGAGATATCCGAATGAAAAAAGATACACCTAGCGCCAACCATCTCCATTGAAGCAAGCTAGACTTGATTACTTTCTTGTGTCGCATAATATGATCCATTCTATTACAGCTACTCAAATAGAGTGAGTGAGGGAGTATGGTTTTACGCCGCTTTTAGCAATATTCCAGCAATGGACACCAAAAATGGGCTTCACACATTGTACCCATGTCGGGAATCGAACCCGGGTCTTCGGCGTGACGAGCGAACGCTTTAACAACTAGGCTATCCGACCGCCCCTACTCAAATAGAGCCAAGCTTTATGTCGGTCCACTCTCCAGTATCAATGTCATTTACTTTAAATGAAATAGACAGGGGGGCAGGATTCTGGAAATTTAATAATTCGCTTCTCAGGGACAAAGACTGTAGCTATTGTCAAAAAAAACATATCGGAAACAATTTTACAATACAAGAACTATGACTCTACTGACAGTGACTTTACTTACCATTGCCGACCAGATGTTTTTCGAAATTCTTCTGTTGCAGATAAGGGGCAGGACTTTTAAATATTCATCTTATAAAAAGCGTCAACGAGAAAGAGATGAAACTGAACTCATATCTAAGATTAATCAGTTAACCAAGGACATGGATGCGACTAACGACATTGAAGCCAAATCTAAGATACTAAAGGAAATTGATACGATAAATGAAAAATTAGAATATATTAATAAGATCAAAACGCAAGGGCTTATGATAAGGGCAAAAGTAAACGCAGTCGAAAAGGGGGAAAAACCAACCAAATATTTCTTATCGTTAGAGTCTAGAAATTTCCAAAATAAATCTTTCTCTTGTCTGCAAAACGAGTATGGAGATGTTTTAACAAATCAACAGGAAATTCAAGAAGAAATTAGAAAATTATATTCCAAACTCTATCATTAGAAAAATGATGTTAGTAATGTTGATCTTAAAAAATTATTGAAGGATTGTAATGTGCCTAAGCTGGGTAAAAACTTATCATCACTAGAAGGCAAACTTGACTATGAAGAACTATTTGCAGCACTGAAGTGTTTGAAAAAGATAAAAGCCCCGGTTCCGATGGTTTTACTGCTGAATTTCTTTTAAAAAAATGGTCAGATATCAACAAATTTTTAATCCGATCTATAAATCAATCATGTGATAAAGGTGAATTGTCCATAACTCTAAAAAGGGAACTGATTACTTGCATTCCAAAAGGTAACAAACAAATGTTTTTAAAAAACTTGAGACCTATCTCACTTTTATCAGTTTTTTACAAAATAGCTTCCCTTGCTATCTCCAAAAGAATTAAATCTGTGCTCCATATATTAATTAGCAACGACCAAAATGGCTTTATGTCTGGTAGGTACATCGACGAGATAACAAGATTAATTTATGACCTTATGGAATACACAGAATCACACCACATTCCAGGACTACTTCTACTTATCGACTTTGAAAAGTCATTCGATACAGTTGACTGGTCCTTCATAGATAAGACACTAGCTTTTTTCAATTTTGGACGATCAATACTTTCGTGGTTCATGACATTATATAACGGGATAGAATCCAGTGTACTTGTAAATGGTTATGGTTCGCCAATGTTTGATATGCAAAGGGGATGTCGTCAGGGTGATCCACTCTCGCCATACATATTTATTCTCTGTGCAGAGATTCTTGCCATAATGATTAAAAACAACAAAAATATCAAAGTGGTAACAATAGACAATGTAGAATTTCTAATCAATCAGTTTGTAGACGATACAACATGTATTTTAGACGGTTCCGAACAATGTCTCTTTGCTGTGTTTAATGTGTTAAATGTCTTTGCCAGATTTTCAGGTCTAAAAGTTAATTTTGAAAAAACCGCGTCTCATATGGATTGAATAAAAAAAACGCTCAAAAATGAAATCATGCCCCCAACTTAATCTCAATTGGGACCCAAGTGACTTTGTCCTTTTAGTAATTACATTTACCCAGGATCTTGATGATATGATAGTAACACATTATTAAGAAAAGATTAGAATATGTGAACGGTAAATGTCTATTTGGTCAGCTCGCAACCTTACTCCCCTTGGCAGAAACACGATTTTAAAATAATTAATTATTTCTAAGCTACATTACTTATTCAGCTCACTACCAAATCCAAGCACTGATGTTGTTAATGCATTTCAAAGAAATTGTTTTAAGTTTATCTGGAAGAATAAGCCTGACAAAATTAAGAGAAACCAAATCATTTGTGAAAAAAAGGATGGAGGGTTCAATGTCCCTAACATTAAAGTAACAATCCAGGCTAAACAAATATCAATGATAAGACAAAAGCAAAAGTCATACAGTATAGTGAAAACTGCGAAGATCAGCTGGTACTGGCGAAACAAAGGCAAGATGCAGAAGGTGCCATGTGGCAACGTCATCATTTTGTTTTTATTATATCATAGATGATGGTTTTTCACTCCATCTTGATACGCCCCTGAACTGAGGTTTATTATACAAAACTGGTTTCAAACGATGATGCTTACAAAACAGAAACCTTAATTACGTTCCGATCTCCTGAGTCAAGTAACAAATATGTCAGTGCCTCTGCAAGGGGCAGTAGATCATCGTCGTTCAACTGTCTAAAGTTGTCGCATGCACCGTACATCTCTGGAAAGGTATACATGACGTCTGGTTTTCCATTAGAAGTTTTGTTTCTGGAGTTTCTCATCGGATGAGTATTCCAAAGTTGAACTGTAAGGTTCAATTTCTTACGTCTATGCATAGATCGGTAACCCAGAGTGAAAGCACTGCCTCGAGCTCCTGTTCAATGGCATCAATTACAGTATCTACATCATCTTTAAACTTTCTTTGAGTCAGCTGTAGATTTCGCAGAATTCTCTTTAAGTGTCTTACGCTCACATTTTTGTCATGAAGGACACATAAAAACATGGTAATCTCTTTGTAAGAGAAGCCTAAATGAAAATAACTTTCGATTAGTTCATCTCTGTCTGTGGATTCTGAGCCAAAAGGCATGTAGTTTTCAGGAATAGTCATCTGAATGTTTGTGGAGCATGAACAAAATGGCCGTCACTCAAAAACGAGGTTATCGATATCATTGTCACGTGACTTTCCACCGCGCTATATTTGGAAGTCATTACTATCCCTTGTTCTAGCTTAAAGAGGTCACTTTAGATTTTCTAGTAAAATAGGATGTGTGATAATAATAATATATCCCCAATAATCCTCCTATTCCTATTGGTATTTATTTAAATAATATTTGAGCTCCGTGAATAGGATTAACGTAGAACATAGAAATGTCACAACTCGTATTAACAGACATTGGTCCAGACCAACTCGGCTAAGTTGAGAGGCTACTATAGCTATTGACAATGGTATGATACAGGTTACACCTCTCATTGTCCAGTGCGAGGTTGTGTCCGTCGATATCAAGACAGAGAGAGAGGGAGAGAGACACATTTTGTTTTGTATATTTACTTCATTTGTAATTTATCCTGTACAATGAATTATAAAATAATACTTTAAAATCATAACAACAGCAAAAATGTTGGAGCTATTCTCATTGATCAAGAGATGGATGTATATGAATGGTGACAGTTGTGAAAACAATTTGAGTCTCGTCACATACAGTGACCACCGACAGGTGGCCAAAACGTGATGTTAGGACAATAGCAATAGCTTCACCGGCAGTTCGCCTATGTTCACGTAACAAAGACGTATAGTAACATTTCCTTGTACGGAATGACATTACTATACTTACCCTTTCCGATCTATAACACCATATATCTCCAATTGTATGTTAGTAATAGTTTATTTGATTCTAATCATTATTTATTTGAATGATTGGATGATTGATATGCATGATTAAATGATTGATGTGCATTATTTGCATGTTTGATTGATTGATTGATTGCTACACTTCCTTATTCGGAAGTCGTTGGATCAATAGAAAGTATTGCAGAGCTCCAGATAAGCTGCGTATCTGCGTAAAATACGCATCAGAAATGCAGAAATATGCAGTAAAATAAAATCCAAGCGTATCAAAAACCCATCATAGGGCTGGAATATTGCTGAGTGCGAAGTTAAACAACACACAAACAAAATTTTCAGACCGCCGTCATACAACTGGAATATTGCTGAGTGTGGCATAAAATAACAAATATACCAACCAACCAACCCGATTATGTTTCTAGGTTTGTCAGCACCATACCCGTGCTCGTGAGTTTCACCATTGACGGGTGGTAAACGTCTGAGACCTGCATCACTTCGGACTACTGTTAAAGCGGCGTTAAACCCAACTCACTCACTTACTCACTCCACATTTCCGAACATCGAATACCCATTACAACCCCCAAATCTGAAACATTTAATCTCTTAATTTAATTATATAACTTGATATCGGGGAAGATATATGTCTCCCAGCCTGTGGCTAATGCCACGTCTGTTGTGTTGATAGGGGTAGTGAATAGTTCACACACATTGTCAGCTCTGTTGAAGCTGAGGCTGAAGCATCTGTTGCGGATGACGCACTCCGTGACGCAGAAGGCCCCAGAGACGTCAGAGTAGGCCCTCAGTAGAAAACCGCCTTGATATCTCACACCGTCCATCTTCTCTATGTCAGGGGGTCCCGTACAGTTGTCATACTCTGAATATAGAAGGGTATGTTCATGTTAGAAATGGGAACGAGTACATTGGGTTTAAAGACAGCCAAAAGGGGACTATGCTTGTCGTAAGAGGCGACTAACGGGATCGGGTGGTCAGGCTCGCTGACTTGGTTGATGCATGTCATCGATCCCAATTGCGTGGATCGATGCTCATGATATTAATATTAATCACTGTATTGTCTAGTTCAGACTCAATTATTTACATACCGCCGTCTTATAGCTGGAATATTGCTGCGTGCGGCATTAAACAACCAAACCAACCAGTTGCATGGATCGATGCTCAAACATGTCAAACACTTCATTATCTGGACCAGATTCGATTGTTTACAGACCACCGTCATATAGCTGGAATATTGCTGAGTGCGGCGTTAAACAACAAACCAACCAACCAAATCAAGCAAGAAATGCCAGGACGTGAGGTGTTTGACTGCAAGTTTTGTTTGACAACGATATGAGGTCTATACCCAAACGTCCTCATGACAGTATGATAAAGAAGTGGTTATCCTTAAAGTATGCCTTCATTGTCATCCATCAACTAAGAAAGCAAACAATACATCCTGGTGATCGTGTGTTAGATGTAAGACTGCTCATCAATAACGATTGAAAGGGTGAGACTGGAGTAGAATAGGTCCTTCAGCAACCCATGCTTGTCGTAAAAGGCGACTATGTTTGTAAGATGCGACTAAGGGGATCAGGTGGTCAGGCTCGCAGACTTGGTGGATGCATGTTATCTATCCCAATTGTGTGGAGACCCGTTTATTAATCAGGATGAAATAGTGATACCAGGTGTTCGCGAATAGGTGAGAGTGTCCTTCCCTAACAGCAGCACCTGTCACAAACACATGCGAAGGCAAGTCAGTTGTTCACTTGACAAAACGATCACCTGACAAAGCGTATCAACATATACAGATTCGTCAATATTCGACCAATTTACTTTTTCGGCCATATTACGCATCGACAATGTATCGGCCAGAAACGGCGGATCAGATACATACGCATAGCCATACAATCGGCCATACAATGTATCGTAAGTATTTCGGCCATATAGCGCTTCGGCAATACCACAGTTAGAGCACTGAATGAGTTTTTGAATCTGGTATAAATCACTTTAAATTAATGTGGAACTATAATTGTTTGGAGGACAATGTAGTGAACTTTTCTAAATTTGACACGTCAGTGACAAAAATGTTGTCTAATTCAGTTCTCAATTTGCTTTGACCCGTATGTTCTCGACTTTTATTCAGGTGAACAATTGATTTGCCCTTGCGTTTGTTTATGACGGGGCCACCGGCAGGGCAGGATACGCTCACCTTTCTGCAAACCTCTGATTTTATCACTATTTGTGAATGTTTGTTATGAGGTTATAATTTGTTAATTTGAAGTTTACACGATATACAGCTTTTCCATTGGACGAGAGGTCGGTCACATGACCGCGAAATTAACGTTTATAAATGTATGAATGACACCATTTGACGTTCATATGTTTTTCATGAGACCGTGTTCTTGAAATGACATAAACATTGACGGACAACTTCCACATTCCTGGGGAAACACCTGGAAATTCCCTAGCACGAATACGTACAGAAGCGTTGTTTCTGAATATCTAGACCCTTTAATCTTGATATTTTGACTGTCAAATGTGAAAATAATATGTCTTATCTGGATGCTAAAAAACTTGTTGCCAGCTGGTCTCCTCAATCAACACAAACCTATGCTGCAGCTGTCTCTCGCCCTTCCACAACTAGATCAATAGAATGTCAAACAGATTTGACATGGGCAAATTCAGAACACCCAATGCCTATTACGACAACATCTGAAAGTCAGACACCTCAATTAGATACTCCAGCATGTGACATTTCTCCACCATCTAAGATTATGAGTCAAGCTTTGACTCAATCTTTAGCAGCTCCAAGAATATCAGCTACTGTACAACCATCAACTGAAACGTCAGGAAAACAAAAGAAAAGAAAAAAACAGGAAAATTACAACAAAGATCCCGACTCCTACTGAAACATCTGTAGATGTTCACAACTTCTTTGATCCTTTAGAGATGGATGTTACTCTATCTTCACATCACAACAACAGTTGTGACTCCTCGTCACGTTCACGTGAGCGATCTCCTGTGGAACCACCATGAACCATTCAAATGTACTTCAATGGAATTGCAGAGGGCTTAGGCACAATTTTAATGAAATACAGTTATTAACAACAGATTTTATTCCATCAGCAATTTGTTTACAAGAGACTTTCTTAAAAAATAAAGATAAATTGGAATTAAGGCAGTATAGTTCCTATCATTCTTTTTCTCCTCCGGAAGATAAAGCTACTGGAGGTGCTTCTATGTTGGTGCGGTGGGGCGTTGTTCACAGTCCTGTTCCGCTTGACACGAATTTGCAAGCAGTTGCAGTTAGACTTACACTGTATATTGCCTTCACACTTTGCTCCTTATACATTTCTCCTTCTTCAAATCTTCAGCGAAATGATCTACAAAAACTATACGACCAGCTCCCAAAGCCCTGTGTCATCATGGGTGAGCTAGATGGGCATAATCCTTTATGGGGATGTTCAACCATTAATCAAAAGGGAAAAGTGATCGAGGATTTTGTTTCCGATAATGATCTATGCATCTTTAATGATGACTCCTACACTTACTTACACCCTGCTACTGGTACATATTCATCTTAAGATCTGTCTCTGGCGGACCCAGTTTTGTTGAACGAATTCTCCTGGTCAGTCCACGATGACCTATGTGGAAATGACCATTTCCCCACCGTACTTAAACCCATTAATCCCACTGATGATCCACCTTCACCTCAATGGAATTTTGTGAAGGCTGATTGGCTTTTATTTCAATCTTTATGCAAAGATAAATTACAACCTATGTCCTTTCAGAATGTTACTGACCCGATTCAGTTGTTCTCAGATCAACTGAATATAACTGCTGATGAATCACTTCCTAAGTCCTCTGTCAATCCACGTGTTAGTAAACCATGGTTTGATGACACTTGCAAACAAGCTAGGAAATGTCGTAAGAAGGCGGAGAAATACTTCCGTAAACATCCTACTGTCCATAATTTAAACACTGTCAAAATTTCAAATGCTAAGGCAAGACGTCTATTTAATAAAAATAAACGTCAATCATGGAAGAACTATGTCTCCAAAATAAACTCTCGCACTGCTATGTCCAAGGTATGGAACATGATTAAAAAGATCAAAGGCTAGGGATCACATTCTACAGTTAACCATATGAAGGATGGCGATACTTTACTAACTGATAAATCTGCTATTACCGATAGAATTGGGAAAACTTTCTCAACATTCGTCTTCATCAAATTACGTTCCTGAATTTCAAAAATATCAGCTCCAACAGGAAAAGAAAAAAGTAAATTTTACATCTGATAATGGTGAAGATTACAATGAGGTATTTTCACTTAGGGCAAGCTCATGATACAGCAGCAGGTGCTGATAATCAGCTACTGAAACACATGCCCGAATCATGTCTTGAAACTATGTTGACTATATTCGATGATATCTAGACATTAGGGACGTTTCCACCTTCATGGCATAATGCCATTGTTATCCCCATACCCAAACCTGGGCGGGATCATTCTGACCTATATCTCTAATTAGCTGTGTTTGTAGAACTATGGAACGCATGGTAAATAATAGATGAGCGTGGTACTTGGAAACAAATGATCTTCTTACCAATATAAAATGTGGTTTCCGGAACAACAGACGTACTATCGATCATTTAGTGCGTTTAGATTCGTTCAATAAACATTCCATTGTCAATAGACAACATGCTTTATCGATCTTTTTCGACTTAGAAAAAGCTTACGATACAACATTTAAACATGGTTTTGGATTAAGAGGCTGTCTGCCTCATTTTATATCACAGTTTTTAACAGACAGGCAATTTCAAGTCCGAGTGGGTACAACCCTGTCTGATCATTATAATCAGGATCAGGGTGTCCCACAAGGCAGTATTTTGTCTGTCACTTTATTCAGTATAAAAATAAATAGTCTTTCAAAAGTTTTAAATGATTCAGTTGATGGATCACTTTTTGTGGATGATTTTAATATATCTTGTCATGGTAAAAATATGCACACAATAGAAAGGCAATTACAATTATGTCTAAATAAAATCCACAAGTGGTGTCTAGAAAACGGTTTTAAATTTTCCAAATAAAAAACTAATTGCATTCCGGCATTTCTGCATAAAATATAAACCACACAAGGACCCTGAACTATTTCTGAATGGCACCCGTATCAAAGTTGTTAAGGAGGCCAAGTTCTTGGGACTTATATTTGATAACCACTTAACTTTCCTTCCACATATTAAATACCTTAAAGCTAAATGCCTAAAGGCGCTCAATCTATTGAAAGTTGTTTCTAATTCAAAGTGTGGAGGGGATGAAACAACCCTCTTACACTTATACAGGTCACTGATCTGTTCAAAACTATGGTGGAGCCTGCAAAAGTAATTTACAAAAACTAGATGCTATACATCATCAGGGCCTGAGGCTTTGACTTTGAGCCTTCAGAAAGTCTCCCGTTCACAGTCTACATATAGAAGCAGATGAGCCACCTCTTAAACAACGCCGTCTAAAATTATCTTTACAATACATCACTAAATTATACTCTGATCAGTCAGAAGCAGATGAGCCACCTCTTAAACAATGCCGTCTAAAATTATCTTTACAATACATCACTAAATTATACTCTGATCAGTCAGAAGCAGATGAGCCACCTCTAAAACAACGCCGTCTAAAATTATCTTTACAATACATCACTAAATTATACTCTGATCAGTCAAATCCAGCTTTTGAATGTATATTCAATCCTCTCTACGAAGATCTTTACAATAACAAATCAACATTCACTCCACCACTCGGAATCAGAATAAAATCTGCAATATCAGCTTCTAATATTAAAATCCAAGATATAGCTCCTACTCAACTTTTCTCATCTCCTCCTTGGCAAATGGTAAAGCCAGAGATAGACCTGACATTAACAAAACTAAAGAAATCAGATACCAACCAATTAATTTACCAACAAGAATACCATCAACTAAGAAACACTTACGACATTTAAAAGTCAATATTTACAAATGGGTCCAAGGATGGTGGCGCAGTTGCTAGTGCCACTGTCATTGGATCCAGAACAATATCTTCACGATTACCTGATAACAGTTCCATATTTACAGCAGAAGCACATGCCATTTTACAACAGTAACATATATCAGTCATCAATCTAAACATAAAAAATCATTATTTTTTTCTGATTCACTTTCATGCCTTCAGGCGTTTAACAATATGTCTTAGAAACATCCGCTTTTAATCCAAATTCTTGAATTATTTAATGATCTTGCTACTGGACAATATGACATCGTCTTTTGTTGGTTACCAAGCCATGTTGGTATCACTGGTTACACAATGGCCGATGCTGCTGCTAAAGCAGCACTCACCAAATCTGTGACACCACTTCTCATCCCCTACACTGGTCATAAACCTGCAATTAGATCTTACATTCGTGATCTGTTGCAAAAGAAGTGGGACACCCAAGTAGGTATCAATAAATTACATGAAATTAAACCAAATATCGGTTACACCTACTTGGGCTGTCAGTCCAGATTTGAAGAGGTCATTATGGATGATGTCGTATTGGCCATAGCAGATATACAAATGAATACTTATTGAAAGGTGAGGATCCTCCGTTTTGTGTCCCTTGTGATGAAAGAATCACGGTCAAGCATGTCCTGCTTGACTGCATTGATTTTTACATTACAAGGGATAAATATTTCAGTGTTAAAACAATTAAGAACCTTTTTAATGATGTTAATTCTTGTTTAATATTATGTTTTTTAAAAGAAATCGAACTCGTTCATAAATTGTGATGTGTTTAATGTATTATTTTACGTATTGGTAGTGTTAATTAATAACTTAGATTGTTAGTGGCTATACCCTCGAGGGAGGGTGAATTAGCATAAAATTATTGTCCCCCTAAGAGGGTAAGTCCAACATCATTCAAAATGCAGCGCACTGATTATTCCTAAATGCAGCGCGCAGATTGGTCCGTTCCGCCGCTTGGCCTGGGGCTGGTTTCCGAACCGGCCCGACCTTTGTGTTTCTTGTCCATAGGAAATGGATTTTGCCATGGGAGAAAAAGCACAACCCCGGTTCGACCAATCAGAGCCCAGAACGTGGTGAGCAAGCTTTCTGATTGATCAACAACCCAAGCTCCTGATTGGTCAGACTGTGATCCTGGTTTTTTTCCTTGGGGTGGACATGCCGATTCCCAATCCTAAAGACAACACAACAGTTCTTTTTTTCAACTTTTTTAATAGGCACTAACATGAACCAAAAAAAAAAAAAAAGTCACAGGATGAGGGGGGCGTCTTGTGATTTTTGTGAACAGGAACTTTCTTGTTTTCGCCAGTAGGGTGTGAATGTATGTACACTCCTAAAACGCAGTGAACAAGAACTTTTTGCAACTAGGGTGTGAACGTATGTACATTCCTAAAATGCAGTGAACAAGCGTCAGGTCAATAAAGGCAGAAAGGTTGGTTCTTTTGATGTAGGGTACGGGTCTGGGCACTCAGTCGAAAGGCAGGCATTTCATCCACAGGAACGGAGGTAGACACTTTGGTGTGAAACCATGCTGATACCATGGCATCATTCTTGGTGGTGTCCTTCGAATCCAACGTATCTAACGCTTGATTAAAAGTCCATCCACGCATGCGATAGGTCTGCATGTAGAGACAGTACACCCAACACAACGTGCTGTATTCATGTTGTAAGGGGCACGTATTCCATCATTGTTCCATCTGACCCATGCGTTCAAAGTCTCTCAAACAGGGATAATGAATACAGTCCATAGCTATCCATCATTTCCATGGATCCAGGAGCTGGACAGTAGATGATCACCCAGTGTGTGCCAGGTTGATCGCTTGAATCTGTGTTGACCACATAGGCTTTGGGTTAAAAGGGGTCATCCTGTTGCCATCCCAGTCTATTCTCCACCAGTCCCAGGACTATTCGTTTTGGTAATTGGCCATGGATGAGCTGATCCTTGTGAAAGTCTCTGGCACCTCTCGGGATATCATGGGTGGTCACTTGCACACAGGAAAGGGGATACTTGGCAGTCACCCCAACGTTCAGACTGGACACGTGTGTTTCTCGGACAGCAGGATCGATATTGAATTGACGGACATAGAATTCGGCTTTGGGCAGGGCCAGTTTGTAAACACCATCAGCAGCACTCATGAAGAAGAACTCATCGGGACTTCGTAGCAAATCCAGATTCATAGGGACGCCATCCAGCAGATAATGGTCTTGAAGAAACAGGTCACAGTGTAGATGTCCTGTCAGTTCCACTTCTTTGGTGGGCACGATAAGATCATGTCACCTTCTGACGCCCGTGTTTCTTGCATTCGCATTAGCATCAGGATTGAAGGCATCCATTTTACCAGCATCGTCAGCAAACCATCCAGGACATCGAAGGTGAGATGTTTTGGCTCCTGTACCATAACTCAGAAGGGTTTCCAAGTAAGCTCTGTAAGTAAGGGTAAGTGCCCATGGAGGGTGTGATCTCCCGCAACCAATTTTGTCCCACTTGCACCTCCACTTCGCGAAACTGGGAATGCGTCAAGTTGTTGACTGTCGATATGGGGTTATCCGCCAGCCTGGTATTTGTGCAATCTTCTTTCGTCATGCATAGACATACTCTCAGGTAGCACTGTTTCAAATCAATGTAAGCATTCACGGTATTGGAAATGTTAAACTGGAGCGGTCCTGCCACAGAGGACTGTAGTGAATCCACTGACCCTCTTGCACCGAGGTGGACACAAGGGGTACGGTCAAGATATCCAACTGGGTCTTTGAACATTTGCATCTCGGCGCATCATGATGAGGGATGGATGTATGGATGGATGGATGTTACTTCCTCGCTCTGTCTTGAAGGACGTTTGGTCAGGTTGAAAGTCTGATGAGGACTGACCTTTAAACCCTTCTTCTTTTCCTTTTACCCTGTTTCTGGAGGGAGTGGGTGGGGGCAGCTTTAAGTCTTTTAGGGGGTCTCGGCTTCTCACCTTCCTCCAAGACATCCATCAGGGCTGCCATTCTACGATGTTTCAAGCTCTCTGACTATTTGCGTTTGCCAGCAACCACATCACTCACCAGCCTGGGTAGGATCTTATTACCCATCTTGAGCGCCGATGTTCCAGCAGATTTAAGGAAAGGCAACGGCATCTTCAAGATACCTCCGAGGTCACTGCCATGTTGATGATACCGTCCTTTGTATACTTTGATGCCACTCCCACGCTGACCTAACTGTCCTCAATACATCTTCCAATCATGTTGTGCGTGGAGAGTGTGGGAGATACCCTTTGTATATCTATGCTTTCAAAAGATGCTTGAATTATTGGTGTAAGATTTTAAAGATGCCCGATTCGCGTTATCCACGAAAAAGTTACAATATGCTTGTGCAGCAGGCCATAGCAGGTAAGACTAATTGGGCCTCTAGAGTTAAATTACTTTTGTACGCCTATGGCTTTGGCTACGTATGGGAAAATCAGCATCTTGTTATTTCTATTTCATTTATTGATGAGTTCATACAAAGATTAAAATGCTCTTATGAACAAGATTGGCATTTTGCTTTGACCAATAGCCCCAAGTATTCATCATATCTTTGTTATAAATTTAGGTTTAGCAGGGAATTTTATTTATCGGCTATTACAATCAATAAGTTTCGCGTTGCACTGGCACGTTTTAGAGCTAGCTCCCACTCACTCCACATAGAAACCGGGAGATATTTTGGTATCCCAAGACAGCGAAGGTTATGTATGGTTTGTAAAACAGGCTATGTTGAGTCTGAATACCATTTTGTATTGGTTTGTGAAAAATATTATGCTCTCCGAGTGACATATATTCCTCAAAAATATTATGTAAATCCATCAATAGAACAATTTTACATACTTATGTCGTCTCTGCATCAGTCAACAATTAGAAGTCTGGCTTGTTATATTTACCACGCTTTTAAGTTAAGGAATTCATTTTTGCAGAAGTAATATTCTTTATCTATGAATGCCTTGCTGTTGTGTATTTAGGTGTACACAGTTGTATTTTTATACATGTCTGGTGAACCGAATTGTACTATGGGCCGCTGGCCCACTCATGTACTGAATAAACAGATAAACAAACATCTGGTGTGCCAACGCGTGTCCCAACATGGTGCATCTGTGTTAGCGACGACGTCTGAAGCGAAGTGTCACGATGGCTTTCCCCATTTGAAATGTCACTGGTCGTCCTGTGTCGTCCATGATATAGAGTTTTATACCGTTAAAGGAACCATGACGCAGTCCGATGTAGCGAATGTGCTGAGGGCTTTTAATCACAATACTGTCTTGCATCATCTTCTTTGACACAGGCACCTGGATCAGCGATGGTGCCATCGTATTGCCAACAATTTGATCTTTGACCAGGTCGATGTAAATGTGCACGGTATCATATTCTGACAGGCAATTCGCTTTTGTATCACCTGTGATTTCCACATAGGCCACTGTCATGGGAGCCCTAACTTGCCACTGGGCCAAAGCACTCAAGGGGACGGGCGTCTCTGAGTAGGTTTTGTGGTCCTCCTCACAGAGGTGCGTTAGTTGAACAAATCCCAGCATTCTCAAGAGTGGACTTGGCATGATCACGTCCATGGAAAAGAGCGAATGGAGAGCTACTTCTTCAGGGGCTTGGAATCACACCTTTCCATCTCCAAGCATGTCAAATTGTAGTCTATCTTGAGGATACCTGGTAGCAATGACAAACTGTCTCCCATCACTTTGGACACTGTCTGAGGACTGTTCTTTCAAGACACCCATAATATGCTCCTGAATCAAACGGGTGAGGGTTTTCACCAAATCTGCGGATGAATAGACGCCTTTCTCGATAGGAATCTTCTTGCTTTTGTAACGGAGGGCTCCATACTGTGTCTGGGGTATAGCACTCCCCTCGCTTTCATACACAAGGGATTTTTTTTTCAGTTCAAACCAGTCAAAGGGTGGGGCGATGTTGTACCATGTCAACGGACTGTGTTTGTCAGTCATGATGGATGGCTATGAGTGTCTGATGAATGTCAGCCCTTCCTTTATATAGACAAAGCTTCCCATACATTTGGGGAAAACCAAGATCAACATCTGACCCATCAGAAACTTCTTGAAGCTTCCAGAAGCTTGGGTTGTCTTTAAGATGGGGAATCAGCATGCCCACCCCAGGGAAAAAAACAGAATCGACATCAAGATGGAAATCTGACCAATCAGAAGCCTGGGGTTTGGACCAATCAGCGGCTAGGCTAGCCCTGTTCGGGTCTCTGGATTCCAGAGGATTCTGGACTGGATTCACCCTAATAGGAGAAGGAAAAAAGACTCACCGGCGCCAACGGACCCCCAAGGCTGGTCGTCAGAGCGCTCAGGCTCCCCCTTCCTCTGGAGGAGAAAAGGCACCCTCCCCGGCGACAGAGGATCCTCAAGGTTGCTCGTCAGAGGGCCCCGCAACCCTCCTTTGAAGAAGGAGGAGGAGGAGGAAGGAGATCCCCGACAACGGATCCCCAAGAGTGTCGCACGTCAAGAGCACCCCGAACACAGGAGGTGTTGAGATACACATCATGACCTTTCCACCACACCTATATGAGACAGCAGCATCACAGGAGAGGTCATGACCTAACTGTAACTACTTTAGTCGTTGGCCACCCTGCTGTTACTATGGCTGAGTGCCACGGCCCCCAGACAGCTAGGATGACATTTCCGTTCCCGTTCTTGTTTTCCCGTTCCTGTTCCGGTTCCCGTTCCCGCTTAATCTTCTTTCTCCGAACGTTCCTTTTCAGGGTCATCCATCTCTCCCGAAAGACCGCTTTCATCCTTTGCTTTGACTACCCTCTTCACCACCAACCAAAACAAAGAACCCGACCCCCTTCCTCCTCCTCCCTCCTCCCTCCTCCCACCTTCCTCCTCCTCCTCCCGCCTTCCTCCTCCTCCTCCACCCTCTTCCTGCCATTTGGATGCGCCATGCTGCCATCTTGTATGGGGAGATGCCCCCCCTCGGAACCGGACGTGACGTAGAACCCACTTCTGAGTGACATCATCGAACCGAAGGTGTCGCCATCTTGGAGGCGCACGCATTACCCACAATGCGCATGCGCAGAGTACACTTCCGTCCCAGAGTCCTGCCCCTCACTACTCTCGCCTTCTGCCAGTCATTGACCGCCAGAGGGAGCTGTTTCAACATGACAACGCTCCACCGCACACAGCTCGTGTCACGGTAGACTACCCCTCACTACTCTCGCCTTCTGCCAGTCATTGACCGCCAGAGGGAGCTGTTTCAACATGACAACGCTCCACCGCACACAGCTCGTGTCACGGTAGACTACCTTGAAAACACTCCCGCAACTGGCCAACGCGTTACAAGCAGAATGGCGCAGAATTCCGCAGAACAGAATTCGTACACTTATCCAGTCAGTGCCGAGGAGATGCAGAGCCGTGATTGCTGCCCTGGGAGGTCACACGAGATAGTGAGTTCAGCGCAACCTTGTTGCCTAATGTTACATGACAACGAATATTTTCAACGCCTTTGTACAACAACATGCGACTATCGTGCGCCAAAGTTTCATATTTGTATCTTTGATATTAAATTAAATTTTCTGAAAATCTACCTGTGCAGGGTTTTTTTAAAGAGTGGATCTAGGTCTAGTGTTATAAAAATAGTGTTACAAAAAATATGTGAATGATATTCACTGGATTGTCTGGTCCAGACTCGATTATTTACAGACAGCCGTAATATAGCTGCAATTTTACAAACAAACAAACATTTCTTTTTTGTTGAACGCCGCACTCAGCAATATTCCAGTTATATGAAACTTTCTCACCCCTTCAACTAGCAGGGTGTGAATGGCTGGGTGTTGTGGCTCAACTTACCAAAAATCCATTTAGCGCTTGGGGCGTTCACAGTTAAACTATCGACACCGGGGATAATGTGAGCAGTATCACCGTAGAGAATGTCTGCGTCCTTCACCTTGCCCCGACCAATTTTGAAATGCCCATCTTCCCAAGAGGTCCAAAATTGAAGATAGCCAGTGCAGTTTAAGACCGACCCAAAGAAGTCTGCAGTTGCCCCAAATGCATAGAATCGGCTTTGAGTGTCGAACCATCCCCCGAGTAGCATCCTGTACATCACTTGTTCACGGAAGTACAGTCTGATGTTGAAGTCATTACACGCCATGATTTTGTACGTGATCCAGTCCTTGCCACGAATATCAAAGCCGAAGTTCATGGGGTTGACAACCTCGGCTCGTCCTTGTGTGTTGAACGTTATTGAGCAGACTGGAAGGAAAGAGAAAGCGTTGGTGAGTCATTCTCAAAGATATGTATCATCGTAGATTGGAGATATAATACCCTTGATAATCGAGGATGTGTTAGTGACTGGGAGTTGAAGCTGTGGTCATCACAACTTTTATATTGTTCTTTGTTGTATAACGCCACACTCAGCAATATTCACACAGATCAAATATTGCTGAGTGCGACGCAAAACAACCAACCAACGAAGATAACTACTAAAATTACATAGAATTGTTTCAATATGCACAACTCTTGAATGACAGGGTTAAATTGATCTCTTAACAGGTGAAGGGTAAAACAGGAAAAAGAATTGAGGAAAAAACTGTGTGCCACCTTGATACCAGGGTCATGTGGTGGCATATGCAAAAACTATGCTTCAGGTGTCTTGCACATTGCCTACTGATATTGAAGTTGGTAGGTTAAATCTTGAATTGTTGTCGGTTCATCAAAGTAAATATTTCACATATTTGTCTATTGTGGACCAAAACATCTCCAGCACGTTGTCAAGTTTGCCGTCAACGTCACTAGAACATTGGGTTGACGGTCCTTTCCTCCATGTATCCTTCAACCATTTCAACACCACAGGCTGGGGAACGATCCACCACTGCCTGTATACCAACATAGTCCCCGAGTTTGTTGAAGAATGAGCCTACAGTGTAATCAAGATTCTTCAACTCCAAGAAACCGGCATGACCATGTCCTTGATTATGGGATTAAACTATTCCCAGATATCTTACTGCGATCAGCTGATTGTATGAAGCATTGTGTAAGACCATTTTCAGGTTTTAGAGATTGGTTTGACGCTAAATGTGAATGTCTCTTCAGCACTTTCTTGCTGCACGAAATAAGTATAAAGCTGTATGTACGAGGGGCGTTCAATACGTTTTGCAACTTCAATATAAGACAAAGTCGCAGAATATCTTTTGCACTTTTATTTTTCAACATAATCTCCATTCACCTCAATACACTTATTCCATTTGTCCTTCAAGCTTTTAACACCACTTTTATAGAAATCCGCTGATTGGCCCTCTAACCACGCCTCTGTGGCAGCCTTTATGTCCTCGTCGTCCTGGAAGCGTCTTCCACGTAGGGCAGATTTCATTTGTCGGAACAAATGAAGTCAGGGGCTGTAGGGTGGGTGATTTAACTGTTCGAATCAACATTCACATATGATAGCCTGTGCATTTCTCGACTTGCGAACCGGAGCGTTGTCATGCAAAAGTAGTATACTACGTGTTAACATTCCACGGCGTTTCTGTCATTACATTAGCATAATTGTAGTTTTTGGTGGCATGTAATCAATCAGTGGCCATCACCTGCCAGCCGATGGTTGAGTGCGAAACTTCCTCAGGGGCAGAGAATTGGGGCGCTTCCATTGCATGGATTCCAACTTAGTTTATGGTTCCCAGTGGTTTCATCACCTGTTATTAGACGAGAAGAAATCCGGCTTCATCAGCAGTATAAAGATCCAGCAGGTATCGACAACTTTCAGTTCTCTGATGGCGATCTTGAGCTCTGAGGTTTCTAGGTACCCATCTTGCTTTTAGCTTGGACATACCAAGGTGCTCATGAATAATGGTTCCAACAGTTCCGACTGATTTTTGGAATTTCCCGGATACTGTCACTCGTCGGTCAGACAAAATTCTTCTTTCTATAGCAGCAATGGTTTCCGGTTGGGCGGCATCCGAAGGCCTGCCTGACCTTGGGTCATCGTCTGTGGACTCCCTGCCTCTTTTAAAATGTAAAGACCAACCACACACTGAGGTATAGTAGGGCATCACAAGTTGCAATGTTTGTGTAAACACAAATGTTCAAGTTACAAAACTTGTTGAACGCCCCTCTTAGGAATGCTAAAATTTCTTTAGAGATTGAACGTCAATCGGAATTGATACATACCATGAAGGATTCCAAAACATTTTGGTACAATGTTCAAGCTCTATCAGGTTATCAGGTACTTCTAGACCCGTGAAGATCCGGGGTAGAATAGGTCTTCTGCAACCCATGCTTGCCGTAAAAGGCGAGTATGCTTGTAAAAGGCGACTAACGGGATCGGGTGGTCAGGCTCGCTGACTTGGTTGATGCATTAGCGTGGATCGATGCTCATGATATTAATCACTGGATTGTCTGGTCCAGACTCGTTTATTTACAGACCGCCGTCATATAGCTGGAATATTGCTTAGTGCAGCGTAAAACAACAAACCAAACCAAAAAAAATGGGGTTCGATCCTCCACCTCAAATGGTATTGTACTTTGGGAATGTGTATATTGTATAGATTTTCGCTTTAACGATATATCAATTAATTGTTGCAGTTCAGAGCAGGTTATTATGATTTACAGATCTATAAAGGTATATTTCAAAAGTTTAACAATATCTGTACATCTTGTAACCTTAATGTTGTAGTTAATGAGTATCATGTTATGCTTGTGTGTAAACTCTATCTTCAATTAAGAAACAAGTATATTCCAAAGAATCCGTTGAACTATAAGTCTATGGCCTTTCAGTTTGCCATGAAAAAAACATTTTTTGACCAAGCATAAAAAGAAGAAATACGGTCTCCTTGACAACAGACTTGATAACTTGAAAACAGAGTAGATGGTGACATTTGATTTGTTTTATATAAATGCTGCCTCACACGGAGTTCCTGACTTTTAATGTATGTGCCCAAGTGTCCTCCGACTGTCGTGCGTTTTACTGTATCCGAGAACTATCATAAGTTTTGTACATAAAATAAACAAATCGATGTATAAAAATAAAAGTGTTTTATTATTTTTCATACAAACCATGTCTCGTGTCTGCAAGGGTCAGAAGATGGCACATACTATACTATAACCCCCATTGTTCACTCCTGTTTTACACCTGACTGCATTTGAGCTAAATTGGGGCTTGACCTCCGTTCGCCTACACCATAATTCACCTACACCTTTTTTCGCATCCACAAAAAAAGTATACTCTGCATTATTGACCCCTATTTGATAACGGACACTTCCAGTGCAATATTTTAATGCATTACCCCTTTTGGTTTGAAATCGGGAACAACTTTGTCATAAATATTTCAATAATTTACATATGCTAATTAGCGTGCTGCATGATGTCTAATCCAACCACAGGCACTGTTGCAACTAATATATTGAAATATGCTTGCTAAGAGAGATCATGAACACTCGCCGATTTACGAATTTGATCGTTTATTATTTGTGTCAATTGCATTATATTTTCACCACGCTTAACGTTAGAGCACGATACATACCTCCAATGGTAAAACACAACGCCAGCACCAACGGTAGGACCACACACGTCATTTGGATCTGATCGTTATCTGTAACTGAAATGTTATACGGAATTGATTTGTGAATAACGTCAACAGAGAATGAGTTAGTAATTCAGGAGGACAAGGGGGAGACATGGGCATCTACTGAAGATAAGGCACGAAACTTTATCAACGATGTATTACAGCTTGACATATTTGATAAGATTGGGATTGAAAGATGTCATCGACTCTAGTCTAAGTCTAAATCTGGAAATCGGCCTATCATCGTGAAATTTACGGCATTTAAAGACAAAACCAACATTCTGCGAACAGCTAAAAGGGTACTTAGAGGAAGCAGTGACTACCGAGTTTCAGAAGATTTCACACAACGTGTACGATAGACATTTGATCTAAAAACTTTCCTCACACGAAGAAAGCGAGAGATGATGGTTCTGTTGCTTACATGACCTATGACAAGTTGATTATTGATGGTCATGTGTTTGTGTATAACCAGGAAAGTGACAGTGTCCAGAAAGTGGGACAAAGGAGGAATGGCGACCAAGGTCACCTAACAGAATGGACAGTACAATCAACAATACAACATAGGATCTTGGCAGTGGTCCCAATTACAGAAAAGCACAAACTGATTCTTACAATGTTCACGATGGTAAATTCACAAATCCAGTGTACACAATATGTTCTTGGAATATCCATGGACTTCTATCAAAGTTGATGTATCCTGATTTTATTTAATTTTGTTCACAATTTGATGTGCTCTGCTTCACTGAAACTTGGCGTGTGGATGAAAATAAGCTATACTCATTATTTAATTCTCATGATTGCTTTGTGAGTCCCCCATCAAGATTATCAGGGTATGGGCGCTACTCAGGAGGTATAGCATCACAAGTCATAACATCACTTCCCAATTTAGTAGGATATATACATACTGGACAAGTTGTGCTTTCTTTAATATGCTTGATACTGAGAGAAATTCCCCACTTATACTTGGTTTTGTGTATGTTCATCCAAATAAGTCAAAATTGTATACTGACTCCGACGATAATGGCATTGATATAATCGAGAAACAATTATTACATATAAATTATATGATTATGGTGATGAGTGTAAATACATATTATGTGGGGACTTCAATGCGAGAGTAGGACATGGAGAGAATTTTATTCGAGATGACAGTACAAATTACCTCCCTATTCCTGCAGATTATACTAGCGACTCATTTAACCTTCCAAGGGATATTTGTGATAAAGATGTAAATACTTATGGAATTTGTCTACTTGAATTATGCAAGTTATTTGGTATTCATATTGTTAATGGTAGAATGAGGTCTGACATTCCAAGCAAATTCACTTTTGTCTCGCATCTAGGCACAAGTGTTGTAGACTTATTCCTTGTGTCAACAGACATACTCCCCAAACTAGTAGATCTCAAAGTGTGTTCAAGAATAGATTCAGACCACATGCCTCTGCTCTGTACTACATCTCACATGTTTGATAATGTGATTACTAATACTGACCATATAACAACAGTATCACCTATTCCTAAATACAAATTAATCGATCAACATGCTTTGAAATATAAACAATTACTACAGTCTACAAATATATTTGAAGAATTTTACACAGCTTTACAAACAGATGTAAATACTGCAGTCAAGACATTGGGAGATATACTGATCCACATTGCTTGTTCTTCTGGAGGTTTTTGTACACTATTTAAAAATAAATCCAGAAGTCAACCAATTTGGTTTGACCATGAATGTACTCTACTGAAAAAGGAAAAATATAGGTATCTTAATTTATTTAAGCAGTTCAGATGTAATGAAAATTTGCAAAAATATGTTACAGCCAAAAGAAAATTCAAAATATGCTGTGTTCTGAAAAAGAAACAATTTGATGGTAAAATAGTTGAAGATTTGAAAGATGCTGCAAAACATGGTAATTGTAAAACATTTTGGAACACCCTTAAACGGGTTTTATGTAGCAAAAACTCTAAATGTGCAATATCTCCTGATGCTCTTCAGTTATATTTTAAAGATTTGTTAAACTCTAACAAAACAGAAGTGAATGAAGATTTTAATGTACTTGTAAATGAATTCATTGATAGTCACTCTTGTGATAATTGTGATAGCCTACCCATTACAGATGAGTTGTTATCAGATATTATTACTGATGAAGAAGTAGATGAAGCGTTAAAAAGATTAAAACTCGGGAAATCTCCTGGTGAAGATGGAATCCCTCAAGAATTTTAACTTTCAGAAACAATTCTTATTAAATACTTGAGACCTTTATTTGATAAAATATTAAATACCGGTATATTTCCTGAAGCATGGAACACTGGACTTATAATACCTATACATAAATCTGGTGTTACCTCTGACCCAAACAATTATAGAGGAATATCCCTGCTAAATGCAACTAGGAAATTATTCACGTCAATACTTGAAAAAAAGACTACGATTATGGATGGATATTAACGATTTAATACATGAAGCACAAGCTGGATTCAGATCCAACTATTCGCTAACAGACAACATTTTCACACTCCAGGCCCTTTGTACTAAATATTTAACAAAGCGAGAGGGGCGATTTTATTGTGCTTTCATTGATTTCAAGAAAGCCTTTGACTTTGTGGAAAGGAAAAAACTATTATATATGCTCTTACGAAAAGGTTGCCATGACAAGTTGTATAATGTCTTAGCTAGTATGTATTCTGCTGTTAAGGCTTGAGTAAAAACAGACACAGGTAAAACAGATTTCTTTACAACTAGCTCCGGTGTAAGACAAGGCTGTATCTTAAGCCCACTTTTGTTTATCTTCTTTATTAATGAGCTTGTAACTGACATTTACAAAACGTGCTGTCATGGTGTGTTTGTTTCAGAAAGTATTGAAGATATTATGCTGCTACTTTTTGCCGACGATGTGACTATGTTCTCATATACAGTTATTGGTCTACAAAGACAATTAGATATCTTAAGAAAATTTTGCATTACCTGGGGCCTAAGTGTGAATCTTGATAAAACAAAAATAATTGTATTCCGAAACGGTGGTATTATACGAAAAAATGAAAAATGGTCCTTTGGTTCTATAAATGTAAAACTTGTCACTTACTACAAGTATCTTGGAGTATTTTTCTCCTCAAGGCTCATCTGGTCAATGGCCTGTAAAAGCCTAGCATCACAGGCTTCTAAAGCCACTAGAGCCATTTATCATGCTTTCAAAAGAAATAGCTATATAACATTCGAAACAGCTTGTACAATGTTTGATTGTAAGATTGCTCCTATAATACTTTATGGGGCTGAAATCTGGGGGGCAAAATATTATGAATGTATAGAAAAAGTACATACGTCCTATTTCAAAAACTATCTTTGTATCGGAAAATATGCCTCAAATAAAGCTATTCTTGATGAAACTGGGCGATTAAATATGTTCGTGTTTAGCAAAATAAGGGTACTTAAATACTGGTTGAGATTGCTACGTATGAATCCATGTCGATATCCAAAACAATGTTACAATCTACTTAAACAGTTAGATGATAATGATAAACACACCTGGGTATCCGATGTAAGATATATTTTGTTTTCTTCAGGCTTTTTATTTGTATGGATCTCTCAACATATTGGCGATGAAAATCTATTTTTACTAAAATTAAAACAAAGGCTGTGTGATATGTATTCTCAAGAGTGGCATGACTCTATTTCTTCGTCAAAATATCTGTCACATTCTGCAAATTTGAAATCACTTTTACAGCCAGAATTTTACATCAATAATCTCACGAATAAAGCACTCAGGAGAGCATATTGTAAATTCAGAATATCGCTACACGGTTTTAAGATTAACGTGCTACGAAAGTCAAAACATACAAATGAAGACTTGAGTCTATATCTATGTACCCACTGTAAAGGGAGGCAATTAGAGGATGAATTTCATGTTATGTTTTTATGTTAAAAATATTCGTCTGTCAGAAACCACTATTTGCCTTGGTTATCCAATGACCATCATGATAATCACAGTTTATGTAGTCTTCTCAACTCCAGAAATATCAACATTGCAAAGGCTTTGGCCTTATACTTAAATCATGTATTTACTGTGAAATAAGACTACTTGTATTTATTTTCCTGACATCACGTGACGCAGCAATTAGTGTAATTGTAATTGTACTCATGGAACAAAATACTGAATAAAGAATCTTGAATCTTGAGTTAGAAATTGCTTTGCGTCCTATGTACAATACTCAACACATGTACAATACTCAACACATGTACAATACTCAACACATGTACAATACTCAACACTATCAATTAGGACCCGTGGAGGTCCGAGATAGAATAGGTCTTCATTAACCCGTGCTTGCCGTAAAAGGCGACAATGATTGTCGTAAGAGGCATTTTCGATCACCATTTGACTTTTAAGCCACATATTAATTAACTTAAAACAAAATGTCTGAATGCTCTAGATTTGTTTACAGTAGATGCTGATACAAAGTGGGGAGGTGATCAGACAACCCTACTCCACTTGTATAGGTCTCTGATCCGCCCTAAATTAGATTATGACTCAATCGTTTATGGTGGAGCCTGTAAGAGCAATTTACAAAAGTTAGATCCGATTCACCATCAGGGTGACAGCCGATATGTAGAAGCTGATGAACCGTCATTGAGGCAACGCCATATCAAATTATCACTACAACACATTACTAGATTACATTCTAATCCATTAAAACCCGCATACAACTGTTTTTCAACCACTTTATGAACAACTTTTTCACAGTAAGCCTAAGCTGGTCCCACCACTAGGCATTCGGATTAAACCCCACATTACAGCTGCCAATATCAATCTTGATAATATTGCTACTTTCAGGCATTTATCTTCTCCTCCCTGACAACTTGTCAGACCGGAAATAGACTTTACTCTCACACATTTAAAAAAATCAGACACAAATCAATTGATATATCAGCAAGAATATCTACAAGTCAGAACTAAATATGAATCCCACCGTTCCATTTTTACAGATGGATCCAAGGACGGTAGCACAATCTTCACCAGTGCTGCTGTCATTGGATCAGGAACTGTATCATACCGATTACCAGACCATAGCTCAATTATCACCACTGAAGCCAAAGCAATATTAACTGCTTTGGAATATATCCAAAAACATTCCAGTTGTAAACGGTTCATCATCTTTTCTGATTCATTTTCGTGTCTACAGGCAATCAAATCTAGCTCTTCACATCATCCATTCATTTTAGATATTTTAGAATTATATAATGACCTTGCTACTGGCCAATACGACATCGCCTTTTGCTGGTTGCCAAGTCATGTTGGAATCACGGGTAACACTATGGCTGATGCTGCAGCAAAGGCAGCTCTCAACAAATCTGTGACACCACTTCTTCTACCATACAGTGACTTCAAACCTGTTATTAGATGCTATATCAAAGACCTAATGCAGAAGAAGTGGGACACCCAAGTAGATATTAACAAATTACATGCAATAAAACCAACTATTGGTTACACCTACTTGGGTTGTCAGTCCAGATTTGAAGAGGTCATTATGCGACGATGTCGTATTGGCCATTCGCGTTATACACGTGAGTATTTACTGCAAGGTGAAGATCCTCCATTCTGTATCCCTTGTGATGAAAGAATCACAGTCAAGCATGTCCTGCTTGACTGTATTGATTTTTCCATCACAAGGGATAATTATTTCCAGGTTTCATCCACAAAGGATATTTTTAATGTAAGTTCTCATTTAATTCTTGTATTTTTAAAAGAAATTGAGTTAATACATAAATTGTGATTATATGTATTGTAAAAAATATGTGATTTTAATTTGGTAGAATGATTCCATAACTGTGATTGTTTGTGGCTGTACCTTCAAAGGGGGTTGAAGTATCGTATAATAATTGTCCCCCCCCCCCCCCCCCCGAGAGGGTGCGTAGGTCCCACTTCCTTCTAAGTATGTTTCATTTTCCTGGATTTTAATCGTAGAATGCTTGTTGTTTTTTAAATACTTTGGCTTCAAATGTCTAACAATCACCAGTAGCCAGAGAAATGGTGTAAATCCTGCTGGGGTACCACGCAGGAAGCAGATGTACCGTAAGTCCCCATGGTCCCTAGTATGGTGATCTCTAGCCCATTTTTACAATGTATTGTTCAGAATAGTCACATTTTTATAGTAACATGCTAGTTTTAAATCTATATCGGTGATGGTCTAGTGCTTTTACTGTCCTTTGTCAACAGATTTTGATATCCATAAGAATGTGTTTTTACTGTATAACCTGATTTAGTCACTATATGGCTGAAATATTGCCGATGTGACTTTAAATCATAACTCACTCACTCACTCGCGTAAGAGGCAGCTAACGGGATCGGCATGTCATCGAATCCAATTACGTGGATCGATGCTCATGATGTCAATCACTGGATTGTCTGGTCCAGATTCGATTATTCACAGACCGCCGTCATAGAGCTGGAATATTTTTTTAGTGCGGCGTTAAACAACCAACCAACCAACCAACCAAAAATGAATATTGTTCTACAACACTATTGAGTACTGCCATTGTCATTGCTGTGCAGTAATTTGTATTCATATGTAAACCTAGTGAGCTTTTGTAATGCCTGTGTTAAGTTCGTTACGCGTAGATTTCTGAGTTAAGGTTAACATATTGTTTCAATTTGGGTATTGACACGTAACAATTCTCTGCCGCTACGTGTCAGCTTGATGTGGACCACACCTGTGCTCGTGGTGTTCACCAAAGCGGTAAAAGTGAACCGCCTTATAGGAAAACAACGAGCGTGGGTTTTGTCCCCATCAAGCTGTCAAGGTGCTGACAAACCTGGAAACGTAATCAGGTCGAAGCGGGATTCGGTCCCACGATCACAGGTTACTGGCATGTTCACATAATTAATTAAATAAGATATTCATATAACAAAACAGTTTCTCTTCTTTGACAAATGTTAATTATCAGATAATATTTAGAACAAAGCTAAGTCTTGGGAACCAAACAAGCTGATCTACCTGACTGCTGTTCACCCCTCAGTCAACGGATAGGTTGCCCACCAGCTTCCTAATCGTCGGTTCCGAAAACACGATTAACTACACATAACGACCGCGTACATTCTCGCTGAAGTCTCGCTGATCAAACGGACGCTTCATTAATTAAACGATTGATCGCTAATACAACCCATGTTATTTAAAAGATCGATCGCAACTGCAAACCATTTAGACACGTGAAGATCCGGGGTAGAATAGGTCTATGCTTGTCGTAAGAGGTGACTGACGGGATTGGGTGGTCAGGCTCGCTTACGTGGTTGATTCATGTTTTCGTATCCCAACTGCGTGGATCGATGCTCATGCTATCAATCACTGGATTGTCTGGTTCAGACTCGATTATTTACAGACCGCCGTCATATAGCTGAGTGCGGCGAGAAAAAACAAACAAACACACAAACAAAGCAAACCATGTAAGATAGAACGTGGGACAAGAGGCTCTGTGTTATGTTTTGGTTTTGGTTTGATGTGATCTGTATATTCAAACTAGCTGTATATAACATGACCTTGCAAACTGCCCACTCAGATTACAGCGTGGATCGATGCTCATGATATAGACCGCCGTCATATAGTTGAAATGTTGCGACGTTAAACAACAAACCAACCAATGTAAAGCATGTTGTATAAATGGTAATGAATAGACAACTATACGGTCTAATGTGAAGCAATATTCCAGCCACATGACGACGGTCTGTATAAATAATCGTGTCATGACCAGACAATCCACTGATTAATATCATGAGCATCGATCCACGCAATTGGGATCGATGACATGCATCAACCAAGCCAGCGAGCCTGACCACCCGATCCCGTTAGCCGCCTTTTACGACAAGTATGGGTTGCTGAAGACCTATTCTACCCCGGAATCTTCCCCGGTCCGGTCTGATGTGAAAACATGGATTCTGTAGTTCACCTGCGTTCAGTCATATAACGGCGTGTCAGGTTGATGTGGGAGGAAAGCCCTAAGTGATGCAGGTCTCAGACGTTTACCACTTTGGTGAAACCAACGAGCATAGGTATGGCGCTCATATACCTAGAAACCTAATCAAGGCGAGCCGGGATTCGAACCCACGATCATGTGTTTCTGGTGCGCCCAAGGAACGACGCACCTCTCCACAGTGAATGGTAAGACACGTAAAACAGGACATGTATTATGGCGACCATTTGTTTGTTGTTTAACGCCGCTCTCAGCAATATTCCAGCTATATGACGGCGGTCTGTAAATAATCGAGTCTGGACCAGACAACTCAGTGATTAAGTTGGATCGATGACATGCTTTAGCGAGCCTGACCACCCGATCCTGTTAGTCGCCTCTTACGACAAACATAGTCGAGTAAGGAAATCTACGAGGACCGAGGAATCAAAAAACGAGTGCATATGTTCATTGACATTTACTGATTATTTCAGATTATATCAATCGATAGTCATCAGGCAGCTGGGCCTGTATTGACTCTCTCTCTCTCGTATGATAACACATAATTTCACTTGCTTTCATTTGCAGAGCCGGCAAAAAGCATATTTTACGCGATGCATCAGTGAATTTAATTAGAAACGTACTAGAATCGGAAATAGGAATGCCATTGCAGTTCAGTGATACATGTATATACGTAATGGTTGCCGACAGAGACGCAGTGTTGTAGTTATGAAAAAAACGTAGTGATATTATCATATACGTCACAAGTTCATTTCTGATCATTGTATGTTTTATTATCAACGTGTTACAATGTTTTAACATTCAGCTCAACGAGGTTTGGGAAAAAATCGAGGAAAAAGTTTAACCCGAGAATCGTTAATATCAACTGCGTGGTAGGTGGCGCTGGTTCCTCTGTATCAGACCAAGGGAACTGCAGAATATGCGTTAATATGTTTACACCCGGGGAAATAAATAAAAACAAAATATACGAATGACATTCTCTGATGGAATGAATACACTGAATACGTTTATTTGTAATAATGAACATGACCTCTCCTGATTTAAGGCATTCTTTCTGTCATCCCATCTTCGAGAAGTGGCACGGGTATTTGCATTGCAACTGCCCATGAGGATGGGTATGGTGCTGACAAACTCAGAAACATATTAGGGCATGTCTTGGATTCGGGGTAAAATAGGTCTTCAGCAACCCGTGCTTGCCGTAAAAGGCGACTAACGGGTGGTCAGGCTCGCTGACCTGGTCGATTCATGTCATCGTATCCCAATTACGTAGATCGATGCTCATGATGTCAATCACTGGACTGTCTGGTTCGGATTATTTATAAGACCGCCGTCATATAGCTGGAATATTGCTGAGTGCGGCGTTAAACAACAAACGAATTGACCAATTCTAACCCGGATCTTGACGGGTTGATATTACAGAAAAATATACGATTTTTACGGTGCCCTATAAGGGACATGGGGTATTTTTTTCAATATTTTGATATTTCACTTACTTTTGTATGTGTCATACAAATATGTGATAATTTATGTATAAAAACAACCGAAAACATGGAAAATGTTCTTTCAAGTAGCTATTGAATCGCTGAAATGTGAAGCGAAAATGTCAAAAACTAAAATGGAAAGGTCCAAAACAAAAACGAAAAGGTAAAAAACTAAAATGAAAATGTCAAAAAAAAACCACGAAAATGTCAAAAACAAGAGCGAAAAGGTAAGAAAATATTATTTCTACCTCGGTTTTCTTTCTCCATAATTTCCAACGCGGTCGAACGTCACGTGACAATGATAACCTCGTTTTTGAGTGACGGCCATTTTGTTTATGCACCAAAAACATTAAGATGACTATTCCTGGAAATGACATGCCTTTTGGCTCAGAATCTCCAGACGTAGATGAACTAATTGAACGTTATTTTCATTTAGGTTTCTCTTACAAGACGTTTACCATGTTTTTATGTGTCCATGACGAAAATATGAACGTTAGACACTTGAAGAGAATTCTGCGAAATCTACAGCTGACTCGGAGAAAGTTTAAAGATGATGTAGATACTGTAATTGACGCCATTGAACAAGGACTCGGAGGCAGTGCTTTCATTCTGGGTTACCGATCTATGCGTAGACGATTGCACCAGGTACATGTGATTGTGACTGATAGGGAAACTGTCCGTTCAGTATTGATTACATTGGATTTTGATGGTGTATTATCAAACAGTCAGAGGGGTCTGAGACGACGAGATAATAGTGTGAAAGGTCCCAACTATCTCTGGCACATGGACGGGTGTTACCGATAAGGCTGATCGAAGACCTATGCTACCCCGGATCTTCACGGGTCTGGTGGTAATAAATTACCGTTGATCATGACAATATATTTTCTTAATGTTTTTTGTTTTAGGGAATCAAATCTGTTCAAAACACATTTATGTTTATGTCCTCTTTTAGAGTGCATGTGTCGTCGTATCCAGACGGCATGGATCATTGCACATAATATCTATGGACCCGTGAAGATTCCGGGGTAGAATAGGCCTTCAGCAACCCATGCTTGTCGTATAAGGCGACTAACGGGATCGGGTGGTCAGGCTCCCTGACTTGGTTGATGCATGTCATCGATCCCAATTGCGTGGATCGATGCTCATGACATTTATCACTGGATTGTCTGGCCCAGACTGGATTATTTACAGACCGCAGCCTTGACAATACACCATCAAAATCCAATATATTCAATACTGAACGCACAGTTTCCCTATCAGTCACAATCCCATGTACCTGGTGCAATCTTGGGATAAACTGAAACCATACGGTTTCAGTGTGCATGGTTGCATCGATGGGTTTTCAGGGAAAGTGCTGTTGTTAGAAGTTTCAGCGTCAAACAAAAACCCTTATGGAATATGTACCAACTTTGTCAGTACAATTATGTCATTGAGAGGGATTCCTTAGGTAATACGGGCAGATAGAGGCAGAGAAAATGTTAACGTAGAAATAATGTAAGCGTGTCTCAGGGAATCGTTTGGCGACAGTAGAGCCCGACTTCAAGCTACTTGTTTGTATGGGAAGTAACGAGTAATCAGAGGATCGAAGCATGGTGGAGTAAGTTCAAACAACAGGGGATGGCTTTCTGGATCAATCACTTCAAAGAGCTAGTCGACAATGGCATTATGGACACATCTTCGGATATGTCGATCAAGTGTGCGAGATTTTGCTACATGGAGTTATTGCGTAAGGAATTAAATCTTACGGTTCGACTTTGGAATACTCATCCATTGAGAAAATGCTGAAACAACACTTCTCCTCATGGAAAACCAGACGTCATCTATACCCTTCCAGAGATTAGTACAGCTGTTAAGCAAACCTATTGTGCAAATTGTGATAAAAGCATGAAACTTTTTACAGTCAATCTATATACCATAAAGTTTATTTTCAGATGTGGAGCCGTCTTGGACTTGACCCGTGACGACCTTGAGAGGTCAATGACCTTGGACGACCAAAACATACCATTTAGCGCTATATTTCATAATACCATCATCATTAATTTAGCATAAACCATGACAAAAGCATATCAAATGAAAGATCGAAACGGGTATTGTCCATATGAACAACAAATAACACCCTTCTATGTGATACCAAGCTGTTAGTGCAACAGACACATTTGTTACAAAAACGACAGTCACAAACTTTTTAAGTTTAGCGTACATCATAATAAACTACAACAACTTCAATATTTTCCCCCTAACATAAAATAAAATAACAACACATTTGTACAATGGAACTAATCTTTTGGTTAACTGAAACAGACACATTTTTGAACAAAATTACATCAGCTTTATCATGATACGATAAGTAAAGAAGATGGTATCTGGCGATCCATTATTAGTCTCTTCAGTCTTCTGGGAAAATTGTGGTACAAGTGCCATATATTTTGCACACCATAACTTATTGCTAACAATCTCCAGAACAGGAGCAAAGAGCAGTGCACTTGAGGGCTGCATTAACACATTTGCATCGTCAGTGCACCCCTTCTTATATACACCCACAATTAATTAGTTCATGGCAATAATGTGACGCTTCTTAACGCCGCTTTTAACAGTATATGACGGCGTGTCAGCTTAATGTGGGAGGAAAGCCCCAAGTGATGCAGGTCTTGGACGTTTACCACTTCAGTGAAACCCACGAGCACGGGTATGGTACTGACAAAACTAGAAACATAATCGGGGCGAACCGGGATTTGAACCCACGATCATAGGTTTCTGGCGTGCCCAAGGGACGCAACTCTGCACTGTGAATCGCGGCGCCTTAGACGACAGGGTCACCAGTGCCCCCACTGGACTAGGAAGATTGTTTCACGAGAGCTGCCAGTATTGTGTTTAACCATGTGTATTCAGTCGATGTAGCTCCTGTAACCAACTGAAGGTTTGGAGGTCTTACAGGTGCATTGATATTTGGAACAGTGAACTCCTTGGTTTTTAATGTGGCTGGTGGTACCATTGTGTATTTCGACGGCAGAGGAGTAATAGCCTTGGATGAAGATGTGTTGATGACCAATACATCACGTTCAGTTCCTGCAAAATCATGGGAAGGATGTTGCATATGTGAGATACCAGTGCCGTGAAATGAATCCTTTGCTGTTGCAGCACTTGGATTGTAGTCAATTATATCAACAGCCCCTATTGTGAAAAGTCTATGTCGCATCTTTGGTCATCCATCTGAAATCTTTGACAGACTCCATTCGCTCTGTCAGATGTCAGTTGTATGAATCGATCGTAAGAAACACACGTCCCCAGACCTAATAGTGTATGGATAAGGTGTCTTGAGCATTTGACAGAATGGATCTTCAGTTGTGACGAACTGTACCAGAAGGATCTGAACCTCATGTATGTTTAACACTATTGAACATCAAGAGTTGTGATATGGAGAGAGCTGAAGTTGTGCTGGCTGCGGTGCTTGATATTTGGACCATCTTGTATCATGTTCACAAGCGCCAGTAAGGATTGCGGTAACGCATCCTTCTCAGATCCTAACTTGAATGATCCATGAAACAAGAATTTTTGTCAAACATTTCTCTTCATACGATTTGTGCAGCTCGTGCCAAATGCATTGACTCACTATCATAATCGCATGCTCTCCTGATAGCACAGCTCACTTCGTCATCAAACATGAGAAGTATGCCCCGTCCTTGTGGGTGCGCTCTCAGATAGGGGAACACGAATAGCAGCCGGAGTTTCAGTCTTGTTGTGTGAATTCCGCCCTCAGCATTAGCAGCACCCAACTGTTCCAAGCGGACCTTGTATAAGCGTGATAGATGTGATACCTGAAAGACTGGGGCAACACTTTCTTCCTAACGAAAATCTTCCATAAAGGTCACTAGCTCAGCAAAAGCAATTCCATGGAGACGAGCTTCGGGATCCTCTTCAGCAGATGCACTCTCAGCACTTCTTGCTTTGTTGTACAGATTAGCGTGACAGGTGGTACTTGGCATCAAGGGCAATCATGTCACCAGGTGCGAACTTGGTCAATAGGGCCGTGTCTTCTAGTTCAATTGCACATCTCCGAACCCTCGAATCAATGTCATACGTAGAAGCTTCATGGAGACCTCATCGCTAAGGAAACATATTGGCTCTTTTAGATAAATTTTATCATGAGTTGCTGAAGTAGCCGCCGATTTCTTTTGTAGTAGATCGAGCTTTGTTTGATTAAACTTCAGGTGACATTTGTTGAAATTGCATTATGTGATTTGACAATGAACGGTAGCCGCTACCAATGGATGCCTTGGTACTTTTGGCTGGACAGTGCAAAAGTTCTGCATCCTCATCTCACAAAGCACACAAAACTCCCAATTGGTGCTAGTTGGTTTGGATTGTTTAGGGGCTGGCGTTGTATGGTCTACTAGAACGTGACGTTTTGGCATGATTGTATTAGGGAAGGAACCCAACACCAGGTAAAGATGACTAATAGTTTCTACAAGGAAAACCTCAACCACATAATGTCTTTAAAGTACTGATCTGCTACACGTGCAAATGACTCACCAGACCTGAAATATGTAAACATGTTAAAAAACGTTATTTTTATACGTTTTATTTATTGTGTGTTTTATGATTGTGAGTGAGTGAGTTAAAATTTAACGTCGCACCTGCATCCCCGGCATTGTTTAAGAATATGTGATCTTTCTGTATTGATGTTATGAGGAATTCATATTTTGAAATTGTTCCTGGAACTGTTGAAGTGTTTATTTATGATGCTCTTGGGAGTTTGTTTTTCAGTGACATTTATGTTGCTATGGACAAAATATATTTCTTCAACATCATACACATTCAGACACAGGCATACAGGTACACCCAGGGCTGCAAAGAGTTTTAAGTTGACATCATTTCCGTGCTCAATTTTATAACAAAGCACTTTTTATCAATGTAGATTTATTGTTTTGCTCTTTGGAGGAAAGTGTCAGTTACTACCAGGAAGGTAAACTTCATTTAGTTATGGTTGTATTGTTCGTGAACCCTTGGGCAGTGAGTGAGTTTGGTGTAACGCCGCTTTTAACATTTTTCGAGTTATATCACAGCGTGTCAGCATAATGTGGGCGGAAAGCCTGAAGTGATGCAGGTCTAAGACGTTTACCACTTCGGTGAAACCAACGAGCACGGGTATGGTGCTGACAATGCTAGAAACATAATTAGGGCGACCCGGGATTCAAACCCACAATCATAGGTTTCTGGCGTGCCCAAGGGACGCAACTCTGCACAGCGAATCGCAGCGCCTTTGACGACTTGGCCACCTGTGCCCCCCCCTTTGGCAGTGATGTGCATAACATTACTGTTACGTCATTATTTTGTATCATGGAGGGACCTGTTTTATCAAGTCACAGTGTCAAGTCATTTTAAGAATAAGTGATTTTTCTGTATTGATGTTCTGGGGAATTCGTGTTTTAAAGTTGTTCCTGAAACTGTTGAAGTGTTCATTTATAATTATTCTTAAGAGTTTGTTTTGCAATGTTGCAATGGACCAGGAAGGTGAACTTCATTTAGTTGTATTGTTCATGTTCATGAACCCATGACCAGTGACCTTCATTAGATTATTGATACTTCAAGCTGATGATGATCTTAAAGTATTGTCTGACATTCAAGTTAATAACCTAGTTTCTTTCATTGTATGATTCCATGTTATTTGGGGACCTTTTTTGGAGAAATCAAGATTTGGAGATATATTTCAAGAATAAGTTTTCTTTCGGTATTAATGTTGTGAAATGGTTCCTGACATGTTGATATTTCATATATGAATGCCTATAACAGTTAGATAAAAGGAGCTGTTGATGTGTTCATAATGTTCACAAGGGGAACTGATGATTTTGAGGAACTGGTGAGGTCTGACATCCAAGTTGATCATTTAGTTTGTTTCAAATTCACTTGTTCATGAAACAGTTATAGCTGTTGTTATTTCATGTTATTGAGGGACCTTTCTTATCAAGTCATGGTGTCAAGTAATTATTAGAATAAGTGTTCTTTGGTATTAATGTTTTGAAGAAATCGTGTTTTGAAATCGTTCCTGACCTTGGAATTTTTCATACATGATTGTGTAAGAATAATGTTGCTTTGAACAAAATATGTTGCTGCAACATCATACACATTCAGTGACAGGCATACAGGTACACTCAGGGCTGCAAAGAGTTTTAGGTTGACATCATATCTGTCCTTAAAATTAGGACAAAGCAAAGTGTCAGTTACAACCAGGATCGTTAACTTCGTTTTGTTTTGGTTGTTGAATGTTGATACACGTTTCTTTTTAAATAAAATGTTACATGATAATATTGTTTGTTGCTTTTGTTTTCAACGAAAAACTACAGCCAATTTCCACATATTTCTTTGCTTTTTACCAGATTGACCTAACTGATAATGATTTAAACACATAAATAGAAGTCACATTGAGATGGAACAATATGGTTATGAAAATTTCACTTATTTCTTGACTCAAGAAAACAAAGATCGGCTTTTTGTGATATTTTATTAGTTATTACTGAAAATTAAACATAATAGAAGTAACGTTTTACAACCAGACAATAGTTATTTTGTTAATTGAAGTTAAAATATAGGTAATAAACTAGATATCGATATGACAATGTTCAAATGGCAATATCTCGACTTAGGACTTAGGACACTCTGGTTTTCAGGTGACGATGTATATATTTATATGATACTAAACGACCTCCCATGTAATACCAGAACTATTCACGAGTTTAATTAAATTGGTATTACACGGGAGCGAGTTCAGTATTTTCTTTGTTATTCGTCATTTGTACCTACGTAAAAATCAGCTGATTGACTCCGTACGTCGCATCCCGAGTTCAAATCAGGTCATGCGTATGAATACAAAGTCATGTAAATAGTCATCGTCAAGTGAAACTATAATATCACAATTTGAGCAATTACAATGGAGAAAACAACCGAACACTCTTTTTTCCACAACAACTCTACTTTAATGAACTTCCTGCGAAACTGCGGAAATGTTTCGAAAACAATAACAAAACAAGTTTAATTGTTCGTTGACAGGGCCAAGGTCACAACGTCACATGACCGCAGGCAGAGGGATTCCCCCGATGACAGTCTGTTCTCAAACTTTCTATCACTGGAGATGCATGGACCCGTGACGATTCCGGGGTAGAATAGGTTTTCAGCAACCCATGCTTGCCGTAAAAGGCGACTATGCGACTTACGGGATCGGATGGTCAGGCTCGCTGACTTGGTTGAAGCATGTCATAGATCCCAATTACGTGGATCGATGCTCGTGATGTCAATCACAGGATTGTCTGGTCCAGAATCGATTATTCTACAGACTGCCGCTATATAGCTGTAACATTGCTGAGTGCGGCGTTAAATAACAAACAAACAAACAAACAAGAGAAGACGGCCGATTGCGAGCTAGACTGGCACTGGTCTTATATAAAATATTTTTTCACTATATCGTTTTTGTTGTTTTAACACTATTTTAAGACGCACGCCTTTGTATACAAACTCCCGGACACCGCAGTAGAAATGGTAGTTTTAACAAAACAATTTGTACTTTTTCTTTACGCAGAAATGCTGATCATATAGGAGAGTCTCCAGTTTCACCGAAGTTGTAAACGTCTGAGACCTGCATCACTTCGGGCTTTCCTCCGACATTAAGCTGACACGCCGTGATATAAATGGAATACTTTAAAAGCGGCGTTAAACCAACTCACTCACTCTTTACTGTCAACTAAAATAGATAACAACTGACAACGGTTATTACGCAATACCAAACCCGACAGCATTTAACACTGCAAACTCAAAGTTTTCTTTGAATTCGCTGTATTCATCGTTGGTAACAGGCAAACTTAAAATGCAGTCAGCTTAATGTGGGAGGAAACAACTGTAGAATTAAACCCGTACCAAAATGATTTAACCCCTTTTTATGTGAACAAGAAGTGATCACTCAGTGATCATTTACTGGTGTCTTTAACACTACGTTGTTAGATGTTTACGTTATTGAAAGCGATTTAGTTTTGCAAATTGTTTTATCTATAATTCGGCCCGAAATAATTACAATTTAGACTGTTTCCATTTTTTCTGTAACTTACCTTGTTTTGTCGGAAACGTTTCGACACCAATGTCTTCGAGAAATACGCAGACCTATAGGAAAATATATCATTATCAGATTCACAGACCTGCACATTTTTTTCAGCGGTAAAGATAGTATCTCTAGTTCACATTAACATCAACTTTATTGACTACTTGGCTAACATGTTATACCAGATATCTATGTTAATCATGCATTTTACTGTGATCAAGGATAGATGTCAACTACCCTACCTCATCAACTGTCCGTTTCATAATTGGCCGCTGCAACCAGTAGAGCAAACGAGGCTTACATCTCACGTGACTTTCTACTGCGGTGGACATATTATCACTGCGGTAGAAATATCATCTACGCGGTGGGAACATTATCACTGTGGTGGAAATACTTTTCTGTATTTTCATTTTAGTTTTTGACATTTTCGCTTTTGTTTTTTGACATTATTTTCGTTTGCGTTTTTGGCGTTTTCATTTTAGTTTTTGACCTTTTCGTTTTTGTTTTTGACCTTTTCGTTTTTGTTTTTGACATTTTCATTTTATTTTTTGACATTTTCGCTTCACTTTTCAGCGATTATCTACTTTATATATGATTTATCATATATTTGAATGACAAATTGTGTTAATTTGCACAAGTTTACGATAACAGTAAGTGAAATATCAAAAACAGGCTCCATGTCCCGTATGGGCAACCGTAGATTTACAATGCAACTTGGCGTTATTCTACTACCTGGTACGGGGCATACATAACTGGATGGGTCGTTATCCTTCATTGATCACGCTCACATAAAAAACTATTTATAAGTGCAACGAAACGAACTATTGATGTTGCAATGCACTGCTATTTATGATAATGAGACGTCAATACCGTAAAGAAATATCGAGGAAGTCACACAACACAAACGCCCATAACAGTGGTTGTTAAAGATATCAATAATGTTTGACTACATCAAGTCTGATATTGAAGTTTGGCATAAGCTTTGAAAAAAATAACACATCGATATTAAAAATTAAACAGGCGAAGATGTAGAAATCAGAGTTTATCAAATATGAAAAAGAACTTGAATCAATAGTAGGTAGTTGACAAAGGAGGCGAAAGGTATGTTGTTTGCTTGTTTGTTTTTTAACGCCGCACTCACCGGAGGGGCGGTCGGGTAGCCTAGTGGTTAAAGCGTTCGCTCGTCACGCCGAAGACCCGGGTTCGATTCTCGACATGGGTAAAATGTGTGAAGCCCATTTCTGGTGTCCCCCGCCGTGATATTGCCGAAATATTGCTAAAAGCGGAATAAAACCATACTCACTCACTCACTGTATCACCGGGGAATGGCTTCAATATGCAATGAATCTCCATTCTAATCATTCATCTAAATTTGAAACAACCTGGAAAAGTCCCCGTGACATTTTATCTGTTTTGGTGAAATTTGTGTCTGATCTGTATGATCAAGGTCAATGTTGTTCTTTGAATAAGGCATGATGCAACTGGTTCCGCTTTGGTTGCAAATCAGAAGGCTCCTTGCCTCCAAATAGATATTCCCTCTTGATGTGAGCAAATTTCAAAACCCACGAGCACGAGTATGATGCTGACGAACCTAGAAACATAATCGAGTTGTTCATCATGATGTCGTATGATAACTTACTACTCGAACTTCCAAACGCCGCTAAGATGAAATAATCTAGTGTCTCTCATCCCACATTGTCAAAATACATCCTGACATTTGGTAGTGGATGAAATAATCTAGTGTCCGTCAGCCACTTTTCTAAACGCCTCCTGACATTTTGGTAGTGGATGAAATGATCAAGTGTCTGTCATCCACTTCGTCATATCGCATCCTTACGTTTCGTAGAGGATAAAATATTTTAGTGTCCGATAGACACTTAGTAAAGGATCCATACATTGGTAGTGGTTAAAATAGTTTAGTTTCTGTCAGCTTTCTTGCCATAGCGCATCCATACATTTGATAGTGGATGATTTTAGTTTCTGTCAGCTTTCTTGCCATATCACATCCTTACATTTGATAGTGGATGATTTTAGTTTCTGTCAGCTTTCTTGCCATAGCGCATCCATACATTTGATAGTGGATGATTTTAGTTTCTGTCAGCTTTCTTGCCATAGCGCATCCATACATTTGATAGTGGATGATTTTAGTTTCTGTCAGCTTTCTTGCCATAGCGCATCCATACATTTGATAGTGGATGATTTTAGTTTCTGTCAGCTTTCTTGCCATAGCGCATCCATACATTTGATAGTGGATGATTTTAGTTTCTGTCAGCTTTCTTGCCATAGCGCATCCTTACATTTGATAGTGGATGATTTTAGTTTCTGTCAGCTTTCTTGCCATAGCGCGTCCATAGATTTGATAGTGGATGATTTTAGTTTCTGTCAGCTTTCTTGCCATATCACATCCTTACATTTGATAGTGGATGATTTTAGTTTCTGTCAGCTTTCTTGCCATATCACATCCTTACATTTGATAGTGGATGATTTTAGTTTCTGTCAGCTTTCTTGCCATATCACATCCTTACATTTGATAGTGGATGATTTTAGTTTCTGTCAGCTTTCTTGCCATAGCGCATCCATACATTTGATAGTGGATGATTTTAGTTTCTGTCAGCTTTCTTGCCATAGCGCATCCATACATTTGATAGTGGATGATTTTAGTTTCTGTCAGCTTTCTTGCCATAGCGCATCCATACATTTGATAGTGGATGATTTTAGTTTCTGTCAGCTTTCTTGCCATAGCGCATCCTTACATTTGATAGTGGATGATTTTAGTTTCTGTCAGCTTTCTTGCCATAGCGCATCCATACATTTGATAGTGGATGATTTTAGTTTCTGTCAGCTTTCTTGCCATATCACATCCTTACATTTGATAGTGGATGATTTTAGTTTCTGTCAGCTTTCTTGCCATATCACATCCTTACATTTGATAGTGGATGATTTTAGTTTCTGTCAGCTTTCTTGCCATATCACATCCTTACATTTGATAGTGGATGATTTTAGTTTCTGTCAGCTTTCTTGCCATAGCGCATCCATACATTTGATAGTGGATGATTTTAGTTTCTGTCAGCTTTCTTGCCATAGCGCATCCATACATTTGATAGTGGATGATTTTAGTTTCTGTCAGCTTTCTTGCCATAGCGCATCCATACATTTGATAGTGGATGATTTTAGTTTCTGTCAGCTTTCTTGCCATAGCGCATCCATACATTTGATAGTGGATGATTTTAGTTTCTGTCAGCTTTCTTGCCATAGCGCATCCATACATTTGATAGTGGATGATTTTAGTTTCTGTCAGCTTTCTTGCCATAGCGCATCCATACATTTGATAGTGGATGATTTTAGTTTCTGTCAGCTTTCTTGCCATAGCGCATCCATACATTTGATAGTGGATGATTTTAGTTTCTGTCAGCTTTCTTGCCATAGCGCATCCATACATTTGATAGTGGATGATTTTAGTTTCTGTCAGCTTTCTTGCCATAGCGCATCCTTACATTTGATAGTGGATGATTTTAGTTTCTGTCAGCTTTCTTGCCATAGCGCATCCATACATTTGATAGTGGATGATTTTAGTTTCTGTCAGCTTTCTTGCCATATCACATCCTTACATTTGATAGTGGATGATTTTAGTTTCTGTTAGCTTTCTTGCCATATCACATCCTTACATTTGATAGTGGATGATTTTAGTTTCTGTCAGCTTTCTTGCCATATCACATCCTTACATTTGATAGTGGATGATTTTAGTTTCTGTCAGCTTTCTTGCCATATCACATCCTTACATTTGATAGTGGATGATTTTAGTTTCTGTCAGCTTTCTTGCCATATCACATCCTTACATTTGATAGTGGATGATTTTAGTTTCTGTCAGCTTTCTTGCCATAGCGCATCCATACATTTGATAGTGGATGATTTTAGTTTCTGTCAGCTTTCTTGCCATATCACATCCTTACATTTGATAGTGGATGATTTTAGTTTCTGTCAGCTTTCTTGCCATATCACATCCTTACATTTGATAGTGGATGATTTTAGTTTCTGTCAGCTTTCTTGCCATAGCGCATCCATACATTTGATAGTGGATGATTTTAGTTTCTGTCAGCTTTCTTGCCATATCACATCCTTACATTTGATAGTGGATGATTTTAGTTTCTGTCAGCTTTCTTGCCATAGCGCATCCATACATTTGATAGTGGATGATTTTAGTTTCTGTCAGCTTTCTTGCCATATCACATCCTTACATTTGATAGTGGATGATTTTAGTTTCTGTCAGCTTTCTTGCCATATCACATCCTTACATTTGATAGTGGATGATTTTAGTTTCTGTCAGCTTTCTTGCCATATCACATCCTTACATTTGATAGTGGATGATTTTAGTTTCTGTCAGCTTTCTTGCCATATCACATCCTTACATTTGATAGTGGATGATTTTAGTTTCTGTCAGCTTTCTTGCCATATCACATCCTTACATTTGATAGTGGATGATTTTAGTTTCTGTCAGCTTTCTTGCCATATCACATCCATACATTTGATAGTGGATGATTTTAGTTTCTGTCAGCTTTCTTGCCATATCACATCCTTACATTTGATAGTGGATGATTTTAGTTTCTGTCAGCTTTCTTGCCATATCACATCCTTACATTTGATAGTGGATCACAACGCTAGATTTTGTTATCGAGTTCTACACTGAAAATCGCGAATGATCGAGTTTGCCTACACTAATAATAATCCACCCCTAACTGACAAATGGATTAGTCCACTCACTATCTCGTTACAGGTTAAATATTTCAAACAAAGATACTGTAACAACATATCAAGATAAAACTTGTAACTCTCTGATCTTGTTATGTTGTTACAATGTATTTACCTGAGTATCACATGAGGAGAGAGAAGCATATAATTAACAACAACGTATAATATCAGTAACAACATTTAATTAAGTATGAGAAATTAAGCCATAGAAGATGAAACTAGTTAGTCCAAACATGCAGCTACAGTGAGTAATATGGATTAGGACTCAAACGGAAGTTTAGCTATCAAATAGGTGCAGGAAAAATCTAAGTTTCATCAGATGCCATGGCAAATCCACAGCGTGTAGAGTATGTCTTGTCCCAGAGACGTGGCAGGCAGGTGCTCCTTGTTGGGTACAGATGCAGACTTAACAATCGCCGTCAGACCTGTGTACACTGGAAGTGTGTCGATACCGGGTGCCTCGGCAAATGTACAACTGTTGGTGATTTTGTCCGAAACAGTACGCCCCACAACCATCCTCCCCAAGATGAGGCCAACACCAGATTCCTTAGCAATCTCCGAGGACGAGTCTAGGAAGAGACAACGCCTGTTCAGGCCATCTACAACGAGGAGCTGCAAATCCTGAACAGAGAAGAAGCTGCTCCCCTTCAGTTCTACAACACGTTGAAGAGTGGATTGTACCGTCGACGAAGAAAGACAAGACCTGCCCTACCAAGGTCCTTGACTCAGGTTGACCTGCCCGGCACGTGGAAGACAACAGATGGTCAGCGCTTCCTCTGCATTGATGATGGACAAGATGACAGAATCCTCTGCTTTGCAACAGATTTGTTTTTGCTCCACTTGCGTACACATATATTATTATATACTCTTCAAAAAAAGAAACTTGACACTGACTTTCAAAATGTAATAAAATGCGATTGTTTCAAAATAGGACACAGAAACCATAATTGAAACACTATTTGAAGATCAATGTACACAATGTTCAAAACATTAACCGTGTCACATAGACAGACACACGTACACGATACAGTTAATGTCACAGGGGTACAGAAAATGTCAGTATCTGTTGTGCCCACTACGTGCATCAATCACCGCTTGACACCGACGACGCATAGATGCAATCAAGTTGTCAATAACACGCTGTTGGATGTGCTGCCATTCCTGCTGAAGTGCATCAAGAAGCACCGGAAGTGTTTGGGGCGGTGGATTCCTTCTGCGAACTCGTCCCTCAGATGCTCAATCGGGGACAAATCTGGTGACCGGACTGGCCATGGTAATGTCCTGACAAACACGTGCAATATGCGGTCGAGCGTGGTCCTGCTGGAACTGTCAGCCATGAACGTTGACGTGAGGAAGAACGTAAGGCTGTAGGATCAAGTCTCTGTAACGCACACCTGTCAATGCACCTGCCACATGCACGAGAGGCGTCCTACCACCGTGATGAATTCTGGCTCATACCATGACACTCCCGCCGCAAAATGGGACAACCTGCTGCACACAGTTGGGGGCGTAACGTTCACCCCGTCGTCTGTAGACACATGCGCGTCCATCAGCAAGTGTGAGTAGGAAACGGGAATCGTCAGTAAACAGTACATTTCTCCACCTTGCACGTGCACATCTAACCCTCTGTTGGCACCAAAGCAGACGGTCCGCCAGATGACGTTGGGTCAATACATGACGTCGAACAGGTCTTCGTGCAAAAAGTCCAGCCTCCCTCAGTCTGTTGCGTACCGTTTGATCAGATATTCTGCATACCCCAGGGATCTGTGTGGTTGTAGACGTGGCTGTGGTAGTGCAGTCTCGGAGGTGTCGCAGGCGGATGTATCGATCTTGTGCTTGGGTTGTCACCCTTGGTCTTTCTGACCTTGGTCTGTCGTCAACTCTGTTAGTGTTGTTGTATCGGGTCCACAGTGCGGAGATTGTCTGTCTGGATACGCCAAAGTGCCTGGCCACTTCTTGCTGAGTTGCTACAGCTTGTAATCTCCCAATGGCGTTGTTCCGTTGAGCTGCATTCAGTCTTGGCATTCTGTCACCGCCTCTACTACCGTTATAAGGACTGTATGAACAGCCGTTGATGTGGATTTTTATACCCATTCAGCAGGGGGGCCTGCATGCCTAAATGCAGGATCCTGTGCTGCACGTTTTTTACAAGCGGTTGCGTTTGGATGAAGCTGTAAAATTGATCCCCAAACGCTACGTTTATGTGCTTTGCATGTGTTTTCGCGAATTATAGACACACCATCTTTCTGTTTGACATATTTGGTTCTCATTTAATGTAATTATTTTAGATATTTGGCAAAAAGAGGTTTAACATCTATGTCAAGTTTCTTTTTTTGAAGAGTATATAATATTATTACACATTACATATTATATTTTATATATTATTATAAATATGAATAGTAATTTTAACATGTTATGAATATTAATTGTAAGTAAAATTTATGTTATTATTTTAAGGTCCATCAGCTTGGGATGGTGAACCAATACCGAGACAACCCAGAAGTCAACCAGTGGGTACGCCGAGCCGCAGCGTTGCCACTCCTCCCTCTCCGACAAGTCCGAGATGCCTGGTTGGATGCCATGGACCACACTCCCAACATCCCTCAAGCCATCCCCCTCAACGACTCCATGGTGACCATATTGGTGGATGACGACCATCAATTTGGAACCACGGTGACAACACAGGTCCAAGGACAAATAATCTTCTTGGAGGATAGCACAGTCACCTCAACAAGACGGTCCAGCGTGCCCATCCTAACATATTCCCCTTGATCCGAGTGTTGCAGCAACTGGAGAAGACCGAGAGAAACAAACTGGTACAGTTCCAGGAAGGTGCGCGCCCCCTCCTCACAAACGAATCTATGTTGAACTTGACCAGAGACTGCAGAGACTGAAAGATCAGCTATCAAATGGACAGAAAAGCCCCCAAAGTGACAAGATTTAATGTGCTATTGTACTGAGTGAGACTTTTTATCAATATTTATTATTTTCTGACGCAGTGATGTGCTATTTTAATGAGAGAGTTAATCTTGTTGGAAAGCAAAGTATAAATAAATTTTTTATCTCTTATCAGGTTTTTTTCTTTCTCAGTCTCTCATAGTGGGAGAGTCCATTCATACTGAAGGTAATGGGAGCTCATTAGTGACAGCCGCTGGTGCATAACATTGTTTTGATAAGACTGTAGCCAAAGTGCACTGTACCGATAGAAGACCTGACCATCCGTGGCTATTTCTGCGAACATTAATTGCTTTAAGACCCTAACCAGGAGTTTTATGGGCCTATCACGCCATCAACGCACGACGAGCCATGGCAACACTCTCTAATTAAATCAGGCTAAAACGTGAATGTATGATGCTATCAGGTGAATTGATTGCATGTATCACATATAGTGACTGGTGATGTAATCGATGTTAGGCATAAAGAACAAATTCGTCCGAGGGTCCACAAGTTATTTAGATTATTATTAGTAGTAGTAGCATATTATTTATACATTAAATATACCGCAGTTATCCAGGTACTAGTATCTGCTCGAATTGCTAATTGGTCCCCGACCAGTGGATCCGTTTGCATTCCAGTTATCATTATCAACTCCCTGGGGAGTATACAACCGAAGCTTCCTGGGGTAGCTAGAAGGTTTTTACACTCACCTCACATATCGGGTACCTATTCCCTGCTGACCTGTGAAGATTCCGGGGTAGAATAGGTCTTCAGCAACCCACGCTTGCCGTAAAAGGTTACTGTGCTTGACATAAAAGGCGACTATCGGGATCGGGTGGTCAGGCTCGCTGACTTGGTTGATGCAGGTCATCGATCCCAAGTGTGTGGATCGATGCTCATGACATCAATCACTGGATTGTCTGGTCCAGACTCGATTATTTACAGACCGCCGTCATATAGCTCGAATATTGCTGAGTGTGACGTTAAACAACAAATCAACCAACCAATTGCAACCGACCTATTCCTCGCTAGGTGAACAGAGGCGCATTTGAACTTAGTCACTTGCCAAGGGTGATATCACTTGTGTTTCGGGTGTAATTACGTATTCGTGTTACCAGCATCTGGTCATCGACCATCGGACTAGTGGGCTCTTTTGAGTTCACAGGGTGTATGTACTGTACACTAGGGGCAGGTCTTACGTGTTCTGGACAAGTCAAATCAAAACTGAACTAAACTAAAACTCACACGGTCTATTGCCCGGTCACACACACACACAGACACACACACACACACACACACACACACACACACACACACACACACACACACACAAGATTTTAGTGTCTGTCTTAACACATCCTTACATTTGGTAGTGGATGATTTTAGTGTCTGTCAGCCACTTGTCTTAACGCCTCCTTACATTTGGTAGTGGATGATTTTAGTGTTTGTCAGCCACTTGTCTTAACACATCCTTACATTTGGTAGTGGATGATTTTAGTGTTTGTCAGCTACTTGTCTGAACGCCTCCTTACATTTGGTAGTGGATTATTTCAGTATCTGTCAGCCACTTGTCTGAACGCCTCCTTACATTTGTAGTGGATGATTTTAGTGTCTGTCAGCCACTTGTCTTAACACATCCTTACATTTGGTAGTGGATGATTTTAGTGTTTGTCAGCCACTTGTCTTAACACATCCTTACATTTGGTAGTGGATGATTTTAGTGTCTGTCAGCCACCTGTCTTAACACATCCTTACATTTGGTAGTGGATGATTTTAGTGTCTGTCAGCCACTTGTCTTAACGCCTCCTTACATTTGGTAGTGGATGATTTTAGTGTTTGTCAGCCACTTGTCTTAACACATCCTTACATTTGGTAGTGGATGATTTTAGTGTCTGTCAGCCACTTGTCTTAACACATCCTTACATTTGGTAGTGGATGATTTTAGTGTCTGTCAGCCACTTGTCTTAACGCCTCCTTACATTTGGTGGTGGATGATTTTAGTGTCTGTCAGCCACTTGTCTTAACGCCTCCTTACATTTGGTAGTGGATGATTTTAGTGTCTGTCAGCCACTTGTCTTAACGCCTCCTTACATTTGGTGGTGGATGATTTTAGTGTCTGTCAGCCACTTGTCTTAACGCATCCTTACATTTGGTAGTGGATGATTTTAGTGTCTGTCAGCCACTTGTCTTAACGCCTCCTTACATTTGGTGGTGGATGATTTTAGTGTCTGTCAGCCACTTGTCTTAACGCCTCCTTACATTTGGTGGTGGATGATTTTAGTGTCTGTCAGCCACTTGTCTTAACGCATCCTTACATTTGGTAGTGGATGATTTTAGTGTCTGTCAGCCACTTGTCTTAACGCCTCCTTACATTTGGTAGTGGATGATTTTAGTGTCTGTCAGCCACTTGTCTTAACGCCTCCTTACATTTGGTGGTGGATGATTTTAGTGTCTGTCAGCCACTTGTCTGAACGCCTCCTTACATTTGGTAGTGGATGATTTTAGTGTCTGTCAGCCACTTGTCTTAACACATCCTTACATTTGGTAGTGGATGATTTTAGTGTTTGTCAGCCACTTGTCTTAACACATCCTTACATTTGGTAGTGGATGATTTTAGTGTCTGTCAGCCACTTGTCTTAACACATCCTTACATTTGGTAGTGGATGATTTTAGTGTCTGTCAGCCACTTGTCTTAACGCCTCCTTACATTTGGTGGTGGATGATTTTAGTGTCTGTCAGCCACTTGTCTTAACGCCTCCTTACATTTGGTAGTGGATGATTTTAGTGTCTGTCAGCCACTTGTCTTAACGCCTCCTTACATTTGGTGGTGGATGATTTTAGTGTCTGTCAGCCACTTGTCTTAACGCATCCTTACATTTGGTAGTGGATGATTTTAGTGTCTGTCAGCCACTTGTCTTAACGCCTCCTTACATTTGGTAGTGGATGATTTTAGTGTCTGTCAGCCACTTGTCTTAACACATCCTTACATTTGGTGGTGGATGATTTTAGTGTCTGTTGAAATAACCAAGTGTATGTCAGACACTTAGTAAAGGATCCTTATATTGGTAGTAGATGATTTTAGTGTCTGTCAGCCACTTGTCTTAACGCATCCTTACATTTGGTAGTGGATGATTTTAGTGTCTGTTGAAATAACCAAGTGTATGTCAGACACTTAGTAAAGGATCCTTATATTGGTAGTGGATGATTTTAGTGTCTGTCAGCCACTTGTCTTAACGCATCCTTACATTTGGTAGTGGATGATTTTAGTGTCTGTTGAAATAACCAAGTGTATGTCAGACACTTAGTAAAGGATCCTTATATTGGTAGTGGATGATTTTAGTGTCTGTCAGCCACTTGTCTTAACGCATCCTTACATTTGGTAGTGGATGATTTTAGTGTCTGTTGAAATAACCAAGTGTATGTCAGACACTTAGTAAAGGATCCTTATATTGGTAGTGGATGATTTTAGTGTCTGTCAGCCACTTGTCTTAACGCATCTTTACATTTGGTAGTGGATGATTTTAGTGTCTGTTGAAATAACCAAGTGTATGTCAGACACTTAGTAAAGGATCCTTATATTGGTAGTAGATGATTTTAGTGTCTGTCAGCCACTTGTCTTAACGCATCTTTACATTTGGTAGTGGATGATTTTAGTGTCTGTTGAAATAACCAAGTGTATGTCAGACACTTAGTAAAGGATCCTTATATTGGTAGTGGATGATTTTAGTGTCTGTCAGCCACTTGTCTTAACGCATCTTTACATTTGGTAGTGGATGATTTTAGTGTCTGTTGAAATAACCAAGTGTATGTCAGACACTTAGTAAAGGATCCTTATGTTGGTAGTGGGTGAAATATTTTAGTATCTGTCAGCTTTCTGTGCATAACGCATCCATACATTTGGTAGTGTTACCCTCAGCTTCATGTGCTGACTTGTCACGTCTTCTCCTTGTTCACAACCAATTGTAGTTTACAATATTGACCAGGATATGATTCCCAGATGTCGAGGGCTTGACGACTGGGTTCCATCTCTATTCGCCTACAAGACATGTCGCCTACAGTGGTGGTGCATTTGTCAGGATCAAGTCTCCGCACAATCTTCCGCAAGAAAATGACAAAGAAAGAAGATTCCCGAGTCCCCTGCGTCAGCGTGTGGACACTGAGTCCTTGCCTGTTCAGCGCATATATGATGAAGAGATATCAAGGTTGGACAGTGAAGATGGTGCTGTTTTCCTGTCGCCTGAGACCCTGCGCCATTGCTGGTATAGGAGACGAAGGTAGAACATCCCAATCCTGTCGGGTTCCTTTGTAGAGGTTGACCTTCCCCTCCATTGGACAGTCACTACAGACAACAAGAGCTTTCCATTTATGGACAACGGTATACGGATCTGTACCGAAACGTCACCTTTACAGTATTAAAGAAGTTGTTATCCATAAATTGTGTCTACTTTGTCATCCGTCAACTTCTAAGTAATGCCTATCAAACAATTCTTCCGTCGTCTACATTCAGACGTGGCAACCAACACCATCACAAGTCGGGCATGACAACGGAATAAGGATCTATACCGAAACGTCGCCTTTACAGTATTAAAGAAATTGTTATCCATAAGTTGTGTCTACTTCGTTAAACTATTGACCAGGATATAATCTCCAGATCTAATGACTAAAATGTAATCTCCAGATATCGAGTGTTTGCCTGGCGTCAGCCTCAGTTCTAAGAGTGGGTATGGTTTACGCAGCTTTCAGCAATATTTCAGCAATATCACGACGGGGGACCCTACCTCTCATACATTTCATAATTGATAAATAAGCAGTTTCTACACTATTCCTGTCATGTTGTCCGGAAATATTGTTTTTGACCGGCATATTTGATTAATGTTCAACTTTCTGACAATCCAGTGATTGACCTCATGAGCATCTGTGGTCGGATGTGTGTGTGTGTGTGTGTGGGGGGGGGGGGGGGGACAAAAGGATGTTACCCAGAACATTAAGGGTACGGCGGATAGGAACCTGTGATCTTCTAATTTTTAGTCCTTCGCGATGGTACCTGTGCTATGGAGACTGTTGTGGTCACAGGTGTCAATTTTCAGAGTCACTATAAACGGTGCTTGTTTTTTTGTACATTTTGTTGTAAATATTTTACCAATTTTGTTGTGCGAGACATGGTGGTGCATTTGTTATGCATGTGCCAATGAATCTCTTTTGCACATCTTATTTCAATATATATCATACATCTTTCCCATATTTGACTCATTTCCTAAAGATGGGCACTTTATTTGAGTAAGTATCCATTTTTAAAATGTTAAAACTTTAAATTCTAATCATCTCTAAACTTTAAACATTTATAAATTCTAAACATGATTAGATATATGTGGATGTTGTGTTTAGGCTGAGAGAAAATGCCTCATTTCATGTGTTTTGACCCTGAACGTGTTCAGATAGAACACGACAAATGTCTATTCCCTTCAGGATTTAAATACATTCCTGTACATATTTAGATATAAACATGTCTTGTATGTGTTTACGGTGACACGGGTGGCCCAGTCGTCTATAAGGCGCCGGAATTGGCCGTGCAGAGTTTTCGTCCCTTGGGCACGCCAGAAACCTATGATTGTGGGTTCGAATCCCGGTTCGCCCCGATTATGTTTCTAGGTTTGTCAGCACCCTACCCGTGCTCGTCGGTTTCGCCAAATTAGCAAACGCCTGCGACCTGCATCCCTTCGGGCTTTCCTCCCACATTAAGCTGACACGCCGTGATATAACTGGAATACTGTTAAAAGTGGCGTTAAATCCAACTCACTCACTCACTCACTCACTGCATGTGTTTACATTCCAAAGCGACCAGTCCTTGTTTTATCCCGTTAATGCCGAGCACCAGGCATGGTAAAAACAAGTAGAATCTTTTAACGTCCTTTTGTGTGACGCGACGGGGGCTCAAAACACCGACCTTCCGCTTTTCGGGCAGACACTCTGTCCACTAGACCACAGTCCTGTAGACGTGTTGCCTTGTCCAGCACTTTGTATAGCTGGTAGGTTAAATTGTATATTGTACTAGGTCGTTCATATCACATATGACACATTTCGCATATTGTCTACTGATGATTGGGAGTTGTGTCAGCGCCATACCTGTGCTCGTGGGTTTCACCGAAGCAAACGATTCACTGTGCAGAGTTGCGTCCCTTGGGCACGCCAGAAACCTATGAGTGTGGGTTCGAATCCCAGTTCGACCCGATTATGTTTCTAGTTTTGTCAGCACCCTACCCGTGCTCGTCGGTTTCGCCAAATTAGCAAACGCCTGCGACCTGCATCACTTCGGGCGTTCTTCCCACATTAAGCTGACACGCCGTGATATAACTGGAATACTGTTAAAAGCGCCGTTAAACCCAACTCACTCACTCCTGAAATAAAATAACTAAACCCGCAACAATTGATACCGCGCGTGCCACAAACCCCTGGTAGTGGCCCATGTTTCATTGAGAGATCAATGTTGACTGTATTACTGACTTACCACAATGGCAGTCACTGAAGACATCCAGCAGCGTTAAACCCCACTCATTCACTCCATATCCACTCACTGACTTGGTAACAAAGCGCTGCGCGACAATTCGCTTTAACTAAAGAGCATAATGTTTAGAATATTTAATGGGTGTGTAAATATTGAGTGTTAATTTATGAGTATTATTGAACCGACGTACTGTTTGTGAAGACATTCGTCGAGAACTAGGGATGCTTCTTGCAGTCACTGTTGCTGGCTGGAATCGATTTCGTAGGTGTGTTGTTCGAATCCAGTTGTCTTGTCGATTATTGGTTACGCGTGCCACTCCGAGCATGGTCTCTGACTGCATTCGTCTGTTGCCAACGTTGTCATAAACACCAAGTGGTGTTTCTGTGGACGTTAAATTGTCTTGCAACATCACCTTGACTCGATCCTGCTTCAAGCATACCAATGGCACGCAGACGCTCATTTTTCGGACAGGCGTGGCATTTCGTAATGATGAATAATTTCGAAATTTTGTTGTTTTTCTGAGTGGTTGTTGTCAGGACGATGCTAAACAAGTTGTCACGTGTCACTGGGTATAAGCAATCAGTGTAACAGACAAAGTCAATTCCAATCTCCAACTACTGTGGTTTTGAGGAGATTTCTATTATGGAACCTTACATTGAAGGTGCTGGTCCATGAACATTGGCTATGTTTGCTGGCGGGGATGATCCAATTCCAAACAAAAATGGGTGATTGCTGAAGACCTATTCTACCCCGGTCTTCACGGGTCAAATCTAATATAAGGATTGGCTGTTATGATGGAATAATCTATACGGAGTCATACAAATAACAACTGTTTCCTTACCTCGTGGATCGATAAGCTGATTGCTAATGGAAAAGCAACAACAATGACGTCGCAAGAAAACTACTTGTAGCATTGTGTGGATATATAAATAAAATGTATAAAATAGTCAACAGTTAATCATCGACCACGTTTAACATAATTGGAACAACTGATGAAAAAATTGTTGAACTCCGGCAATGCTAATACATTATCATCTCTTCTGTCAATATTCTTGAAGAAGATTTTTTAAATTAGACGTTAATATTTTATGTAAACTTATTATTACCTACACGTGACTGTTAAATGTTGATACAACAAAAACACTTCTGTACTATAGGTCATATGGCCTAAAATATTGAATAAACTTAATTATCCCTAGAATTAGGACAGTAAGTTTTGCAGTAGGTCTGCCTAGTGTTTTCCTAGCTACCAAAAAATACCCCGACCCCGCATAGCTGCAAATATATTTTACAAAATTCCGCTGTAGGTTTTGCCGAAATAAAGTAAAAGACTTTTGTGTTGTAGTGAAATGAAGTGTGTGTCGGGCAATTTGTCATATCGCATACTTACATTTCATAGTAGGCGAAATAATTTAGTTTCTGTCCGTCAACTTGTCATAACCCATCCTAACATTTCATAGTGGTTGAAATAATTTAGTTTCTGTTCTCCACATTGTGATATCGCATACTTACAGATTGTGGTAAATGACATAATTTAGTTTCTCTTCTCCACTTTGTCATATTGCATACTTACAGATTGATAGTGGTTGAAATAATTTAGTTTCTGTTCTCCACATTGTGATATCGCATACTTACAGATTGTAGTAAATGACAAAATTTAGTTTCTCTTCTCCACTTTGTCATATCGCATACTTACAGATTGTAGTGAATGACATAATTTAGTTTCTCTTCTCCACTTTGTCATATCGCATACTTACAGATTGTAGTGAATGACATAATTTAGTTTCTCTTCTCCACTTTGTCATATCGCATACTTACAGATTGTAGTAAATGACATAATTTAGTTTCTCTTCTCCACTTTGTCATATCGCATACTTACAGATTGTAGTGAATGACATAATTTAGTTTCTCTTCTCCACTTTGTCATATCGCATACTTACAGATTGTAGTAAATGACATAATTTAGTTTCTCTTCTCCACTTTGTCATATCGCATACTTACAGATTGTAGTGAATGACATAATTTAGTTTCTCTTCTCCACTTTGTCATATCGCATACTTACAGATTGTAGTAAATGACATAATTTAGTTTCTCTTCTCCACTTTGTCATATCGCATACTTACAGATTGTAGTGAATGACATAATTTAGTTTCTCTTCTCCACTTTGTCATATCGCATACTTACAGATTGTAGTAAATGACATAATTTAGTTTCTCTTCTCCACTTTGTCATATCGCATACTTACAGATTGTAGTAAATGACATAATTTAGTTTCTCTTCTCAACTTTGTCATATTGCATACTTACAGATTGTAGTGAATGACATAATTTAGTTTCTCTTCTCCACTTTGTCATATCGCATACTTACAGATTGTAGTGAATGACATAATTTAGTTTCTCTTCTCCACTTTGTGATATCGCATACTTACAGATTGTAGTAAATGACATAATTTAGTTTCTCTTCTCCACTTTGTGATATCGCATACTTACAGATTGTAGTAAATGACATAATTTTGTTTCTGGTCGCAACTTTTTCACATCGCATCCTTACCCTCCTTGATAGTGTTGCCATGATGCGGCGAGGGGATCGACCCATCCCCCAGACGCTCTATCCACTACACCACGGAGGCAACGAATAATAGAAACATTTACCAAATAATAAACAAATGCTATTGACCAGTTGGAAGTCAAGCTCCGTTAGAATTGTTTCCTTGTACATCGAATAATCGATCTGCACTGTCAGAAATAGTTTATTATTTTTGTGAATTTCATTGTCTACTCAAGCGTTAACCAAAGGATTGACTGTGTATTTGTTTTGGTTCATTGAGGTATGAATCGAAAAACCGCTGTGCAAACTGAATTAATCCGCGTAGTAATCCCGTTATCATTTATCAAAACGAGTGAGTGAGCGAGTATGGTTTACGCCGCTTTTAGCAATATTCCAACAATATCACGACGAGGGACACCAGAAAAGGGCTTCACACGTTGTACCCATATCGGGAATCGAACCCGGGTCTTCGGCATGACGAGCGAACGCATTAACCACTAGGCTCCCCGACCGCCCCTATCAAAATGAGAATATATGTGAAATGTGGATATTTTCCAAAGATGCATATGGGTTCGGGGTATCAAAACTAAAGAAGATAACACTTGTTAATAACTTCATCACGTTCCTCTTACCAGGATGGATAATTAAGGAATGTTTACTGTGTAGCGAGGGTTTATGAGTGGCATGATATTTTGATTCCTGAATCTTGACAAAAAATGACCAGGAAGACGTTTTAAAGTGCACGCGTCATACATCATGAGCTGACAAGCAGCCCATTTTGTTGAAAAGTGGCCTAGGCGTAGCCACGGGTATATTGAACTGAAACTGAGGTCATTGACAGATCTGTGCGTGCTGGGGCGTCAGAGGGATACCTGGGGGTGATGGTTGGGGGTGATGGTTGCGGGTGATGGTTGGTAGTGAAGGTGGGGGTGATGTTTTGGGGTGATGATTGCGGGTGATGGTTGGGGGTGATGGTTAGTAGTGATTGTTGGGGCTGATGGTTGGGGGTGATGGTTGCGGGTGATGGTTGCGTGTGATGGTTGGGGGTGAGGGGTGATGGTCGGGGGTGATGGTTGAGGGTGATGGTCGGGGGTGTTGGTTGGGGGTGATGGTTGGGAGTGAGGGGTGATGGTCGGGGGTGATGGTTGGGGGTGATGGTTGCGGGTGATGGTTGGGGGTGATGGTTGCGGGTGATGATTGGGAGTGAGGGGTGATGGTCGGGGGTGATGGTTGCGGGTGATGGTTGCGTGTGATGGTTGGGGGTGAGGGGTGATGGTCGGGGGTGATGGTTGGGGGTGATGGTTGGGAGTGAGGGGTGATGGTCGGGGGTGATGGTTGGGGGTGATGGTTGGGGGTGATGGTTGCGGGTGATGGTTGCGTGTGATGGTTGGGGGTGATGGTTGGTAGTGATGGTTGGGGGTGATGGTTGGTAGTGATGGTCGGGGGTGATGGTTGGTAGTGATGGTCGGGGTTGATGGTCGGGGGTGATGGTTGGGGGTGATGGTTGGGGGTGATGGTTGGGGCTGATGGTTGCGGGTGATGGTTGGGGGTGATGGTTGCGGGTGATGATTGGGAGTGAGGGGTGATGGTCGGGGGTGATGGTTGCGGGTGATGGTTGCGTGTGATGGTTGGGGGTGAGGGGTGATGGTCGGGGGTGATGGTTGGGGGTGATGGTTGGGAGTGAGGGGTGATGGTCGGGGGTGACGGTTGGCTGTGATGGTTGGGGGTGATGGTTGCGGGTGATGGTTGCGTGTGATGGTTGGGGGTGATGGTTGGTAGTGATGGTTGGGGGTGATGGTTGGTAGTGATGGTTGGGGGTGATGGTTGGTAGTGATGGTCGGGGGTGATGGTTGGTAGTGATGGTTGGGGGTGATGGTCGGGGGTGATGGTCGGGGATGATGGTCGCGGGTGATGGTTGGTAGTGATGGTTGGTAGTGATGGTCGGGGGTGATGGTCGGGGGTGATGGTCGGGGGCGATGGTTGGGAGGGTTGGTCGGATGTGATGGTTGGTAGTGATGGTTGGGGGTTATGGTCGGGGGTGATAGTTGGGGGTGATGATTGCGGGTGATGGTTGGGGGTGATGGTTGGGGGTGATGGTTGGTATTGATGGTTGGTAGTGATGGTTGGTAGTGATGGTTGGGGGTGATGGTTGGTAGTGATGGTCGGGGGTGATGGTCGGGGGTGATGGTCGGGGGTGATGGTTCGGAGGGTTGGTCGGATGTGATGGTTGGTAGTGATGGTTGGGGGTTATGGTCGGGGGTGATGGTTGGGGGTGATGATTGCGGGTGATGGTTGGTAGTGATGGTTGGGGGAGATGGTCGGGGGTGATGGTTGGGGGTGATGATTGCGGGTGATGGTTGGGGGTGATGGTTGGTAGTGATGGTCGGGGGTGATGGTTGCGGGTGATGGTTGCGTGTGATGGTTGGGGGGTGAGGGGTGAGGGGTGATGATCGGGGGTGATGGTTGGGGGTGATGGTCGGGGGTGATGATTGCTGGTTATGGTTGCAGGTGATGGTTGGTAGTGATGGTTGGTAGTGATGGTTTGGGTTGATGGTTGGGGGTGATGGTTGCGGGGGATGGTTGCGTGTGATGGTTGGGGGTGAGGGGTGATGCTCGGGGGTGATGGTTGAGGGTGATGGTAGGGAGTGATGGTCGAGGGTGATGGTTGTTGATAAAAACCTTAATTAAAAATGTTATAGGGATCATGCTGACTGCCGCCAGGATCATTTCAAGACGTACGGCTCTAGGAACACCTCTCCTTGCCTCGTCATCGAGCTGCTCTCCTTCCTTTGTGCAGGGTTCATATGAATAATCACGGGAATCGGCAACAATGGTTGCAGGTGTTGTTTACTGACGAGTCTCGCTTCAACCTCCAGTTCAACGGTGGAAGGATCTGAGTCTTCAGTTGGTTGGTTTGTTATTTTACGCCGCACTCATCAATATTCCAGCTATATGACGGCGGTCTGTAAACAATCGAGTCTGGACCAGACAATCCAGTGATTAATATCATAAGCATCGATCCACGCAATTGGGATCAATGACATGCATCAACCAAGTCAGCGAGCCTGACCACCCGATCCCGTTAGTCGCCTTTTACGACAAGCATAGTCGCCTTTTACGGCAAGCATGGGTTTCTGAAGACCTATTCTACCCCGGAATCTAATATACTATGGCTCACACCACGTGTTGCACTACATATTGCTCTCTAGGTATCAAGATAATGCTTCTCCAAGAATAATTCAAGTTGTGAGTGAGTGAGTGAGTTTGGTTTAACGCCGCTTTTAACAGTATTCCAGTTATATCGCGGCGTGTCAGCTTAATGTGGGAGGAAAGCCCCAAGTGATGCAGGTCTCGGACGGGTACAACTTCGGTGAAACCCACGAGCACGGGTATGGTGCTGACAAACCTAGAAACATAATCGGGGCGAACCGGGATTCGAACCCACGATCATAGGTTTATGTCGTGCCCTTATTCCTGTTGTTGCGTACAGTTATCCGATTTAGTGGAGATGTAATCGTGAACATGGGAAATGGGAGATAAGCTCAATAAAAGAAAAAAACACACCAAAAAAACAAACTATTCCCTAAAATATTGAATTTCCGAGTTAAGTGGACTCTTTTGTTACGCATTATCGTGTTTTGTCCTGTTTTTTTCGGAAAGATTATAAGAATGAAGTTTATTTACTGACCGTTGACAATCACTTGTAGGGGTTTTATTGAAAAAATATGTCAGCATATAGCACGCGCTGCACTCGATGAACCATAAAACCCTACATTGTGGAAAGACTTGCAGGGCAAATGAAATGTATATAAAAGCGCGCGTAAAATCTCCAATACTAAGTAAGTATAAAAGGCAGAAATTATATAAAATGCGAAAACTATATAAATAGCCAAACTACTTAAAATGCAAAATCATTAAAAAATGAAAAAAAATATGAAAAGAAACCTATATAAAACAGAATAATAGAAAAAAACACGCAAACTAAAACACAAAGAAATCAAAACAATTACTGATGAAATGAAGAAACAATATTTACAAAAGCGGCATGTTATCTAATAAAGGTGTTTTCATATGAATAACACATATGTCAACCTGTCATAAAAAAGAACTTTTTATTGTTATTTTGTCTCGATTTAAAATGGAACTATTCGTAAAAATCTCCCCGACCGTTGTAAACACATGGCCTAGTACATGTTACATGTAGTTATGATTGCTGAGGGCGCTAACCTGCTAGCCAAATGTAATCATTATCAATCAGTAATATAGACGGGTGTCAGTGTCAGCCCCAGATCCCAAAGGAGGGTAGTTGCTTGAAGAAAAGACTTACTGCAAGGCGACGTTTCACAAATTTTTTTCTTGTAACAGATCTATTTATCTGAAGCGGAACGAGATTGCACACACATCCTGGAGTAATATTGTTTATCATTTTGTAATATAAAGTAACATAATTTCTGCAATTCTCTTATACTTTAAAATTTTGTTCTCAAAGTGTCAAGATGAAGTTTATCTGACAGTAATTCCTGTTGCTGTGGTCCCATATATTGGAGCTGTAATTGAGTACAGGCAAAGTAAAAGATGCATACCTTGTTTCTAGCGTCTGCGGGTCAAGCGGTATTTATAACTTCTCAATCAATTAGTCATAGGACTAGGTTACTTAACAATACTACTGATATGTCCATGCCATTTGGCTTCTTCCTGTAATACTACTAAATGCTTATGAGATACTCTCCCAAAGGTTCTCTATGACAAGGTAGACACTTGCGAAAAAAACTGAATAGTTTCAGTCATAACTCGAGTAACCCAAACTTGCCATTTTTCCCATCGGTATTCTGTTTGTATTCTGTTTGTAGTCAGAGATCTTCGACTACTACATAAGCTGACCTGTCATCACAAAACAGTCGTATAGTGGAGTGAGTGAGTGAGTGAGTTGGGTTTAACGCCGCTTTTAACAGTATTCCAGTTATATCTTTTTTCTCATTACACCCCTACTTAATAAATACTGGAATGGTCTCTGTTTTGAGATTGTTAATCTCCAGTACTGATCCGTCGAATAAGCTTCAATATACAGTGCCGATCTGTTGACCATTACTTTCTTATTATGAACTTTATATCGATCGATAACAACAACGGTGGGGATAACACCGTTGAGGTTGAGGCGATTAGAACTTCCGTCGAGGTCTGAAGACTCAAATCCTTCCATCGTTGAACTGGAGGTTGAAGCGAGACTCGTCAGTAAAACACACCTGCAACCATTGCTGCCCGTGATTATGCATATGAACCCTGCACCAAGGAAGGTTGGTTGGTTTGTTGGTTGGTTGGTTTGTTGGTTTACGCCGCACTCAGCAATATTCCAGCTATATAACGGCGGTCTGTAAATAATCGAGTCTGGACCAGACAATCCAGTGACTGATATCATGAGCATCGATCCACGCAATTGGGATACGATGATAGCATCAACCAAGTCAGTGAGCCTGACCACCCGATCCCGTTAGTCGCCTTTTACGACAAGCATAGTCGCCTTTTACGGCAAGCATGGGTTGCTGAAGACATAGGCGTCCTGGAGACAGTTAGCATGGCCTGTGCACATGCGCAGCAGTCCGTAACTGGAGTCTCAGTTCACTTGCCTTGGTGAGTCTTTGACGTAGATCTGTCAGAATAAGGTAACGGTCATCAACCCTAGCTGTCACTCTTGGTCAACCTGAGGGACGGTCGGGTAGCCTAGTTGTTAAAGCTTTCGCTCGTCGCGCAGAAGCCCCGGTTCGATTCCCCACATGGGTAAAATGTGTGAAGCCCATTTCTGGTGTCCCTCGCCGTGATATTGTTGGAATATTGCATAAAGCGGCGTAAAACAATACTCACTCACTCACTTGGTCAACCTGAAAGTGGTCGATCGTGAACTATTACCGTTGTTCGCAACCTCTTCCACAGTCGCGAAATCACTGATGGGGACTTTCAGAGGCGTTTTGCAACACGTCTAATACCTATCCCATCCCGCAGCCACCAAATCGCACGACCTCTGTGTAACTGGCTTAACGGTCTTCGTCCCGGCATAGTGAGATAATTCCAATGCGTTAGTTTTTTTACACCCATATTTTCAGTGGTTTCACATGTGTAAATAATCGAGTCTGGACCAGACAATCCAGTTATTAATATCATTAGCATCGATCCACGCAATTGGGATACGATGACATGCATCAACCAAGTCAGCGAGCCTGACCACCCGATCCCGTTAGTCGCCTTTTACGACAAGCATAGTCACCTTTTACGGCAAGCATGGGTTGCTGAAGACCTATTCCTAACCCGGAATCTTCACGGGTCCCATGCAATTCGGATACGATGACATGCATAAACCAAGTCAACGAGCCTGACCACCCGATCCCGTTAGTAGCGTCTTTCGACATGCATAGACGCCATTTACGACAAGGATTGGTTGTTGAAGACCTCTTCTGGTCACAGGGAACCTATGTCGATGGAAAGAAAAGTTATTGATGAGGTATTATCTTATCTCCTGTTTTGCCTGTACTAGATATCCTCTTAGAAATATTTCATCTTGATGCCTTGAGAACAATATGTAGTGCAACACGTGGTGTCAGCCACGGTAAATCAAATAAGTAACCGGTCTGCGGCAACTCAAGAGAACAAGAGAAATCAAGACTTTGTTCATATCACAAAATGACAAGTGAGGTGGTGAGGTGAAATGGGGTTTAACGTCGCGTCCAAGATTATTGCACTTATATAGCGACGTGCATGCACGTGTATGTGTGTGTAGCTGTTTGTTCTAGTCCGGACTGATGCCGATTTATAGTGCCAGCTAAGATACCATGACGCAGTTTAACATGAATACCCCCCTCAGACACAGTATACTGACTCCGAGCCGACCAGTCCTTGTTTTAGCCCCTTAATGCCGAGCGCCAGACAGGGTAACAACAAGTACCATCTTTTAACGTCTTTTGGTATGACGCGGCCGGATATCGAACCCCGGACCTTCCGCTCTCCGGGCGGACGGTCTTCCATTAGACCACGGAGGCGGTCCACAAAATGATAAACAAAATTGCTCCAGAATCCCCGTGTGATCTCATTCCGCGTCAGATAGATATAAAGATAACCATTACACATTGAGAAAAAGTTTGCTTGTTTGTTGTTTATCGCCGTACTCAGCAATATTCCAGCTATATGACGGAGGTCTGTAAATAATCAAGTCTGGACCAGACAATCCAGTGATTGTTATCATGAGCATCGATCCACGCAATTGGGATACGATAACATGTATCAACCAAGTCTGCGAGCCTGACCAAGTCAGCGGGCTTGGCCCCCGTTCCACAAAGCGATCTTAAAGCTACGATTGTCGTAAGTCAGTGTTAAAGAATGGGAGTTACGATCGACTAAGCGCTAAGATCACTTGGTGGAACGGGGCCCTGACCACCCGATCCCGTTAGTCGCCTTTAACGACAAGCATAGTCACCTTTAACGGCAAGCATGGGTTGCTGAAGATATATTCTATCCCGGATCTTCACGGGTCTATAGAACTATATGAAATGAAAAACAAAACTATACATAATGAGAAAAATATATAAAAATGGAAAAACTATAGACCTTTTAGACAGAAGTCGTCCGGGAGGCGGGATTTCCCGATTAAGAGGACCCGGAGAATAGGGTTTCTCTGTGTCTGTGAATAGCGAGTCAAACTGTTTTAAATGACAACACTATATGGAATGAACTATGAACCTATGTAAAATGCATAAACTAGATACAATGAAAACCCTGTATAAAGGGGAAAAAATAATGCAAAAACTATACAAAATGAAGAAACAAAAAATATAAAATAAAATAACAAAAATATATTAAATGCAAACACAATATGAAATGAAAAACTATATCAAATAAAGAAAAAAACAATAAAAATGCAAAAACTATGTAAAATGCCAAACCATATAAAATGCAAAATCTATGTTAAATGAAAAAAAAATATATAAAAAGAAATGATTATGAAACAGAAAAATATAAAGAAACGAAGGTGTTTAGAAATGAATAATACATCCGTCAACCTGTCATAACAAGAAACTTTTATTGTTAAATTATTTCGATTTATCGACATTTTGAATGGAAATCCTCTCAAAATCTCCCAACCGTTGCAAGCGTATGAGCAAGCACATGTAACCTGTCGTTATGATTGCTGAGAGCTCATACCCACTAGCCTAATGTAATCACCATCAATCAATTACGTAGATGCGAGTCAGTGTCAGCCCCCGGAGGGGAAGCTAAGTCGTACATCCTATGTACTCCGGGCTTGTAAAAAATAACCTTTCTCGCACATTCACAAAAGAAAACAATTCTTTTGAAAGCGCTAAATTAAGAGTGAGTCGAATTTAACGCCTTTATTAATAAACAGTATTCAAGAAATACCACGGCGTGTCAGCTTGATGTGGGAGGATAGCCCGAAGTGATGCAGGCCTCAGGCGTTTAACGCTTTTTTTTGGAACCGGGATTCGAACCTACAAGCATATGTTTCACAGCGAATTGCGGTGCCTTACATGACATATAAGATAATACTAAAAATAGAAAAATAAATAATGATAAAAAAATATAAAGCATGATAAAAAAGGTGGGCCTCGCTTTTAAAAAGACTCGCTTGAATCCAAAGCATACAGTCGTCAGACTCCACATTGTTCTCGGTGCCCTCGCTTGATAAACCCGTGAAGATGCCGGTGTAGAATAGGTCTTCAGCAACCCATACTTGCCGTAAAAGGCGACTATGCTTGTCGTAAGAGGCGACTAACGGGATCGGGTGGTCAGGCTCGCTGACTTGGTTGAAGCATGTCATGGCAATTGCGTGGATCGATGCTCATGATCATAAGGACCCTGAACTACTTTTGAATGGCACCCCTGTCAAAGTGGTAAAGGAGGCCTAGTTCTTGTGACTTATTCCAGATGGCCATTTCAGCTTTTTTCACAGCATATTAAATACCTTAAAAACAAATGACTGAAGGCTGTTGATTTGTTGAAAGTCGATTCTAATTTAATACTTGGGAGAGGATCAGTCAACCCTCTTGTACTTGTACAGGTCACTAATCCGCTCTAAACTAAACTGATCCGCTCTAAACTAAACTGATCCGCTCTACCTTGGAGTCTTCACAATACAGTAAACTACGGTAATAAGGAACTCAATTTTAGTTCGTTATAACCGCAGTTCGTTGCAATTGTAAGCATATACACAACATCTATACAGAAAATGGCCGGGACCAAAAATTAAATTCGTTTTATCCGTCAGTTCGTTATAAGCGTGTTTGTTATAGACGTATTTTACTGTATTTCCCATTCATGGTCTGTATGTGGAGGTGAATGTTTTATTTCTTAAGCAACGTTGTCTAAAATTGTCCTTACAAAGTATCACAATATTGTTTTCTAATCAACCAAATCCAGCTTATGTTTGTGTTTTAATCCTCTTTGTGAAGAACTCTACAATACAAACAACATCACCTTATGGAATAAGAATACAATCGCATATTTCTGCTTATGAACTATATACTGATAGTATAGCCCCCACTCAGCGTTTGTCTTCTCCACAATGTTGTAGAGGTGGATCCACCTTAACTAAACTGAAAAAGTCTGAAACAAATCAACTACTTAATGAACAAGAATATAATCAACTAAGATTCCTTATACTACAAATCTATATTTACAGATGGATCCAAGGATGGTGACGCTGTTGCCATCGTCACTCTTGTTGGATCCAGGACTGTATCACAACGACTACCAGATAACTGTTCCATCTTTACGGCCGGAACAAAGGCCATATTTACAGCAAGAGATTATATAAATTAACAATCAAAACATACAGAATGTATTATATTGTCAAGCGACTAACGGGATCGGGTGGTCGGGCTCGCTGACTTGGTTGATACATGTCATCGATCCCAATTTCGTGGATCGATGGTCATGATGTCAATCACTGGATTGTCTAGTCCAGACTCGATTATTTACAGACCAGTGTCATATAGCTGCAATATTGCTGAGTGCAACGTTATACAACAAACAAACAAACAAACAATAATTCGAAACAAAGAACTCTCCAAGTAATTGTGTTCTTTACGAAAGTGGTGACACGTTTTTTCGATTTTATTTCGCTTTTGATATGTAGTGCAGTTTGAACGGTTGGTTTGTTGTTGGTTTGTTGTTTAACGCCGCACTCAGCAATATTCTCTCTCTGTGTGTGTGTTGGGGGTGGGGGGGGTGGCGTTAAATCGTGACGGTGGCGTGACTGCCCCAGATCTATGAGTGATGTTGGCATTTTTTTGCCGTGGGTAAAGGAACAGGAAGTTTGAAAACAGGAGTGGTTTTCACGCGGTCGTCACATGGTCACCCCCCTCAGACACAGTATACTGACTCCGAGCCGACCAGTCCTTGTTTTAGCCCCTTAATGCCGAGCGCCAGACAGGGTAACAACAAGTACCATCTTTTAACGTCTTTTGGTATGACGCGGCCGGATATCGAACCCCGGACCTTCCGCTCTCCGGGCGGACGGTCTTCCATTAGACCACGGAGGCGGTCCACAAAATGATAAACAAAATTGCTCCAGAATCCCCGTGTGATCTCATTCCGCGTCAGATAGATATAAAGATAACAATTACACATTGAAAAATGGTAAGTTTGCTTGTTTGTTGTTTATCGCCGCACTCAGCAATATTCCAGCTATATGAGGGAGGTCTGTAAATAATCGAGTCTGGACCAGACAATCCAGTGATTGTTATCATGAGCATCGATCCACGCAATTGGGATACGATAACATGTATCAACCAAGTCTGCGAGCCTGACCAAGTCAGCGGGCTTGGCCCCCGTTCCACAAAGCGATCTTAAAGCTACGATTGTCGTAAGTCAGTGTTAAAGAATGGGAGTTACGATCGACTAAGCGCTAAGATCACTTTGTGGAACGGGGCCCTGACCACCCGATCCCGTTAGTCGCCTTTAACGACAAGCATAGTCACCTTTAACGGCAAGCATGGGTTGCTGAAGATATATTCTATCCCGGATCTTCACGGGTCTATAGAACTATATGAAATGAAAAACAAAACTATACATAATGAGAAAAATATATAAAAATGGAAAAACTATAGACCTTTTAGACAGAAGTCGTCCGGGAGGCGGGATTTCCCGATTAAGAGGACCCGGAGAATAGGGTTTCTCTGTGTCTGTGAATAGCGAGTCAAACTGTTTTAAATGACAACACTATATGGAATGAACTATGAACCTATGTAAAATGCATAAACTAGATACAATGAAAACCCTGTATAAAGGGGAAAAAATAATGCAAAAACTATACAAAATGAAGAAACAAAAAATATAAAATAAAATAACAAAAATATATTAAATGCAAACACAATATGAAATGAAAAACTATATCAAATAAAGAAAAAAACAATAAAAATGCAAAAACTATGTAAAATGCCAAACCATATAAAATGCAAAATCTATGTTAAATGAAAAAAAAATATATAAAAAGAAATGATTATGAAACAGAAAAATATAAAGAAACGAAGGTGTTTAGAAATGAATAATACATCCGTCAACCTGTCATAACAAGAAACTTTTATTGTTAAATTATTTCGATTTATCGACATTTTGAATGGAAATCCTCTCAAAATCTCCCAACCGTTGCAAGCGTATGAGCAAGCACATGTAACCTGTCGTTATGATTGCTGAGAGCTCATACCCACTAGCCTAATGTAATCACCATCAATCAGTTACGTAGATGCGAGTCAGTGTCAGCCCCCGGAGGGGAAGCTAAGTCGTACATCCTATGTACTCCGGGCTTGTAAAAAATAACCTTTCTCGCACATTCACAAAAGAAAACAATTCTTTTGAAAGCGCTAAATTAAGAGTGAGTCGAATTTAACGCCTTTATTAATAAACAGTATTCAAGAAATACCACGGCGTGTCAGCTTGATGTGGGAGGATAGCCCGAAGTGATGCAGGCCTCAGGCGTTTAACGCTTTTTTTTGGAACCGGGATTCGAACCTACAAGCATATGTTTCACAGCGAATTGCGGTGCCTTACATGACATATAAGATAATACTAAAAATAGAAAAATAAATAATGATAAAAAAATATAAAGCATGATAAAAAAGGTGGGCCTCGCTTTTAAAAAGACTCGCTTGAATCCAAAGCATACAGTCGTCAGACTCCACATTGTTCTCGGTGCCCTCGCTTGATAAACCCGTGAAGATGCCGGTGTAGAATAGGTCTTCAGCAACCCATACTTGCCGTAAAAGGCGACTATGCTTGTCGTAAGAGGCGACTAACGGGATCGGGTGGTCAGGCTCGCTGACTTGGTTGATGCATGTCATGCCAATTGCGTGGATCGATGCTCATGATCATAAGGACCCTGAACTACTTTTGAATGGCACCCCTGTCAAAGTGGTAAAGGAGGCCTAGTTCTTGTGACTTATTCCAGATGGCCATTTCAGCTTTTTTCACAGCATATTAAATACCTTAAAAACAAATGACTGAAGGCTGTTGATTTGTTGAAAGTCGATTCTAATTTAATACTTGGGAGAGGATCAGTCAACCCTCTTGTACTTGTACAGGTCACTGATCCGCTCTAAACTAAACTGATCCGCTCTAAACTAAACTGATCCGCTCTACCTTGGAGTCTTCACAATACAGTAAACTACGGTTATAAGGAACTCAATTTTAGTTCGTTATAACCGCAGTTCGTTGTAAGCATATACACAACATCTATACAGAAAATGGCCGGGACCAAAAATTAAATTCGTTTTATCCGTCAGTTCGTTATAAGCGTGTTTGTTATAGACGTATTTTACTGTATTTCCCATTCATGGTCTGTATGTGGAGGTGAATGAGTTATTTCTTAAGCAACGTTGTCTAAAATTGTCCTTACAAAGTATCACAATATTGTTTTCTAATCAACCAAATGCAGCTTATGTTTGTGTTTTAATCCTCTTTGTGAAGAACTCTACAATAAAAAAAACATCACCTTATGGAATAAGAATACAATCGCATATTTCTGCTTATGAACTATATACTGATAGTATAGCCCCCACTCAGCGTTTGTCTTCTCCACAATGTTGTAGAGGTGGATCCACCTTAACTAAACTGAAAAAGTCTGAAACAAATCAACTACTTAATGAACAAGAATATAATCAACTAAGATTCCTTATACTACCAATCTATATTTACAGATGGATCCAAGGATGGTGACGCTGTTGCCATCGTCACGCTTGTTGGATCCAGGACTGTATCACAACGACTACCAGATAACTGTTCCATCTTTACAGCCGAAACAAAGGCCATATTTACAGCAAGAGATTATATAAATTAACAATCAAAACATACAGAATGTATTATATTGTCAGGCGACTAACGGGATCGGGTGGTCGGGCTCGCTGACTTGGTTGATACATGTCATCGATCCCAATTTCGTGGATCGATGGTCATGATGTCAATCACTGGATTGTCTAGTCCAGACTCGATTATTTACAGACCAGTGTCATATAGCTGCAATATTGCTGAGTGCAACGTTATACAACAAACAAACAAACAAACAAACAATAATTCGAAACAAAGAACTCTCCAAGTAATTGTGTTCTTTACGAAAGTGGTGACACGTTTTTTCGATTTTATTTCGCTTTTGATATGTAGTGCAGTTTGAACGGTTGGTTTGTTGTTGGTTTGTTGTTTAACGCCGCACTCAGCAATATTCTCTCTCTGTGTGTGTGTTGGGGGTGGGGGGGGTGGCGTTAAATCGTGATGGTGGCGTGACTGCCCCAGATCTATGAGTGATGTTGGCATTTTTTTGCCGTGGGTAAAGGAACAGGAAGTTTGAAAACAGGAGTGGTTTTCACGCGGTCGTCACATGGTCACTGTACTTGTATATATACTCCTGTTTTCATTTCATTTTTACCATATCCTCCTTCAAGGCAATCTTCGTCAACACATCATCCCCAGGTGAGTGAAGCTTTCACAGTTTTTATAGATTTAGATTATTCAATGCTTTGACCACTTCTACTGACATCTTCCGAAGCGGTGTCTCCATGACATCTTAGCCATACAGTGACACATCGCGTTAGGCAATTACAATAGTAATTATAAAAGCTGCCCAAAGATAATTTTGAGTCATAGAACTGTGACACTTCTTTGACCTTATATCTTTCTGTGAGTGACCGTACATGGTCTTTACTAATAGTCCAGCAATATCACGGGGGGCGACGCCATAATTCATTGTACCCGATCCGTGAAGATCCATGCTTCTTGTAAAAGGCGATTATGCCCAATTCGCCAATTCAGCATCCCATGCTTGCCGTAAAAGGCGACTATGCTTGTCGTAAGAGCCGACTAACGGGATCGGAGGGTCAGCCTCTCTGACTTGGTTCACGCATGTCATCGTATCCCAATTGCTTGGATTGATGCTCATGATGTCAGTCATTGGGTTGTCTGGTCCAGACTAGATTATTTACAGATCGCCTTCATATAGCTGGAATATTGCTGAGTTCGGCGTTTAACAACAAATATCAGCATCTAGAAACAATAAAATGGTGCGATGGAGCTGGGCGATTTTCGGAAGACAGCAGAGATTCACTCGAACCCAAACATGGTTACAATATGTGAAATTAATGAGAGTGTTTAATGTCAGAGTTTTGTTGCATAAACATACTCTCTTCATATGATTACAATAAGCACAGACCGCCTCCGTGGTCTAGTGGTAGAGAGTCCGCCCGGAGAGCGGAAGGTCCCGGGTTCGATGCCCGGCCGCGTCATACCAAAAGACGTTAAAAGATGGTACTTGTTGTTACCCTGTCTGGCGCTCGGCATTAAGGGGCTAAAACAAGGACTGGTCGGCTCGGAGTCAGTATACTGTTTCTGTGCGGTGTATTCATGTTAAACTGCGGCATGGTATCTCAATGTGCTCGCACTATAAATCGGCATCAGTCCGGACTAGTACAAGCAGCCACACACACACGTGCATGCACGTCGCTATATAAGTGCAATAATCTTGGACGCGACGTTAAACCCAATTTCATCTCATCTCACCTACAATAAGGACATCAATTATTTTCCAGCAGTCCAGCACCATGAACTCCGTCATTGTCTTGGTAGCATGCCTGGTGGCGGCCGCTGTCGCCGAGCCTATTGGCTACGGTAAGGGTCTTTACGGTGGATTTGGAGGATTGGGATATGGTGGACTTGGAGGATACGGATTAGGCCTCGGACTTGGAGGACTTGGCTACGGAGGGCTTGGAGGACTCGGTTACGGAGGTCTTGGAGGACTCGGTTACGGAGGACTTGGAGGACTCGGTTACGGAGGAATTGGAGGATACGGATTAGGCCTCGGACTTGGAGGACTTGGCTACGGAGGTCTTGGAGGATTCGGTTACGGAGGTCTTGGAGGTTTCGGTCACGGAGGTCTTGGAGCATTCGGAGGTTTTGGAAGTAGGTGGAACCATTCTCGCCTTGACGTATTGAGTATCATTCAGAATTATATCTCCTCGCGTACTAAACGATACACGACATATATCCTGGCGAAAAAGCCAATTGATGAGTTAAACAGAATCACCGAGAAATCCGTGACATGCACGTCAGGTTATTCTTCTTTTAGATATTGCTTAGTCTAACAGATCACCTCTCAGAGTTGTAGTTATAGACATAATCTCCAAGCTGTTTCTGGTGATTGTCACATTCTTTACCAATCTTCTGACCCGTGAAGATCCGGGGTAGAATAGGTCTTCAGCAACCCATGCTTGCTGTAAAAGGCGACTAACGGGATCGGGTGGTCGGGCTCGCTTACATGGTTGATGCACGTCACCGATCCCAACTGCGTGAATCGATGCTCATGATATTTATCACTGGATTGTCTGGTCCAGACTCGATTATTTACAGACCGCCGTCATATAGCTGGAACATTGCTGAGTGCGGCGTTAAACAACAACCAACGCCACCACCAACAACAACAACCAATCTTCTTTTTCTTTACAGGACATTATTAATCTAACAACCTGACGATGTTGATGAAGACCAACGAACCTGACCTACCATACACGTTTGTATACGTGGCCTGAATGTATGAACTGTGATGACGTCGACCTTGAATAAAGCGCGCACGCAACATTATATCTTCTCGTTCTTCATTCACGCGTTATTTCTAAATATACTTTTACTTACAAGGATAGGTGGCCCAGTCCATTCGCTGTACAGAGTTGTGCCCCTTATGCGTGTCGCATCCCATGAGCCTGTGTTCGAGTTCTGGTTCGACACGTTTTCGTTTGAAACATGGGCATTGGTTTGATTGATTGGTTTGTTGTTTTACGCCGCACTCAGCAATATTCCAGCTATATGACGGCGGTCTGTAAATAATCGAGTCTGGACCAGACAATCCAGTGATTGATATCATGAGCATCGATCCACGCAATTGGGATCGATGACCTGCATCAACCAAGTCAGCGAGCCTGACCACCCGATCCCGTTAGTCGCCTTTTACGACAAGCATAAGTATGACGCGGGCGGGGATCGACCCCCGTGTCCTTCCGCTCTCCGGGGGGACGCTCTACCACTAGACCACGGAGACGGTCTGACAGTCATGACTGTCCGTGCTAACTACAGACCACCAGACCCCTAAACAAGTACTTGCAGAGGCTAACGAATGTCAACAACGTTGCCAGTGGCTTATCAGCGTATCAGCTTCATGTTGAAGGAAAGCCCCCAAATGATGCAAATTGCACACATGTACAATTTGTGCCAAACTCAAGTGTTTTGGTATTGTTCAGACATAACAAATCATGATCATTGCTAATCTGGGATTCGAACCACGATGATAAAATTCGGCCAAGGAAATGGCAGCGTCTAAGACGACTTGGTGAGGACCCACCCATCTCTCTCTGTAGTAGCTGGTATTGTAATGGTTTGTCAGAAGGAAAGACCGGATCCTTGAGGATTGTGAGGTGTCTATGTTAAGGATGGTTTTTCCAAAGGACATTGACATTGAAAAGTAAATGATTACTTACATTTCCAAAATGCAATTAAAATGAAAGCAAAGAGACAATGAAAACGTTTCCGTCGGGAAACGAACTCGGAATCTTCAGCCTCTCACCTGTGGTCGGTGAAGTTTTACGAAGATATGTGTTCGTAGGGTGATACAGTGTGATTATTTTATGCTCGCTTCGGTTGCTTTTGTCAGCTGCGATGAATGAGTGAGTGAGTGAGTATGGTTTTACGCCGCTTTTAGCAATATTCCAGCAATATCACGGCGGGGGACACCAGAAATGGGCTTCAAACATTGTACCCATGTCGGGAATCGAACCCGGGTCTTCGGCATGACGAGCGAACGCTTTAACCACTAGGCTACCCGACCGCCCCTGCGATGAATGAACATGGACAATCTAAAATCTTCTAAAAGTAACTGTGTTTCATATAACGATCAATAAAAATAAACTTATTGTGAAATTAAACAATGCATCTTTTAAAATATATTTATGAAAGCATCTCACTGACTTTTAGGTCGTTTCTTGGGAGCATGATAGTCGCACGCTTTTCCTTTTAATGCGCACAAGGTGAATAAACCGAAAATAACGAGTGAGTGAGTGAGTTTGGTTTTACGCCGCTTTTAGCAATATTCCAGCAATATCACGGCGGGAGACATCAGACACCACGGTGTACCCATGTCGGGATTCGAACCCGGGTCTTCGGCGTGACGAGCGAACGCTTTAACCACTAGGCTACCCGACCGTCCCCGTAAATAACGCTTAATTAATGCCACGGCTCGCTGAAAATCAACGTCGTGGGTATGCTGCAAAACGAAACGGCGCAAACCGAAGTTGCTAGGTATTTTAATGTTCATCGAAACACAATATTATCTAGTTGTCTACAGCATTGCAACACTCATGACTTGCCACGGTCTGTCGACGACGCGTGACGTTACGCCAACAAGACAACCATATTCGGTTGGTGCATCCTCGGAATCGATGCCAAGCTGTCACATTACCAGCCCGGACAATTCCTGGGTTGAGACCAATTAGTGGCCGAACAATCAGTTGAGGAAGCACAACATCCTGCGACACGCCCAATTTTGCGTCCACGCCATCGTCACGCCAAGCGTGGTTTTGACAGCCTCTGAGAATCAGAAGACTAGACTGGGACAGTATACTGTTCACAGATGAGTCCGGGTTTCTTCATGACAGCCCTGATGGTTGCGTAATTGTCAACACCGTCTACAGGAGTCCAAGGGAAGGTTTTAGTGATGCTTTCGGTATGGGTTGGCTATACACGTCTTGGAGTGAGTGAGTGAGTTGGGTTTAACGCCACTTTTGACAGTACTCCAGTCATATCACGGCGTGTCAGCTTAATGTGGGAGGAAAGCCTGAAGTGATGCAGGCCTCAGACGTTTACCACTTCGGCGAAACCTAGAAACATAATCGGGGCGAACCAGGATTCGAACCCACAATCATAGGTTTCTGGCGTGCCTAAGGGACGCAACTTCGCACATCGAATCGCGGCGCCTTAGACGACTGAGCCACCCGTGTCCCCGGCTAGTCACGTCTTGGAGAACACAAATCATTGTAAATGGCAATGTGACTGAAGTACTCTTCCGGGATAGCATACAAGGTGACAAGTTTCACCAGCCACCTGTTTAAAAATCCCTCAATCTATACTGAGAGCTCAAAGTGCGTTTGAGAGAGCGAGAGAGAGAGAGAGAGAGGGAAAACAGTTCTGTGAAAACATACTTTAAAAATTAAAATTTCAACTTACGAACATATACAAATGTAGGCAAACGCACGCACACGAACACACAAACCTATATAAAGCAAACAAATACATTTGACTTCCGTTCATATCATTCATGTTCTCCTCCGGGTGTTACAGCCTCTGTAGGATGCTCCATCCTGGTGCCACAGGATCTGATCCACGGTCCTGTGTACCTTGATACCTATCTCCAAGCTATTGCAATACGTCTTACTTGGCACGTTGCATTTATTGTGTTCCCTATATATTCCTCCCTCCTCTAATCTTAATTTTTCTGAGGACCGCCTCCGTGGTCTAGTGGTAGAGAGTCCGCCCGGAGAGCGGAAGGTCCGGGGTTCGATCCCCGGCCGCGTCATACTAAATGACGCTAAAAGATGGTACTTGTTGTTACCCTGTCTGGCGCTCGGCATTAAGGGGCTAAAACAGGGACTACACCTGTGTTATAAAACTCCTAATGAAGAGTTGTTTCAAGACAAATCTAACCTGTTCCACCGCTGGGATTTCGGATTTAACATTAAAGCCGCTTATAATAATTGTGTTCTTATTTCTCCTTTTCGGCTTTTGTCTTCTCCTCTTCTCTCACACACTCACACAAACATATACGGACGCACACACGCACTCACTCACACATATATACTCACAAACACGCGCGATCACACGCACACATACACACACGAACGCATACATGCACGCACGCACACATTCACACACGCACGCATACACGCACACACACATACACGCACGCACACATACACACACGCACGCATACATGCACGCATACACAAAGTACAACCCTATACTTGACTTGACAAATCCACAAAGCTACAGTTGTCATCAAATACCATACACTCGCACACATGCTCACACACACGCACGCACACACGCAAGCACACATGAAAACATAGTACAGTGCTATACTACACTTGACAAATCCAAAGCTACAGTTTTCATCTAATACCATACAACAATGAATATACTCGTGAAGATTCCGGGGTAGAATAGGTCTTCAGCAACCCATGCTTGTCGTAAAAGGCGACTAACGGGATCTGGTGGTCAGGCTCGCTGACTTGGTTGATACACGATATGGCGTCGGCCTGTATTAAATCGAGTCTTTACCAGACAATCCAGTGATTGATATCATGAGCATCGATAAACGCAAATTGGATCGATGACATGCATCAACCAACTCTTTTGTCGGTGAGTATATATTCATGGTGAGGCAGTTGTTTTCTTTGTTAATGTCTCGTTTATGGTACAAGAAGTGTTTAATAATCTTTAACTTAACAAACGCATGGCATTTGTTGACAACAAAACAACTCTGTTATTGGTTTTGTTTGTTTGTTGTTAACGCCGCACCCAGCAACATTCCAGCAATATTATTACGACAAGCATTATCGCATTTTACAGCACGCATGGGTTGCTGAAAACCTGTCCTAACCCGGGTCTTGTGGGCTATTAACTCTGGAACAGGGAGCGCGGTACCAACATATGGACAAGTCAAGTACTCAATCAATTATTTATTGCGGTTGTAAAACTTCAAGCCAACGGAGATATAAATAACAGGCAACAAATATAATTTAAGCTTTGAGTACTACATCATTTCAAATAAGTTAAAGGTATGGGGGGAGAGAGAGAGAGAGAGAGAGAGAGAGAGAGAGAGAGAGAGAGAGAGAGAGAGAGAGAGAGAGAGAGAGAGAGAAATATAATCGGGGCGAACCGGGATTCGAACCCAACAATCACAGGTTTCTGGCGAGAGAGAAATGGATTGTTGAATGAACTGTTATTTACACAAATCTTGCATTAGTACACATAACATATTGGACTTCATTATACGTAACAAACTGACCTGCATTGCCGTATAATTATAACCGATGTTTACATCGGTAGGTATGTTATTAACAATAGTGTTAAGGCTGTGAAACATAATATGGCTGATGACAAGGTGTATCCCACGAGAAATGATATTCATTTTCTACGGTGGCCCATAAGGGACATGGAGTCTATTTTTCAATATTTTGATATTTCACTCGCTGTTATCGTAACCTTTTGCAAATTAACACGATTTAACATACAAATATGTGATAGATAATGTATAAAGAAGATATTGAATCGCTGAAAAGTGTAGCGAAAATGTCAAAAACTAAAATGCAATGTCAAAAACAAAAGCGAAAAGGTCAAAGACTAAAATAAAGAATACATTTCTGTTTTCTGTATTTTCATTTTAGTTTTTGACATTTTTGCTTTTGTTTTTGACATTTCGTGTTTGTTTTTGACATTTTCATTTTAGTTTTTGACCTTTTCGTTTTTGACATTTCCTTTTTAGATTTTAGCATTTTCGCTTCACATTTCAGCGATTCAATAGGAACTTGAAAGTACATTTTCCATGTTTTTTGTTGATTTTATACATGATTTATCACATATTGTTATGACAAATTGTGTAAATTTGCAAAAGTTTTCGATAAAAGTAAGTGAAATATCAAAATATTGAAAAACAGACTCAATGTCCCTTATGGGTCACCGTAATTTTCATAGCTTATAGTCAAAGACCACCAGTTTCTGGTGTTCCAGGTACAAAATGTTTCAAAAACCTCCAAGGGTCTCCCAGCCCGTAAATATAACGTCACTGCAATTCCCGTTTTTCCCCAGGCCACAGGCCACGCGGAAGTCCATGTATGTCTCCAGGTCAATGACCTTGACGCCTAAAGACTACTTAATGAGGGAGCATTAAGGTCAGCATGGTAAGTGCTTGAGCGAGAAATATACATCTTATCTAATCCCCTGTCAGCCTTAGTCACGACGCCTGGACGCTTTAAACACTTGCCAAAGTCATCGCCCTTTGGAGCCGTGAGGATCCGGATTATAAATAGGTCTTCAGCAACCCATGCTTGCCGTAAAAGGCGACTATGCTTGTCGTAAAAGGCGACTATGCTTGTCGACTAACGGGATAGGGTGGTCAGGTTCGCTGACTTGGTTGACGCATGTCATCGTGTCCCAATTGCGTGGATCGATGCTCATGATATCAATCACTTGATGTCTGGTCCAGACTCGATTATTTACAGACCGCCGTCATTTACGTGGAATATTGCGGGATACGGCGTTATACAACAAACAAAACGACTCTGATTTTTACAATTTCGATTGACCTTATTCCACAGGGTTCATTTTCAGTATTGTTCATGCACGTCCGCCCCAGATCAAAAGAACCCTTACGAATCTGACAAGCCTGGTCAGAAGCAGTTTCTGATAATGTACATGGGATAGAAACAGTCCAGGTCAACAAACTTAACACGACATTAATATATGTGTGGTATCAATATCAAGGATGCAAATATGTAATAAACTCTCAAATAATAATGGTTGTATTTAGCTGGGTTTGAATGGATTTAGTTTGAATGCTGATCATGTCTCAGTTTATTTTCGTCATTCACTATCCCTGTTCTGAAACATACATATACATACATATAAGCTGAAGCTATACCACAGGCCCCCAGATTCAGCTTGTCGGCAAATAACAAGCCCTCTTTTCTATCCTCTCATTCACGTTCTCAGTTGGCTAGTCACATTGAGTGAGTTGGGTTTAACGCCGCTTTTAACAGTATTCCTGTTATATCACGGCGTGTCAGCTTAATGTGGGAGGAAAGCCTGAAGTCTCAGACGTTTACCACTTCGGTGAAATCACGAGCACGGGTATGGTGCTGACAAACCTAGAAACATAATCAGGCGAACCGGGACTCGAACCCACAATCATAGGTTTCTGGTGTGCCCAAGGGACGCAACTCTGCAAAGCGAATAATATAATATGTAGTGAGATTCACATAAATGTTCTGTCTGTCTGTTTGCTAGCATTAAGTATGGCCTCGTGAAAACGCTTATGAGAGACTCGTGTAGCTGTCAATATGGGCATGTCTTTTTTTGCTTGTTTATTTAAAAAAAATTAACGCCGCACCCAGCAAGAATTTCAGCTATATGACGTCCATCTGTAAATAATCGGATCTGGACCAGACAATCAAGTGATTGACATAATAAACATCGATCAACGCAATTGGGATACAATGACATCCGTCAACCAGGTCAGCGGGCCTGACCACCCGATCCACATTTTGACAGTAAACCCCAACACAAACAAACTGTACTGTACGTACGCGTGGAATTGCATGCCTCTTCAACTACTTCCATGCGGCAAGCATGGGTTGCTGAAGACCTATTCTAACCCGGATCTTCACGTTTTGCTCGTATTTTGTAGATGATTTGTTTTATTATAACATAAAATAACCCGTATCGCGTAAAGAGCTAGAAGTTGGTTTAAAAATAATAATTGCTCTTGGAAAAATATTCTATGTATAATGTTTGAATGTATGAATGTTAAATTTGATCTCGTCGCAAAATTGATGAGGCCATCTTAAATATCAACTCACTCACTCATCCATCACACCCACTTCCCAATGGTATAGGTCAGCTGAAGCCACGCCATATGATACAGTTAGAAAAACGCGGAAGAATATATAAAACCTACAGTGTATCACAATTTTGGATAGCTATGGCTACATACTATAATGGTCAAATGTAACTCGCATTTCAATGTTTCAGATGGATGAGTGATGTATGCTAAATATTGCCGTTGGTCAAAACAAATGATGAACGATGGCTCCAGGAAATTGAACACACAGGAGTGGCGTACACACCCTGATCACGTGTTTGTCACGTGACTACTACACGTGTATATATCACCCTGCCACAGCTGTATCTTTCTACATCCAACTCAAGACATTCTTCGTCGACCCATCTACAGACTCAGGTGAGTGATCGCCTTTACATTTTTACATGCTATTTGTTTATCAATTTACTACTTTCAATTTTAGGCCTCAAACACATAACGTGTATTCAAGCATTCAATGCCTCAGTTGAAGTCTTATGGTATCCATGTGGTGGACATGTCCAAATTTAACGCTTCAGTGACCAAATTATGTCTCATTCTATTCCCTATTTGGGCTTGTATCATATGATCGCCTGCTTGTTACTGTGACGTGCTATTCGATATGTTTTCCACCTCTTCGCGAACACCTAATTCCTATTGTGATTGTGAGGTCCAGGGTAGAATAGATCTTCAGCAACCCATGCTTGCCGTAATAAGCGACCAACAGGATCGGGTGGTCAGGCTCGCTGACTTGGTTGATGCATGTCATCGAATCCCAAATGCGTGGATCGATGCTCAATATATTAATCACTGGGTTGTCTGGTCCAGATTCGATTATTTACAGACCGCCGTCATATAGCTGGAATATTGCAGTGTGCGGCGTTAAACAACAAACAAACAAACAAACAAACAAAACAAACCTGTGGCTTTACTCCCACATCAAACTGAAACGCCTTGATGTAACTGAAATAGGGTTCAAAGTTCAAAGAACACAACTCAGCCACTCATGATCTCGCTGTTTTAATTGACCTCGGATGAAGATGCTGACGTGATAGCGCACTGGTTAACGTAAACCTATCGTTTGATTGCTTGTGACACATAAGGCCTGCGTTTTATTACAATCTATTCTTTTTTATCTCATTTACAAGGTTTAAGTGACAAGACGGAAAACTGTTTGGAAAATATATGCAAATGTTTTGCTAGCTATGGAATACAGGCGTCTTATCTGACATATTCCTTTGTCATGCTGGTGTGCGCCAATGTTGATTCTGAATCCATTTCTTTTGTTTTTATTCAAAATGAAGTAAAATAACAAATCAAGAGTAACTGTGACAGATGTTTAGTTTCACTTTTAACTGTTTAATATTAAAATTATTTATGCTCTAGCATATTTGCGATATAAAACGTCAACGCCAGAGAATAACCATCCTCGATTTTCGACCCGAAACATATTCCATTGGGCTTAAAAGCGAATCCAGGTGTTCTCGAAAATGGTAGACATTTCCTGTACAAATACAAGCAGGTTGACAAAACTTAATTTACCATTCAGAGTAATAATCTTATTGTGATGATTGTATTCTCTGTTTAAATGTTTCTATACAAAATCTTTTTATTACAAATACCTTGGAATTGTCATGCTAGAATAGAATCAACACAGGAAACCAAGATATTATTTAGAATCAATTTATGTTTCCTTATTTTAGCCATAAGCCTTGATTTTCTTGGAGTTTGTAATGATAAAACATCAATATAGAGCCACTGAATTACATGACAATGCCAGTACAGTATGTCTTGGCGTAAATACATGGAGTGTGTGAGTGAGTGAGTTAGTATCGTTTAACGCCGCTTTTAGCAATATTCCAGCAATATCACGGCGTGACGAGCGAACGCTTTAACCACTAGGCTACCCGAGCGCCCAAATACATGGAGACGACCACGTATATTTCAGTGTCGACTGTATGATGTAAACGACAAACCCTTTCCATTGCCATGATACACCTCTGTCAGAGGCAGAGTTCACTGTATGATTCCGACGTAAGCATAAACGTGTGTTTATGATCAGCTATATTGATAGCAGTTATATATCTTCGGCTTGATATATTCACACAAATTCTAATGCCCGGGTTCGATTCTCAAAACTAACACAATATGTAAGTTATATGAGTGTTAAATAAACGCGGAAATTATTTCATATTTACCTAAATGTCACATTCTTGTCGAAAAAGCTCGCCTTGTTAATAAAATTAAATCAATGATTCCAATTATTTTCCAGCAAGCCAGCACCATGAACTCCGTCATTATCTTGGTAGCATGCCTGGTGGCGGCCGCTGTCGCCGAGCCTATTGGCTACGGTAAGGGTCTTTACGGTGGATTTGGAGGATTAGGAGGAGGATTGGGATATGGTGGACTTGGAGGATACGGATTAGGCCTCGGACTTGGAGGACTTGGAGGATTTGGAGGACTTGGAGGATACGGAGGACTTGGATACGGAGGACTTGGAGGATTCGGAGGACTTGGAGGATACGGAGGACTTGGAGGATTCGGAGGACTAGGATACGGAGGACTTGGAGGATTCGGAGGACTTGGATACGGAGGTCTTGGAGGACTCGGAGGGTTTGGAGGAATCGGAGGTTTTGGAAAATATAGTAAGTGGCACTGTAGTCTCCTTGATGAATTTACTGAATTTCCAAATTATGCTTACACTGTACATGTACCAGTATGTCTTACACCACAATGCAGATACATCTTCATGGCCACTTCAGATGACTACAGTATAACTGTTACATGGAGAATGTTCTGTCCAAACAATCCCATTGATCGCACAGAAAAGAACATATTTTAACATGTAAGTCAGGTTATTCTCCCTTTGAACGTTGCTGCTCCAGATGTGGTCCAACAGATCGTCTGTCAGAGTTGCAGGTGCAGACACAATCCCCAAGCAGTTAAATAACTGATTGTCATACTTTACCAATCTTTTCTTTCTTTTCAGGACATTATTAATCTAACAACCTGACGATGTTGATAAAGACGATGAACGTGCACCACCAAGCACGTTTGTACATATAGCCTTCTGAATGTATAAACTGTGATGACGTCGACCTTGAATAAAGCGCGCATGCAACATGAAACCATCTAGTTCTTCCTTAAAACTTCCATTGCCTACAATAAGGTGCAGAGAGGTTCCAAGAATTATAGACAGCCTCCGTGGTCTAGTGGTAAAGCGTCCGCCCGGAGAGCGGAAGGTCCGAGGTTCGATCCCTGTCATACCAAAAGCCGTTAAAAGATGGTACTTGTTGTAACCCTGCCTGGCCCTCGGCATTAAGGGGCAAAAACAAGGACTGGTCGGCTCGGAGTCCGTATACTGTGTCAGAGTGGGGTATTCATGTTAAACTGCGGCATGGTATCTCAGTGAGCTAGCACTATAAATCGGCATCAGTCCGGAGTAGTACAAGCAGCCACACACACACACATGCATGCACGTCGCTATATAAGTGCAATAATCTTGGGCGTGGCGTTAAACCCCATTTCACCTCGCCTCCAAGAAGTATATGTTTGTTTGTGTGGGTGCTGTGTAGTGTTCCTGCAATGTTCCTGCTATACGACGGCAAACCTATAAATAATCGAGCCTTGACCAGACAATGCATCATGTCATCATCATAATGTGTGCTATTTTCCACCTTAATATCATATAAAACACGAACTAACGAAATTCACAACATTGATGGAAGCAGATGAAACTCTATTACAGCATTTTCACTGAAAATAGTTATCACCGCTAATTGGAAACTTGGGATAATACCCGATCAGAACATTATGATTTATAACAAGTGTCAATGCAAATTGGAAGCTTGGGATAAAACCTCATAGCAACAGTTTTACTTATAACAAGTGTCACTGCAAATTGGATGCTTGGGATTAAATCCCATGAGAGCATTCTAACTTATAAAAAGTGTCACTGTAAGTTGGACACTTGGGATAATACCCAACAAGAGCATTTATTCTCAGAACATGAGATACAATTATATACAATTTTTAATCTGTACAAAATTACAACAGTTAACAAGAATAATAGAATTGGAATACGTTGTTTCTACTACAATTTACAAATTATAATTTACACATGTTGAAGGAATTTAGATAGGCCTTTCAGATCTCTTACACTGTTAGTGGTCAAAGGTTTCTTAAATTGAGACAGGTTTGGAAACATAAGATGTTGTTTATTTTAGAGTATCGCTTTTGGAGAAAAGCGTCCCATCGATATATTTATAATGAAATAATGCGACAAAACCCTTTCTTTATCCAATAGAAATCTCTGCATTAAGCCTAGCCGATTGTACGATTCTGGCTGTCATAAGCATGTGTACATGAATTACTATCAAATAGTAATGACACCCGTCACAAACACATGCAAAGGCAAGTCACTTGTTCACCTAAAAAAGCACGGGAACATATGGTACAAGTAAAAATAGGGAATTGCATCGGACATCATTTTTATCACTGATGCGTCAAATTTGGAAATGTGGATGGTCTTCCCTGGGAATGTTCAGCCATCGATCAGTTAATATATGGGTAATATATGAATAGTAGTTCTGAATTTTAATAAAGAGAGAAATATTGATTTTGAGAGCAATATATATTTCTCAAATGAAGGTTGATTCTTCATGTACTTGTAGTACTTAGTATGAGGCACACTTCTTTATGAATAGTGTACATGTATTTGTAAAGTATTTGGGACGGTTTATGATACACTTCTGTTGAAGCAAAGACGCAAGTGACTTTTGCGACATGCTGGTGACTCAGTAAACACACATGGCTGCAGTTCATTTGGCACATAAGATCTCCAGTTCTTCATTCTACGGGTGTATGTGTGTGTGTGGGGTGGGTGGGTGGGTGGGGGGGGGGGGTATTTTGCGGGTAGGGTGATGATGACAGTGGGATTGGGGTACTGGGTGGTGGATGGTATACGGGTCTTATATGTCCTGGATGCTTACAACAAAAGTCATCGTGGTGTGTTGCGCAGCTTAACAATACACGACCACTATTGCATCAACATTATAATATTAAGATAATTGGAATTTGAAAAGCAAACTGCAACAGAAAAGAATCTTTCACATCCTCATTCCAAACACAGAGTTATCATAATCATCATATCACATCTTACCCATGTTTACATCATATAGAACACGGGCCAGCGAGAATCACAAGAATGATAAAACCAGATGGAAGTACAGAATAGCATTATAACTGACAAGTAACACGGCATATTGGACGCATATTGGACCGCATAGGAGCATTTTAACTTGGTGGGTGGTGTAAGGGGCTTATGTTTCCTTGATGCTTACAACAAACGCTATTTAGGTGTATTCCGTAGCCTCTTGTCAAAACTTAACAATACATAACTTCTATCGTATCAACATTATAATACTATATGCTATTTTTGGAATTAAAAAAGCAAACTGCAATGGAAAAAAATCCTTTGCATCCTCATTCTAAACCCATTGGACCCACTGACCGTCTCTCATCTTCCTGCTCGTCACATGTAGGGGGAGCCTGGTGGTAACTCATATAGTCCACACATGGCTAAAATTTCTCGTTGTGATTTTGCTGAAAGCGACGTAAAACCATACTTACTCACTCATCATTGGCGCATGCGTCAACTATTTCAACACAGACTATTTACAGGGTATCAAAGAAAAAAGAGTAGTGAGAGTGCTGATATGTTCTTACATTTTGACTCGGATACTGAGGACTCGGACACGGAGGACTTAGAGGACTACGATACTGAGGACTTGGTTACGGAGGATTTGGAAAAGGAGATCTTGGATAAGGAGGACTCGGTAATGAGGACATGGAGGATTTCAGGACTGGGATACGGAGTACTTGGATACGGAGTATTTGGAGGACTGGGATACGGAGGACTCGGATACGGAGGACGTGGAGAACTTGAAGGACTTTGCTAGGGAAGTTCCGGATACGGAGGATTCGGATACGGAGAAATCGCATACGGAGGACTTTGAGGACTTGGATACGGAGGACTCGAATACGGATGGCATTTCATGATTTCAGGAGTTTCAGGACTCGGTTGAGGACTTTGAAGATTCGGACGACTTGGGGGATTCGGAGGTTTGAGAAAATACAGTAGCTGAGACTATGATCGCCTTATAGATGTATTAAATCTCATTCAGCATGTTATCTACACTAGTGCTGGCATGTTTCACACACAAATTCAGATATATTTGAATACATCAGAATACAATGTATGTTCGAGGGGCGTTCAATGAGTTTTGCAGGGGCACGGATGGCCCAGTCGTCTAGGAAGCCGCGATTCGCTGTGCAGAGTTGCGTCCCTTGGGCACGCCAGAAACTTACGATTGTAGGTTCGAATCCCGGTTCGCCCCAATTATGTTTCTAGGTTTGTCAGCACCATACCCGTGCTCGTGGGTTTCACCGAAGTGGTTAACGTCTTAGACATGCATCACTTCGGGCTTTCCTTCCACATTAAGCTGAAACGCCGTGATATAACTGGAATAATGTTAAAAGCGCCGTTAAATCCAACTCACTCACTGATTCACTCACTTAATAAGTTTTGCAACTTGGGCATTTGTGTTTACAGAAACAATGTCAACTTGTGGCAGGTGTGACACTAGTCATAACATCAGGTTGACACGTGTCGTAACAAGTTCCAGACACAACACTAAGTTAGATGTCCTTACCAAGGAGGGATGCAAAGCAAAACAAATCCATATTTGATTTAAGTGAATGTCGATTCGAACAGTTAAATCACCCACCCTACAGCCCAGACTTAGCCCCCAGTGACTATTTCCTGTTAAGGCAAATGAAATCTGCCCTACGTGGAAGACGCTCCCAGGATGACGAGGACATAAAGGCTGCCACAGAGGCGTGGTTACAGGGCCAATCTGTGGATTTCTATTAAAGTGGTATTAAAAGCTTGAAGGATAAACGGAATAAGTGTATTGAGGTGAATGGAGATTATATTGAAAAATAAAAGTGCAAAAGATATGTATGTATGTATGTATGTATGTATGTAAGTATGTATGTATGTATGTATGTATGTATGTATGTATGTATGTATGTATGTATGTATGTATGTATGTATGTATGTATGCTTGCGCGCGGGCGCACGCACGCACGCACCCACGCACTCACGCATGTTCGAACGACTTTGATGACACCAGTTGAACAGCTCAAATGATGACAACAATTACTAGGTATTCAAAATCATGACAACTGCTCCGCCGTAGTCACAACGGCAAGTGCGCGGGTTCAGATATCATCGGGTCGTTAACGGGAAAGGGTCAGTGTAAGGACGGGTGCTGCTGGCGAGAACCCGGAGTATGGTTCATTATACAGGAGGGAACCGAGCAATACAAACCATTTATGGTTCCGATACAGTTTCCAGATATATTGCCTTACCTTAATCAGTAAACACTGAACCCGGAGATGGGCGTCATAATATATATTAGTTACGGCATGAGTGAAGCAGAATATTTTCAATATATTAAATCTTCAAAATATCAGATTTGGCAGATTGTGGGTATTTTTAATATAATAGTCATTGGCGTTTGTCGCGTTGGCCTGAGACCCAATGCCGCAAGCACTGAGCTTTTGAAAATGTGCGTAACAAAATACAACTGACTCGGCACCCAGAGGGTTAATTGGCTTCAGTGTGGCACATGTTGATACCTGGTAACCAAAGCTCATGTGTCCTCATTAACCTAAAAGCCCTAGGGCTTCGCTACACGCGCCAAAATATGCAAGTTGACAAGTTCCCTTTGGGCCATCAGTTGAAACACTTCCCTCCCCAGTGGCAAATCATTAAGTTTATATTGAGAGTGAGAGAGTTAGTGAGAGTGTGAGTGAGCGAGTTTATAAATCCTTCAGCTCATGTGCATAATGTTATTTATCTATGAATGTCTTGTACATAAAGCGTCCTCATGCTAAAACGAACATTCAGTAAAAGAACATTTCAACACACAAACACTTTCAAAGTAAAACAACATCTTAACACAATAAACACGCTGAAAAGAAAACATTTAAATACACAAACACGTTCAAAGTAAAACAACACTTCAATACACAAACACGTGGAAAGTAAAACAATATTTCAAGACACAAACGCGTTCAAAGTAGAAACATATTTCAATACATCCAAACATTCAAAGGAAAACAAAATTTCAACACACAAGCTTTTTAAAAGTAAAATCAAATTTCAACTCACAAACATGTTGAAAGCGACACACATTTCAACACACAAAGGCGTCAAAAGTACAATAACACTTCAATACACAAACACGTTAAAAGAAAAACAATATTTCAAGACACAAACACGTTCAAAGCAAAACAACATTTCAACTCACAAACATGTTGAACGCAAAACATCATTTCAACACAGAAAGGCGTTCAAAGTACAATAACATTTCAGCACACAAACGTGTTAAAAGTATAACAACGTTTCAAGACACAAACGCCTTCAAATTAAAACAATATTTTAATACATCAACAAATCAAAGTAAAGCAAAATTTCAACACACACAGACCTTGAAAGTGTCACAAATGTCAACATGCGTTCAAAGTGAAAAAAAAGGTTCAACACACAAACACATTAAAAGTAAAACAACATTTCAAGGCACAAAGACTTTCAAAGTACAAAAAACACACAAACACGTTCAATGTCATACAATATTTCAAGCACAAAGGCGTCAAAGTAAAACATGTCCACACAAATAAACGCTTTCAAAATCCAAGAATTTAACACACACAGACGTTCAAAGTAAAGCTACATTTCAATGCTAAAACACGTTCAACGTAAAACAGTTCAGCACAAAGACACATAAAAAGTAATACAACATTTCAACATATATACACGTTCAAAGTACAAAAACATTGCAACACACAAACACGTTCAATGTCATGCAATAGTTCAAGCACAAAAGGTGTCAAAGTTAAACATGTCAACACACAAACGCTTTCAAAATACAAGAATTTAACACACACAGACGTTCAGAAGTAAAGCTACATTTCAAACACGTTCAACGTAAAACAGGTCAGCACACAAACACATTAAAAGTAAAACAACATTTAAAGACACGAACACGTTCTAAGCAAAACAACATTTCAACACACAAACATGTTGAAAGTAAAAGAACATTTTAAGACACAAACACGTTCAAAGAAAAACAACCATTCAATACACAAGCACTTTTAAAGAAGAACAACGTTTCAATACACAAACACGTTCACAGTAAAACAACATTTCAATGAACAAACTCGTTCAAAATAAAACATCAATTCAATACACAAACACTTTCAAAGAAGAACAACATTTCCATACACACAGACATTCAAAGTGAAACATTTCAACACAAAAACACGTTCAAAGTGAAACATCATTTCAACACACACATACGTTCATCAAAGTGAAACATTCTTTTCAACACACACAGACATTCAAAGTAAAAGATCATTTCAACACACAAACACTTTCGACTTAAGAGATCATTTCAACACACAAACACGTTCAATGTAAAGCAACATTTCAATCACAAATACGTTCAAAGTAATACAACAGTAAAAGAAATGGTCGAACCCTTTCTATTTAGCTGCTTTTAAATTGAAAGCAAGATCATGATTTTTATGAATGTTTATTATTTGTTCTCGTCGATACATTGCGGAAATTTGCAGAAGCCGTAAATATTATTAGATTCACTCACTGGTCCACCACATCCCCACTTCCTTATTGCATGCGATGGGATCTAAATAGTTAATTGAATAATAGGTCAGCTGAAGCAACTCCATGTAGCAAATTATTGCTTGATTAATTAATTTTAAGGAGATTATATTTTAACCTATATAGTTATAAAATTTGTTTGAAAACTATATAAAACCGACAGTGTGTCACTATTTTTGATAGATAATGTTACATACTTGCATGGTCAAGTATGACGTGGGTTTGACCGCCAAGATCGATTAGGTGTGTATGATAAATGTTGCCGTAGGTTAGGAAGAATTACGAAAGGTGCGCTCCAGGAAATTAGAAAACAGGAGTGGTTTTACACGCAGCATGGTGACATGCATGTCACGTGATAACTGCACGTGTATATATTACCCTGCCAGAGATGTATCTTTCCACTTTGAAATTAAGTCATTCTTCGTCGACCCATCTACAGTCGTAGGTAAGTGAGCGTCCTAACATTCTGACCTGTCATTTGCTTATTCATTTGCACTTTTTTCTTTTAGTTCCTTTCGTTTCCCGACATGGGTACAATGTGTGAAGCTCATTTCTGGTGTCCCCCGCCGTGATATTGCTGGAATAATGCTAAAAGCGGCTTAAAACCATACTCACTCACTCGTTTAGTTCTCCAAAACACAACGTGATTGTGAGTGAAACCATGCTAAACAAACAATTGTTAGACGTGAGAGTTAACGGAAGTTCCTTGGTCGGATATTTTGGTTGCTGATTTTGCTTTATGCTAACTGGATTTGATATTAATTTAAAGGTTTAAGACAGAGTGTGCATTAACTGTAATGATCATATTGAAGATGAAATACATGTTTTATTCAAATGTCCACTATACGATGATCTAAGATCTACATTATTTACAAGTATAACGTGACTGGAATACTGTTAAAAGCGGCGTTAAACCCAACTCACTCACTCACTCACCACAAGTATATCGGCTAAAACGTCCAACTCTCTAAACCGGTCAAACAAGGAGACATTGTTTAAACATGAGGTATATGTCACTGCCAACACCTGCTTTTCAATATTACAACGCAAAAAGCTATTTCTATATGGGTAAAACATTTGTATCTGTATAAACCATCCTGTGTGTCTATCGTCTCTCATCACTTGATATGAATGGTATGTATTATTATTTGTATGTATAGACGTCTAATTTATGCGTGTTATTTTATGATGTACAGCATTGAGACGAATATAAGATATATGTCTGTCTGTCTGCGTTCAAGTCGCGTTAAACTAAACTCAGCCACTCAGCCACTCTCTACAGTAAAGTAAGGTTATGACGAACTCAAAGGGACCACTAATTTTAGTTCGTTATAACCGCAGTTCGTTATAAGAATTCATACAGCATAACTACAGCAAATAGTCGGGACCAAAAAAGTTAGTTCGTTATATCCGTCAGTTCCCTATAAGCGTGTTCGTTATAACCGTAGTGTACTCTATTCTAACTGACCTTGAATTAAGATGCGGGCGTGATAGCGAACTGGTTAACGTAAACCCATCGTTTGATTGCCTGCGTTTTATTACATTCTAATTTGATTTCATTCACACGGTTTTAAGAACAAGACTGAGAAAAGTTTGTATAATAGATAACAATGTTTTATCAGAAATACTGATGTATTCACTTGCCATGCTGGACTGGGCCAAGGTGTTTTTTTTCTGTATCTGTTTCTATTCTGCCTTTATTCATAAATGGACATATATCACAAATCAAGCGAAACTGTGATACATGCGTTCAGTTTCATCTTAAACTATTTAGATATTCATAAAATTCATTTCATTTAAATTCATTTAAAACTAACCTCAATAATCTGGCGAAACAGATTCCATATGACGTAAAAGGCAGAATGGTCATGCTAGTAGAGCATCAACCCAAGAAACCAAGATATTAGATATCTAACCAAGTTAGAAAGTTATTTCGATGATTTATAAACCTATTCATTGGGATCGCTATTAAGTAAGAGACATCTTTCTATAGGCATTAAAACCTATTGTGAGGTTTAACTATCCAGTGGGGTTAAATCTCATAACCTGTGCATTTTAATAATATAACTTCCGTTCAGATTGTAACATGTAATGAAATGTAAAATCAAATGACAAATGTTTTCTTTATTTTTACGAGGATCGAACTCGTAACTTTCTGTAATATCTGTAGCCCAGTGAGTGTACCACGAGGCTACAGAGGTATTGAATTGCCTCCCTGGTTTTTAGAATGTCCTTTTCAAGATCCATACGCCAGCAACAGATATTTTACGCGCGTTTCCTAAGGTTCATGGAAAGTATGTTCGTACCATAAAAATGTTGATAAATGTTGTTTTAAGTTTATTTTTTTCGGTTTATAAGCATGATGTAAAAACACTTTCCCTCGGTTTTGGTAGACAGAGCATGCATGCTTCGCCCCCTTGGTTTTTCGCTCTCGCCAGGGCATGCTCTGTCTACCAAAACCTCGTGAGCGTGTTTTCTCCAATACATAAAACCTTGAAACGTAAATTCTGCCTACCTAACACACAGGAACGGTTCACCAGTACTTGTATGTGCTAAAATGTAGTTTAGTTAAAGTAACAAAAAATATTGAGTGTCACACAAATTTTGTAGGACACATATAGGTTTTAAATTATATACAATAACAACATTAACAAAACAATATTCTTAAAAACTTCGAGGCCGCTTTTGGAAGAGAAAGAATACACGCTGGTCAAGTAAGAAAAAGGGCGTTTTGCAAAACGAACATTCTCGATTGACGAGTTAAAGGAGAAATTTACAGTTTATAAAGAAATACTGTCAAGAGAATAATAAAATACAAGAAGCCATATTGACTCCATAAATGACCATCTGTCATTAATTTGCCATGTCAATATGGAACTAACGTTAAAAGGAAGTTAGCACTGGCTAGACACTTACGATAAAGGGAGACAATTTGAGGGGAGGTCACTCTTGTATGACATAAGTTCCGTCAAAGTGTTATGTTCACAGCAATTACATAACAAGTGTTATCTTCACTGCATTGAAATATCATTTATTATGTTCACTGAAGTTAAAATATCCCTTTTCTCAACTTCGGAAAACTCAGTCTTTCACACTAAAGTATATATAGAAAATATATATATTCGGTTTGATATAACCACAGTAATTCCAATTCCCGAGTCAGATTCTCAAACTGAACAGAATATGTAAAGTTCTGCGTGTGCTTCATGAAAATGGAATGTATTTACAATTTACGTAAATGTCAGAATCTATTTTTAATTAGTTTATATCAATGATACCAATTATTTTCCAGCAAGCCAGCACCATGAACTCCGTCATCATCTTGGTAGCATGCCTAGTGGCGGCCGCTGTCGCCGAGCCTATTGGCTACGGTAAGGGTCTTTACGGTGGAATTGGAGGATTAGGAGGATTGGGATATGGTGGACTTGGAGGATACGGATTAGGCCTTGGGCTTGGAGGATTTGGAGGACTTGGAGGATACGGAGGACTTGGATACGGAGGACTTGGAGGATTTGGAGGACTTGGAGGATACGGAGGACTAGGATACGGAGGACTCGGAGGATTCGGAGGACTTGGAGGATATGGAGGACTTGGATACGGAGGTCTTGGATACGGAGGACTCGGAGGGTTTGGAGGAATCGGAGGTTTTGGAAAATATGGTAGGTGTCATTGTAGTCGCCTTGATGAATTTACTGAATTTCCAAATTATGCTTACACTGTACATGTACCAGTATGTCTTACACCACAATGCAGATACATCTTCATGGCCACTTTAGATGAATACAATATAACTGTTACAAGGAGTATGTTCTGTCTAAACAATCCCATTGATCGCACAGAAAAGAACATATTTTAACATGTAAGTCAGGTTATTCTCCCTTTGAACGTTGCTGCTCCAGACGTTGCCCAACAGATCGTCTGTCAGAGTTGCAGGTGCAGACACAATCCCCAAGCAGTTAAATAACTGATTGTCATACTTTACCAATCTTTTCTTTCTTTTCAGGACATTATTAATCTAACAACCTGACGATGTTGATAAAGACGAATGAACGTGCACCACCAAGCACGTTTGTACATATAGCCTTCTGAATGTATGAACTGTGATGACGTCGACCTTGAATAAAGCGCGCATGCAACATGAAACCTTCTAGTTCTTCCTTAAAATTTTCATTGCCTACAATAAGGTGCAGAGAGGTTCCAAGAATTTTATGTGTGTTTGTGTGGGTGCTGTGTAGTGTTCCTGCAATGTTCCTGCTATACGACGGCAAACTTGTAAATAATGGAGTCTTGGCCAGACAATGCATCATATCATCCTCATCATCATCATATCTGCTATTGCCCACCTTAACATCATATAAAACACAAGCCAACGAAATTCACAACAATAATGGAAGCATGGAAGCATTCACTGAAAATAGTTATCACCGCTAATTGGAAACTTGGGATAATACCCGATCAGAACATTTTGATTTATAACAAGTGTCATTGCAAATTGGAAGCTTGGGATAAAACCTCATAGCAACAGTTTTACTTATAACAAGTGTCACTGCAAATTGGACGCATGGGATTGAATCCCGTGAGAGCATTCTTATAAAAAGTGTCACTGTGCGTTGGACACTTGGGATTCTCAGAACATGAGATACAATTATATACAATTTTTAATCTGTACAAAGTGACAGCAGTTAACAAGAATAATAGAATTGGAATACGTTGTTTCTACTACAATTTACACATTGTAATTTACACATGTTGAAGTAATTTAGATAAGCCATTCAGATCTCTTACACTGTTAGTGGTCAAAGGTTTCTTAAATTGAGACAGTTTTGGAAACATAAGATATTGTTTATTTTACAGTATCGCTTTTGGAGAAAAGCGTCCCATCGATATATTATAATGAAATGAAGCAACAAACCATTTTTTTATCCAAGAGAAATCTCTGCATAAAGCTTAGTCGATTTTACGATTCCGACTGTCATGAGCATGTGTTTATGAATCAAATTCAAATAGTAATGGCGCCCATCACAAACACAGGCAAAGGCAAGTCACTTGTTCATCTGAAAAAGGACGGGAACATATGGTACAGGTAAAAATACAGAATTGCATCGGACATCATTTTTGTCACTGATGCGTCAAATTTGGAAATGTGGATGGTCTTCCCTGGGAATGTTCAGCCATCGACCAGTTTTAAGGGGTAATATATGATTAGTAGTTCTTAATTTTAATATAGAGAGAAACACTGACTTTGAGAGCAATATATGTTTCTCAAATGAAGGTTGATTCTTCATGTACTTGTTGTACTTAGTATTAGGCACACTTCTTTATGAACAGTGTACATGTATTTGTAAAGTATTTGGGACGGTTTATGATACACTTCTGTTGAAGCAAGCTAATGTCAAAAGGAACGACATGTTTATAAAACTCGATAACTGTATTTTAACTGATAAACAATGTCAGAGCAAATTGGACACGTGAGATAAGTTCCTTGAGAGCACTTTAACTGATAACAAGTGTCAAAGCGAATTGGACGCTTGAAATGAAACCAAATAACTGCATATTAACTGAAAACAAATGCCACAGCAGAAAGGATACTACAGATACAGCTTAGACCTTTAAAATGTTTTGCGACGTGCTGGTGACTCAGTAAACACATAGGGCTGCAAATCATTTGGCACATAAAGTCCCCAGTTCTTCATTCTACCACGGGTGGGGGGGGGGGGGGGGGGGGGGGTTGGGGATGGGGGGGGGGGGGGGGGGGGGTTGGGGGGTGATGATAACAGTGGGAATGGGGTACTGGGTGGGTGGTATACGCGTCTTATACTTCCTTGATGCTTACAACAAACGTCATCGTCGTGTGTTCGGCAGCTTAACAATACACGACCACTATTGCATCAACATTATAATATTAAAATAATTGGAATTTAAAAAGCAAACTGCAACAGAAAAGAATCTTTTACATCAGAGTTATCATAATCATCCCCATGTTTACATCATATAGAACACGGGCAAATGAGAGTCACAAGAATGATAAAACCAGATGGAAGTACAGAATAGTATTTTAACTGTCAAGTATCACGGCATATTGGACGCATATTGGACCCCATGGGAGCATTTTAACTTGGTGGGTGGTGTAAGGGGCTTATGGTTCCTTGATGCTTACAACAAACGTTGCCTCTTGTCAAAGCTTAATAACACATAACTTCTATCGTATCAACATTATAATATCATATGCTATTTTTGGAATTAAAAAAGCAAACTGCAATGGAAAAGAATCATTCAAAACACATTAGACCCACTGACCGTCTCTCATCTCCCTGCTCGTCGCATGTAGGGGGAGCCTAGTGGTAACTCATATAGCCCATACATGGCTACAATTTCTCGTTGTGATTTTTCTGAAAGCGGCGTAAAACCATACTTACTCACTCTTCATTGGCGCATGCGTCAACTATTTCAACACAGATTATTGACAGGGTATCAAAGAAACAAGACACGGGGAAAGTGGTGAGAGTGCTGATATGTTCCTACTCCAGAGTTCTTGCATTTTGAGTCGGATACTGAGGACTCGGATACGGAGGACCTAGAGGACTCGGATACGGAGGACTTGGTTACGGAGGATTTGGAAAAATAGATCTTGGATAAGGAGGACTCGGTAACTGAAGACATGGAGGATTTGAGGACTCGGATACGGAGGACCTAGAGAACTCGGATACGGAGGACTTAGAGGACTCGGATACAGAGGACTTGGTTACGGAGGATTTGGAAAAGGAGATCTTGGATAAGGAGGACTCGGTAACTGAAGACATGGAGGATTTGAGGACTCGGATACGGAGGACCTAGAGAACTCGGATACGGAGGACTTAGAGGACTCGGATACAGAGGACTTGGTTACGGAGGATTTGTAAAAGGAGATCTTGGATAAGGAGGACTCGGTAACTGAAGACATGGAGGATTTGAGGACTGGGATACGGAGTACTTGGATACGGAGTATTCGGAGGACTGGGATACGGAGTACTCGGATACGGAGGACTTAGAGGACTACGATACTGAGGACTTGGTTACGGAGGATTTGTAAAAGGAGATCTTGGATAAGGAGGACTCAGTAACTGAAGACATGGAGGATTTGAGGACTGGGATACGGAGTACTTGGATACGGAGTATTCGGAGGACTGGGATACGGAGGACTCGGATACGGAGGACTTAGAGGACTCGGATACGGAGGACTTGGCTACGGAGGATTTGGAAAAAGAGATCTTGGATAAGGAGGACTCGGTAACTGAAGACATGGAGGATTTGAGGACTGGGATACGGAGTACTTGGATACGGAGAATTCGGAGGACTGGGATACGGAGTACTCGGATACGGAGGACTTAGAGGACTACGATACTGAGGACTTGGTTACGGAGGATTTGTAAAAGGAGATCTTGGATAAGGAGGACTCAGTAACTGAAGACATGGAGGATTTGTGGACTGGGATACGGAGTACTTGGATACAGAGTATTCGGAGGACTGGGATACTGAGGACTCGGATACGGAGGACTTAGAGGACTACGATACTGAGGACTTGGTTACGGAGGATTTGTAAAAGGAGATCTTGGATAAGGAGGACTCAGTAACTGAAGACATGGAGGATTTGTGGAATGGGATACGGAGTACTTGCATTTTGAGTCGGATAATGAGGACTCGGATACGGAGGACCTAGAGAACTCGGATACGGAGGACTTAGAGGACTCGGATACGGAGGACTTGGTTACGGAGGATTTGGAAAAAGAGATCTTGGATAAGGAGGACTCGGTAACTGAAGACATGGAGGATTTGAGGACTGGGATACGGAGTACTTGCATTTTGAGTCGGATACTGAGGACTCGGATACGGAGGACCTAGAGGACTCGGATACGGAGGACTTAGAGGACTCGGATACTGAGTACTTGGTTACGGAGGATTTGGAAAAAGAGATCTTGGATAAGGAGGACTCTGTAACTGAAGACATGGAGGATTTGAGGACTGGGATACGGAGTACTTGCATTTTGAGTCGGATACTGAGGACTCGGATACGGAGGACCTAGAGGACTCAGATACGGAGGACTTAGAGGACTCGGATACGGAGGACTTGGTTACGGAGGATTTGGAAAAAGAGATCTTGGATAAGGAGGACTCGGTAACTGAAGACATGGAGGATTTGAGGACTGGGATACGGAGTACTTGGATACGGAGTATTCGGAGGACTGGGATACTGAGGACTTGGATACGGAGGACTTAGAGGACTCGGATACGGAGGACTTGGTTACGGAGGATTTGGAAAAAGAGATCTTGGATAAGGAGGACTCGGTAACTGAAGACATGGAGGATTTGAGGACTTGGATACGGAGTACTTGGATACGGAGTATTCGGAGGACTGGGATACGGAGTACTCGGATACGGAGGACTTAGAGGACTACGATACTGAGTACTTGGTTACGGAGGATTTGGAAAAAGAGATCTTGGATAAGGAGGACTCTGTAACTGAAGACATGGAGGATTTGAGGACTGGGATACGGAGTACTTGGATACGGAGTATTCGGAGGACTGGGATACGGAGTACTTGGAGGACTGGGATACGGAATTCTTGGATACGGAGTATTCGGAGGACTGGGTTACGGAGTACTTGGATACGGAGTATTCGGAGAACTGGGTTACGGAGGACTCGGATACGGAGAAATCGCATACGGAGGACTTTGAGGACTTGGATACGGAGGACTCGAAAACGGATGGCTTTTCATGATTTCAGGAGTTTCAGGACTCGGTTGAGGACTTTGAAGATTCGGACGACTTGGGGGATTCGGAGGTTTGAGAAAATACAGTAGCTGAGACTATGATCGCCTTATAGATGTATTAACTCTCATTCAGCATGTTATCTACACTAGTGCTGGCATGTTTCACACACAAATTCAGATATATTTGAATACATCAGAATACAATGTATGTTCGAGGGGCGTTCAATGAGTTTTGCGGGGCACGGGTGGCCCAATCGTCTAGGGAGCCGCGATTCGCTGTGCAGAGTTGCGTCCCCTCGGCACACCAGAAACCTATTATTGTGGGTTCAAATCCCGGTTCGCCCCGATTATGTTTCTAGTTTTGTCAGCCCCATACCCGTGCTCGTGGGTTTCACCGAAGTGGTTAACGTCTTAGACATGCATCACTTCGGGCTTTCCTCCCACCCTAAGCTGAAACGCCATGATATAACTGGAATAATGTTAAAAGCGCCGTTAAATCCAACTCACTCACTGATTCACTCACTCAATAAGTTTTGCAACTTGGGCATTTGTGTTTACAGAAACAATGTCAACTTGTGGCAGGTGTGGCAGTAGTCATAACATCAGGTTGACACGTGTCATAACAAGTTCCACACACAACACTAAGTTAGATGTGGTGGCTTCATTCACCAAAGGGTGGTCACAATCATGGATTCTCTCAAACATTAACAACGCGCTGTAATCAATTTCCTTACCATGAAGGTATGCAAAGCAAAAGAAATCCATTTGTGATTTATGTGAATGTCGATTTGAACAGTTAAATCACCCACCCTACAGCCCAGACTTAGCCCCCAGTGACTATTTCCTGTTCCGGCAAATGAAATCTGCCCTACGTCTAAGACGCTTCCAGGATGACGAGAAAATAAAGGCTGCCACAGAGGCGAGGTTAGAGGGCCGTTCTGTGGATTTCTTTAAAAGTGGTATTAAAAGCTTGAAGGATAAACGGAATAAGTGTATTGAGGTGAATGGAGATTATATTGAAAAATAAAAGTGCAAAAGATATTCTGCGACTTGGTCTTATATTGAAGTTTCAAAACTTATTTATCGCCGCTCGTATGTATGTCTGTATGTATGTATGTATGTATGTATGTATGTATGTATGTATGTATGTATGTATGTATGTATGTATGTATGTATGTATGTATGTGTTTGTGTGTGTGTGTCTGTGTGCGTGCGTGCGTGCGTGCGTGCGTGCGTGCCTGCCTGCCTGCCTGCCTGCCTGCCTGCCTGCCTGCCTGCGTGCGTGCGTGCGCACGCACGCACCCACGCACGCACGCATTTTCGAACGACTTTGAAGACACCAGTTGAACAGCTTAAATGATGATAACAATTACTAGGTATTCAGAAGCATGACAACTGCTCCGCCGTAGTCACAACGTCAAGTGCACGGGTTCAGATATCATCGGGTCGTTAACGGGAAAAGGGTCAGTGTAAGGACGGGTGCTGCTGGCGAGTACCCTGGAGTATGGTTCTTTATATAGGCGGGAACCGAGCAATACAAACCATTTATGGTTCCAATACACTTCCCAGATATATTGCCCTACCTTAATCAGTAAACACTGAACCCGGAGATGAGCGTCATAATATATATTAGTTTCGGCATGAGTGAAGCAGAATATTTTCAATATATTAAATCTTCACTGAGCACGGAGCTTTTGAAAATGTGCGTAACAAAATACAACTGACTCGGCAACCAGAGGGTTAACTGGCTTCATTTTGGCACATGTTGATACTTGGTAACCAAAGCTCATGTGTCCTCATTAACCTAAAAGCCCTGGGGCTTCGCTTCACGCGCCAAAATATGTAAGTTGACAAGTTCCCTTTGGGCCATCAGTTGAAACACTTCCCTCCCCAGTGGCAAATCATTTAGTTTATATTGAGAGTGAGAGTTAGTGAGAGTGTGAGTGTGCGAGTTTGTAAAGCCTTCAGCTCATGTGCATAATGTTATTCGTCTATGAATGTCTTGTACATAAAGCGTCTTCATCATGCTAAAACGAACATTCGTAAAAGAACATTTCAACACACAAACACTTTCAAAGTAAACAACATCTTAACACACAAACATGCTGAAAGGAAAACATTTAAATACACAAACACGTTGAAAGTAAAACAACACTTCCATGCACAAACACGTTGAAAGTAAAACAACATTTCAATGCACAAAAGCGTTCAAAGTAGAAAAACATTTCAATACATCAAAACATTCAAAGGAAAGCAAAATTTCAAAACACAAGCTTTTTAAAAGTAACACGTTGAAAGGGAAACATCATTCCAACACACAAAGGCGTCAAAAGAACTATAACATTTCAATACACAAACACGTTAAAGGAAAAACAATATTTCAAGACACAAACACGTTCAATGCAAAACAACATTTCAACTCACAAACATGTTGAAAGCGAAACAGCATTTCAACTCACAAACATGTTGAAAGCGAAACATCATTTCAACACAGAAAGGCGTTCAAAGTACAATAACATTTCAATACACAAACACTTCCAATGTAATACAATATTTCAACACACAAACGCGATCAAAGTATAACAACATTTCAGCACACAAACGTGTTAAAAGTATAACAACATTTCAAGACACAAACGCCTTCAAATTAAAACAATATTTTAATACATCAACAAATCAAAGTAAAGCAAAATTTCAACACACACAGACCTTCAAAGTAACACAAATGTCAACACGCGTTCAAAGTGAAAAAAAAAGATTCAACACACAAACACATTAAAAGTAAAACAACATTTCAAGGCACAAACACGTTCAAATTACAAAAACACACACACACACGTTCAATGTCATACAATATTTCAAGCACAAAAAGGCGTCAAAGTAAAACATGTCAACACGCTTTCAAAATCCAAGAATTTAACACACACAGATGTTCAAAGTAAAGCTACATTTCAATCCTAAAACACGTTCAACGTAAAACAGTTCAGCACACAAACACATAAAAAGTAAAACAACATTTCAACATATAAACACGTTCAAAGTACAAAAACATTTTAACACACAAACACGTTCAATGTCATACAATAGTTCAAGCACAAAAAGGTGTCAAAGTTAAACATGTCAACACACAAATGCTTTCAAAATACAAGAATTTAACACACACAGACGTTCAGAAGTAAAGCTACATTTCAAACACGTTCAACGTAAAACAGTTCAGCACACAAACACGTTCAAAGCAAAACAACATTTAAAGACACGAACACGTTAAAAGCAAAACAACATTTCAACACACAAACATGTTGAAAGTAAAAGAACATTTTAAGACACAAACACGTTCAAAGTAAAACAACCATTCAATACACAAGAACTTTTAAAGAAGAACAACGTTTCAATACACAAACACGTTCAAAGTAAAACAACATTTCAATGAACAAACTCGTTCAAAATAAAACAACAATTCAATACACAAACACTTTCAAAGAAGAACAACATTTCCATACACACAGACATTCAAAGTAAAACATTTCAACACACAAACACGTTCAAAGTGAAAAATCATTTCAACACACACATACGTTCAAAGTGAAACATTCTTTTCAAAACACAGACATTCAAAGTAAAAGATCATTTCAAACACACAAACACGTTCAACTTAAGAGATCATTTCAACACACAAACACGTTCAATGTAAAGCAACATTTCAATCACAAATACGTTCAAAGTAATACAACAGTAAAAGAAATGGTCGAACCCTTTCTATTTAGCTGCTTTTAAATTGAAAGCAAGATCATGATTTTTATGAATGTTTATTATTTGTTCTCGTCGATACATTGCGGAAATTTGCAGAAGCCGTAAATATTATTAGATTCACTCACTGGTCCACCACATCCCCACTTCCTTATTGCATGCGATGGGATCTAAATAGTTAATTGAATAATAGGTCAGCTGAAGCAACTCCATGTAGCAAATTATTGCTTGATTAATTAATTTTAAGGAGATTATATTTTAACCTATATAGTTATAAAATTTGTTTGAAAACTATATAAAACCGACAGTGTGTCACTATTTTTGATAGATAATGTTACATACTTGCATGGTCAAGTATGACGTGGGTTTGACCGCCAAGATCGATTAGGTGTGTATGATAAATGTTGCCGTAGGTTAGGAAGAATTACGAAGGTGCGCTCCAGGAAATTAGAAAACAGGAGTGGTTTTACACGCAGCATGGTGACATGCATGTCACGTGATAACTGCACGTGTATATATTACCCTGCCAGAGATGTATCTTTCCACTTTGAAATTAAGTCATTCTTCGTCGACCCATCTACAGTCGTAGGTAAGTGAGCGTCCTAACATTCTGACCTGTCATTTGCTTATTCATTTGCACTTTTTTCTTTTAGTTCCTTTCGTTTCCCGACATGGGTACAATGTGTGAAGCTCATTTCTGGTGTCCCCCGCCGTGATATTGCTGGAATAATGCTAAAAGCGGCTTAAAACCATACTCACTCACTCGTTTAGTTCTCCAAAACACAACGTGATTGTGAGTGAAACCATGCTAAACAAACAATTGTTAGATGTGAGAGTTAACGGAAGTTCCTTGGTCGGATATTTTGGTTGCTGATTTTGCTTTATGCTAAGTGGATTTGATATTAATTTAAAGGTTTAAGACAGAGTGTGCATTAACTGTAATGATCATATTGAAGATGAAATACATGTTTTATTCAAATGTCCACTATACGATGATCTAAGATCTACATTATTTACAAGTATAACGTGACTGGAATACTGTTAAAAGCGGCGTTAAACCCAACTCACTCACTCACTCACCACAAGTATATCGGCTAAAACGTCCAACTCTCTAAACCGGTCAAACAAGGAGACATTGTTTAAACATGAGGTATATGTCACTGCCAACACCTGCTTTTCAATATTACAACGCAAAAAGCTATTTCTATATGGGTAAAACATTTGTATCTGTATAAACCATCCTGTGTGTCTATCGTCTCTCATCACTTTATATGAATGGTATGTATTATTATTTGTATGTATAAACGTCTAATTTATGCGTGTTATTTTATGATGTACAGCATTGAGACGAATATAAGATATATGTCTGTCTGTCTGCGTTCAAGTCGCGTTAAACTAAACTCAGCCACTCAGCCACTCTCTACAGTAAAGTAAAGTTATGACGAACTCAAAGGGACCACTAATTTTAGTTCGTTATAACCGCAGTTCGTTATAAGAATTCATACAGCAGAACTACAGCAAATAGTCGGGACCAAAAAAGTTAGTTCGTTATATTCGTCAGTTCCCTATAAGCGTGTTCGTTATAACCGTAGTGTACTCTATTCTAATTGACCTTGAATTAAGATGCGGGCGTGATAGCGAACTGGTTAACGTAAACCCATCGTTTGATTGCCTGCGTTTTATTACATTCTAATTTGATTTCATTCACACGGTTTTAAGAACAAGACTGAGAAATGTTTGTATAATAGATAACAATGTTTTATCAGAAATACTGAGGTATTCACTTGCCATGCTGGACTGGGCCAAGGTTTTTTTTTTCTGTATCTGTTTCTATTCTGCCTTTATTCATAAATGGACATATATCACAAATCAAGCGAAACTGTGATACATGCGTTCAGTTTCATCTTAAACTATTTAGATATTCATAAAATTCATTTCATTTAAATTCATTTAAAACTAACCTCAATAATCTGGCGAAACAGCTTCCATATGACGTAAAAGGCAGAATGGTCATGCTAGTAGAGCATCAACCAAAGAAACCAAGATATTAGATATCTAACCAAGTTAGAAAGTTATTTCGATGATTTATAAACCTATTCATTGGGATCGCTATTAAGTAAGAGACATCTTTCTATAGGCATTAAAACCTATTGTGAGGTTTAACTATCCAGTGGGGTTAAATCTCATAACCTGTGCATTTTAATAATATAACTTCCGTTCAGATTGTAACATGTAATGAAATGTAAAATCAAATGACAAATGTTTTCTTTATTTTTACGAGGATAGAACTCGTAACTTTCTGTAATATCTGTAGCCCAGTGAGTGTACCACGAGGCTACAGAGGTATTGAAATGCCTCCCTGGTTTTTAGAATGTCCTTTTCAAGATCCATACGCCAGCAACAGATATTTTACGCGCGTTTCCTAAGGTTCATGGAAAGTATGTTCGTACCATAAAAATGTTGATAAATGTTGTTTTAAGTTTATTTTTTTCGGTTTATAAGCATGATGTAAAAACACTTTCCCTCGGTTTTGGTAGACAGAGCATGCATGCTTCGCCCCCTTGGTTTTTCGCTCTCGCCAGGGCATGCTCTGTCTACCAAAACCTCGTGAGCGTGTTTTCTCCAATACATAAAACCTTGAAACGTAAATTCTGCTTACCTAACACACAGGAACGGTTCACCAGTACTTGTATGTGCCAAAATGTAGTTTAGTTAAAGTAACAAAAAAATATTGAGTGTCACACAAATTTTGTAGGACACATATAGGTTTTAAATTATATACAATAACAACATTAACAAAACAATATTCTTAAGAAAGAATACACGCTGGTCAAGTAAGAAAAAGGGCGTTTTGCAAAACGAACATTCTCGATTGACGAGTTAAAGGAGAAATTTACAGTTTATAACGAAATACTGTCAAGAGAATAATAAAATACAAGAAGCCATATTGACTCCATAAATGACCATCTGTCATTAATTTGCCATGTCAATATGGAACTAACGTTAAAAGGAAGTTAGCACTGGCTAGACGCTTACGATAAAGGGAGACAATTTGAGGGGAGGTCACTCTTGTATGACATAAGTTCCGTCAAAGTGTTATGTTCACAGCAATTACATAACAAGTGTTATCTTCACTGCATTGAAATATCATTTGTTATGTTCAATGAAGTTAAAATATCCCTTTTCTCAACTTCGGAAAACTCAGTCTTTCACACTAAAGTATATATAGAAAATATATATATTCGGTTTGATATAACCACAGTAATTCCAATTCCCGAGTTAGATTCTCAAACCGAACAGAATATGTAAAGTTCTGCGTGTGCTTCATGAAAATGGAATGTATTTACAATTTACGTAAATGTCAGAATCTATTTTTAATTAGTTCATATCAATGATACCAATTATTTTCCAGCAAGCCAGCACCATGAACTCCGTCATCATCTTGGTAGCATGCCTAGTGGCGGCCGCTGTCGCCGAGCCTATTGGCTACGGTAAGGGTCTTTACGGTGGAATTGGAGGATTAGGAGGATTGGGATATGGTGGACTTGGAGGATACGGATTAGGCCTCGGACTTGGAGGATTTGGAGGACTTGGAGGATACGGAGGACTTGGATACGGAGGACTTGGAGGATTCGGAGGACTTGGAGGATACGGAGGACTAGGATACGGAGGACTCGGAGGATTCGGAGGACTTGGAGGATATGGAGGACTTGGATACGGAGGTCTTGGATACGGAGGACTCGGAGGGTTTGGAGGAATCGGAGGTTTTGGAAAATATGGTAGGTGTCATTGTAGTCGCCTTGATGAATTTACTGAATTTCCAAATTATGCTTACACTGTACATGTACCAGTATGTCTTACACCACAATGCAGATACATCTTCGTGGCCACTTTAGATGAATACAATATAACTGTTACAAGGAGTATGTTCTGTCTAAACAATCCCAATGATCGCACAGAAAAGAACATATTTTAACATGTAAGTCAGGTTATTCTCCCTTTGAACGTTGCTGCTCCAGACGTTGCCCAACAGGTCGTCTTTCAGAGTTGCAGGTGCAGACACAATCCCCAAGCAGTTAAATAACTGATTGTCATACTTTACCAATCTTTTCTTTCTTTTCAGGACATTATTAATCTAACAGCCTGACGATGTTGATAAAGACGAATGAACGTGCACCACCAAGCACGTTTGTATATATAGCCTTCTGAATGTATGAACTGTGATGACGTCGACCTTGAATAAAGCGCGCATGCAACATGAAACCTTCTAGTTCTTCCTTAAAATGTCCATTGCCTACAATAAGGTGCAGAGAGGTTCCAAGAATTTTATGTTTGTTTGTGTGGGTGCTGTGTAGTGTTCCTGCAATGTTCCTGCTATACGACGGCAAACTTGTAAATAATGGAGTCTTGGCCAGACAATGCATCATATCATCCTCATCATCATCATATCTGCTATTGCCCACCTTAATATCATATAAAACACAAGCCAACGAAATTCACAACAATAATGGAAGCATGGAAGCATTCACTGAAAATAGTTATCACCGCTAATTGGAAACTTGGGATAATACCCGATCAGAACATTTTGATTTATAACAAGTGTCATTGCAAATTGGAAGCTTGGGATAAAACCTCATAGCAACAGTTTTACTTATAACAAGTGTCACTGCAAATTGGACGCATGGGATTGAATCCCGTGAGAGCATTCTTATAAAAAGTGTCACTGTGCGTTGGACACTTGGGATTCTCAGAACATGAGATACAATTATATACAATTTTTAATCTGTACAAAGTGACAGCAGTTAACAAGAATAATAGAATTGGAATACGTTGTTTCTACTACAATTTACACATTGTAATTTACACATGTTGAAGGAATTTAGATAGGCCTTTCAGATCTCTTACACTGTTAGTGGTCAAAGGTTTCTTAAATTGAGACAGGTTTGGAAACATAAGATATTGTTTATTTTACAGTATCGCTTTTGGAGAAAAGCGTCCCATCGATATATTATAATGAAATGAAGCAACAAACCATTTTTTTATCCAAGAGAAATCTCTGCATAAAGCTTAGTCGATTTTACGATTCTGACTGTCATGAGCATGTGTTTATGAATCAAAATCAAATAGTAATGGCGCCCATCACAAACACAGGCAAAGGCAAGTCACTTGTTCACCTGAAAAAGGACGGGAACATATGGTACAGGTAAAAATAGAGAATTCCATCGAACATCATTTTTGTCACTGATGCGTCAAATTTGGAAATGTGGATGGTCTTCCCTGGGAATGTTCAGCCATCGACCAGTTTTAAGGGGTAATATATGATTAGTAGTTCTTAATTTTAATATAGAGAGAAACACTGACTTTGAGAGCAATATATGTTTCTCAAATGAAGGTTGATTCTTCATGTACTTGTTGTACTTAGTATTAGGCACACTTCTTTATGAACAGTGTACATGTATTTGTAAAGTATTTGGGACGGTTTATGATACACTTCTGTTGAAGCAAGCTAATGTCAAAAGGAACGACATGTTTATAAAACTCGATAACTGTATTTTAACTGATAAACAATGTCAGAGCAAATTGGACACGTGAGATAAGTTCCTTGAGAGCACTTTAACTGATAACAAGTGTCAAAGCGAATTGGACGCTTGAAATGAAACCAAATAACTGCATATTAACTGAAAACAAATGCCACAGCAGAAAGGATACTACAGATACAGCTTAGACCTTTAAAATGTTTTGCGACGTGCTGGTGACTCAGTAAACACATAGGGCTGCAAATCATTTGGCACATAAAGTCCCCAGTTCTTCATTCTACCACGGGTGGGGGGGGGGGTTGGGGATGGGGGGGGGGGGGGGGGGGGTTGGGGGGTGATGATAACAGTGGGAATGGGGTACTGGGTGGGTGGTATACGGGTCTTATACTTCCTTGATGCTTACAACAAACGTCATCGTCGTGTGTTCGGCAGCTTAACAATACACGACCACTATTGCATCAACATTATAATATTAAAATAAATGGAATTTAAAAAGCAAACTGCAACAGAAAAGAATCTTTTACATCAGAGTTATCATAATCATCCCCATGTTTACATCATATAGAACACGGGCAAATGAGAGTCACAAGAATGATAAAACCAGATGGAAGTACAGAATAGTATTTTAACTGTCAAGTATCACGGCATATTGGACGCATATTGGACCCCATGGGAGCATTTTAACTTGGTGGGTGGTGTAAGGGACTTATGGTTCCTTGATGCTTACAACAAACGTTGCCTCTTGTCAAAGCTTAATAACACATAACTTCTATCGTATCAACATTATAATATCATATGCTATTTTTGGAATTAAAAAAGCAAACTGCAATGGAAAAGAATCATTCAAAACACATTAGACCCACTGACCGTCTCTCATCTCCCTGCTCGTCGCATGTAGGGGGAGCCTAGTGGTAACTCATATAGCCCATACATGGCTACAATTTCTCGTTGTGATTTTTCTGAAAGCGGCGTAAAACCATACTTACTCACTCTTCATTGGCGCATGCGTCAACTATTTCAACACAGATTATTGACAGGGTATCAAAGAAACAAGACACGGGGAAAGTGGTGAGAGTGCTGATATGTTCCTACTCCAGAGTTCTTGCATTTTGAGTCGGATACTGAGGACTCGGATACGGAGGACCTAGAGGACTCGGATACGGAGGACTTGGTTACGGAGGATTTGGAAAAATAGATCTTGGATAAGGAGGACTCGGTAACTGAAGACATGGAGGATTTGAGGACTCGGATACGGAGGACCTAGAGAACTCGGATACGGAGGACTTAGAGGACTCGGATACAGAGGACTTGGTTACGGAGGATTTGGAAAAGGAGATCTTGGATAAGGAGGACTCGGTAACTGAAGACATGGAGGATTTGAGGACTCGGATACGGAGGACCTAGAGAACTCGGATACGGAGGACTTAGAGGACTCGGATACAGACGACTTGGTTACGGAGGATTTGTAAAAGGAGATCTTGGATAAGGAGGACTCGGTAACTGAAGACATGGAGGATTTGAGGACTGGGATACGGAGTACTTGGATACGGAGTATTCGGAGGACTGGGATACGGAGTACTCGGATACGGAGGACTTAGAGGACTACGATACTGAGGACTTGGTTACGGAGGATTTGTAAAAGGAGATCTTGGATAAGGAGGACTCAGTAACTGAAGACATGGAGGATTTGAGGACTGGGATACGGAGTACTTGGATACGGAGTATTCGGAGGACTGGGATACGGAGGACTCGGATACGGAGGACTTAGAGGACTCGGATACGGAGGACTTGGTTACGGAGGATTTGGAAAAAGAGATCTTGGATAAGGAGGACTCGGTAACTGAAGACATGGAGGATTTGAGGACTGGGATACGGAGTACTTGGATACGGAGAATTCGGAGGACTGGGATACGGAGTACTCGGATACGGAGGACTTAGAGGACTACGATACTGAGGACTTGGTTACGGAGGATTTGTAAAAGGAGATCTTGGATAAGGAGGACTCAGTAACTGAAGACATGGAGGATTTGTGGACTGGGATACGGAGTACTTGGATACGGAGTATTCGGAGGACTGGGATACTGAGGACTCGGATACGGAGGACTTAGAGGACTACGATACTGAGGACTTGGTTACGGAGGATTTGTAAAAGGAGATCTTGGATAAGGAGGACTCAGTAACTGAAGACATGGAGGATTTGTGGAATGGGATACGGAGTACTTGCATTTTGAGTGGGATAATGAGGACTCGGATACGGAGGACCTAGAGAACTCGGATACGGAGGACTTAGAGGACTCGGATACGGAGGACTTGGTTACGGAGGATTTGGAAAAAGAGATCTTGGATAAGGAGGACTCGGTAACTGAAGACATGGAGGATTTGAGGACTGGGATACGGAGTACTTGCATTTTGAGTCGGATACTGAGGACTCGGATACGGAGGACCTAGAGGACTCGGATACGGAGGACTTAGAGGACTCGGATACTGAGTACTTGGTTACGGAGGATTTGGAAAAAGAGATCTTGGATAAGGAGGACTCTGTAACTGAAGACATGGAGGATTTGAGGACTGGGATACGGAGTACTTGCATTTTGAGTCGGATACTGAGGACTCGGATACGGAGGACCTAGAGGACTCAGATACGGAGGACTTAGAGGACTCGGATACGGAGGACTTGGTTACGGAGGATTTGGAAAAAGAGATCTTGGATAAGGAGGACTCGGTAACTGAAGACATGGAGGATTTGAGGACTGGGATACGGAGTACTTGGATACGGAGTATTCGGAGGACTGGGATACTGAGGACTTGGATACGGAGGACTTAGAGGACTCGGATACGGAGGACTTGGTTACGGAGGATTTGGAAAAAGAGATCTTGGATAAGGAGGACTCGGTAACTGAAGACATGGAGGATTTGAGGACTTGGATACGGAGTACTTGGATACGGAGTATTCGGAGGACTGGGATACGGAGTACTCGGATACGGAGGACTTAGAGGACTACGATACTGAGTACTTGGTTACGGAGGATTTGGAAAAAGAGATCTTGGATAAGGAGGACTCTGTAACTGAAGACATGGAGGATTTGAGGACTGGGATACGGAGTACTTGGATACGGAGTATTCGGAGGACTGGGATACGGAGTACTTGGAGGACTGGGATACGGAATTCTTGGATACGGAGTATTCGGAGGACTGGGTTACGGAGTACTTGGATACGGAGTATTCGGAGAACTGGGTTACGGAGGACTCGGATACGGAGAAATCGCATACGGAGGACTTTGAGGACTTGGATACGGAGGACTCGAAAACGGATGGCTTTTCATGATTTCAGGAGTTTCAGGACTCGGTTGAGGACTTTGAAGATTCGGACGACTTGGGGGATTCGGAGGTTTGAGAAAATACAGTAGCTGAGACTATGATCGCCTTATAGATGTATTAACTCTCATTCAGCATGTTATCTACACTAGTGCTGGCATGTTTCACACACAAATTCAGATATATTTGAATACATCAGAATACAATGTATGTTCGAGGGGCGTTCAATGAGTTTTGCGGGGCACGGGTGGCCCAATCGTCTAGGGAGCCGCGATTCGCTGTGCAGAGTTGCGTCCCCTCGGCACACCAGAAACCTATTATTGTGGGTTCAAATCCCGGTTCGCCCCGATTATGTTTCTAGTTTTGTCAGCCCCATACCCGTGCTCGTGGGTTTCACCGAAGTGGTTAACGTCTTAGACATGCATCACTTCGGGCTTTCCTCCCACCCTAAGCTGAAACGCCATGATATAACTGGAATAATGTTAAAAGCGCCGTTAAATCCAACTCACTCACTGATTCACTCACTCAATAAGTTTTGCAACTTGGGCATTTGTGTTTACAGAAACAATGTCAACTTGTGGCAGGTGTGGCAGTAGTCATAACATCAGGTTGACACGTGTCATAACAAGTTCCACACACAACACTAAGTTAGATGTGGTGGCTTCATTCACCAAAGGGTGGTCACAATCATGGATTCTCTCAAACATTAACAACGCGCTGTAATCAATTTCCTTACCATGAAGGTATGCAAAGCAAAAGAAATCCATTTGTGATTTATGTGAATGTCGATTTGAACAGTTAAATCACCCACCCTACAGCCCAGACTTAGCCCCCAGTGACTATTTCCTGTTCCGGCAAATGAAATCTGCCCTACGTCTAAGACGCTTCCAGGATGACGAGAAAATAAAGGCTGCCACAGAGGCGAGGTTAGAGGGCCGTTCTGTGGATTTCTTTAAAAGTGGTATTAAAAGCTTGAAGGATAAACGGAATAAGTGTATTGAGGTGAATGGAGATTATATTGAAAAATAAAAGTGCAAAAGATATTCTGCGACTTGGTCTTATATTGAAGTTTCAAAACTTATTTATCGCCGCTCGTATGTATGTCTGTATGTATGTATGTATGTATGTATGTATGTATGTATGTATGTATGTATGTATGTATGTATGTATGTATGTATGTATGTATGTATGTATGTATGTATGTATGTATGTATGTATGTATGTATGTGTTTGTGTGTGTGTGTCTGTGTGCGTGCGTGCGTGCGTGCCTGCCTGCCTGCCTGCCTGCCTGCCTGCCTGCGTGCGTGCGTGTGCACGCACGCACCCACGCACGCACGCATTTTCGAACGACTTTGAAGACACCAGTTGAACAGCTTAAATGATGATAACAATTACTAGGTATTCAGAAGCATGACAACTGCTCCGCCGTAGTCACAACGTCAAGTGCACGGGTTCAGATATCATCGGGTCGTTAACGGGAAAAGGGTCAGTGTAAGGACGGGTGCTGCTGGCGAGTACCCTGGAGTATGGTTCTTTATATAGGCGGGAACCGAGCAATACAAACCATTTATGGTTCCAATACACTTCCCAGATATATTGCCCTACCTTAATCAGTAAACACTGAACCCGGAGATGAGCGTCATAATATATATTAGTTTCGGCATGAGTGAAGCAGAATATTTTCAATATATTAAATCTTCACTGAGCACGGAGCTTTTGAAAATGTGCGTAACAAAATACAACTGACTCGGCAACCAGAGGGTTAACTGGCTTCATTTTGGCACATGTTGATACTTGGTAACCAAAGCTCATGTGTCCTCATTAACCTAAAAGCCCTGGGGCTTCGCTTCACGCGCCAAAATATGTAAGTTGACAAGTTCCCTTTGGGCCATCAGTTGAAACACTTCCCTCCCCAGTGGCAAATCATTTAGTTTATATTGAGAGTGAGAGTTAGTGAGAGTGTGAGTGTGCGAGTTTGTAAAGCCTTCAGCTCATGTGCATAATGTTATTCGTCTATGAATGTCTTGTACATAAAGCGTCTTCATCATGCTAAAACGAACATTCGTAAAAGAACATTTCAACACACAAACACTTTCAAAGTAAACAACATCTTAACACACAAACATGCTGAAAGGAAAACATTTAAATACACAAACACGTTGAAAGTAAAACAACACTTCCATGCACAAACACGTTGAAAGTAAAACAACATTTCAATGCACAAAAGCGTTCAAAGTAGAAAAACATTTCAATACATCAAAACATTCAAAGGAAAGCAAAATTTCAAAACACAAGCTTTTTAAAAGTAACACGTTGAAAGGGAAACATCATTCCAACACACAAAGGCGTCAAAAGAACTATAACATTTCAATACACAAACACGTTAAAGGAAAAACAATATTTCAAGACACAAACACGTTCAATGCAAAACAACATTTCAACTCACAAACATGTTGAAAGCGAAACAGCATTTCAACTCACAAACATGTTGAAAGCGAAACATCATTTCAACACAGAAAGGCGTTCAAAGTACAATAACATTTCAATACACAAACACTTCCAATGTAATACAATATTTCAACACACAAACGCGATCAAAGTATTACAACATTTCAGCACACAAACGTGTTAAAAGTATAACAACATTTCAAGACACAAACGCCTTCAAATTAAAACAATATTTTAATACATCAACAAATCAAAGTAAAGCAAAATTTCAACACACACAGACCTTCAAAGTAACACAAATGTCAACACGCGTTCAAAGTGAAAAAAAAAGATTCAACACACAAACACATTAAAAGTAAAACAACATTTCAAGGCACAAACACGTTCAAATTACAAAAACACACACACACACGTTCAATGTCATACAATATTTCAAGCACAAAAAGGCGTCAAAGTAAAACATGTCAACACGCTTTCAAAATCCAAGAATTTAACACACACAGATGTTCAAAGTAAAGCTACATTTCAATCCTAAAACACGTTCAACGTAAAACAGTTCAGCACACAAACACATAAAAAGTAAAACAACATTTCAACATATAAACACGTTCAAAGTACAAAAACATTTTAACACACAAACACGTTCAATGTCATACAATAGTTCAAGCACAAAAAGGTGTCAAAGTTAAACATGTCAACACACAAATGCTTTCAAAATACAAGAATTTAACACACACAGACGTTCAGAAGTAAAGCTACATTTCAAACACGTTCAACGTAAAACAGTTCAGCACACAAACACGTTCAAAGCAAAACAACATTTAAAGACACGAACACGTTAAAAGCAAAACAACATTTCAACACACAAACATGTTGAAAGTAAAAGAACATTTTAAGACACAAACACGTTCAAAGTAAAACAACCATTCAATACACAAGAACTTTTAAAGAAGAACAACGTTTCAATACACAAACACGTTCAAAGTAAAACAACATTTCAATGAACAAACTCGTTCAAAATAAAACAACAATTCAATACACAAACACTTTCAAAGAAGAACAACATTTCCATACACACAGACATTCAAAGTAAAACATTTCAACACACAAACACGTTCAAAGTGAAAAATCATTTCAACACACACATACGTTCAAAGTGAAACATTCTTTTCAAAACACAGACATTCAAAGTAAAAGATCATTTCAAACACACAAACACGTTCAACTTAAGAGATCATTTCAACACACAAACACGTTCAATGTAAAGCAACATTTCAATCACAAATACGTTCACAGTAATACAACAGTAAAAGAAATGGTCGAACCCTTTCTATTTAGCTGCTTTTAAATTGAAAGCAAGATCATGATTTTTATGAATGTTTATTATTTGTTCTCGTCGATACATTGCGGAAATTTGCAGAAGCCGTAAATATTATTAGATTCACTCACTGGTCCACCACATCCCCACTTCCTTATTGCATGCGATGGGATCTAAATAGTTAATTGAATAATAGGTCAGCTGAAGCAACTCCATGTAGCAAATTATTGCTTGATTAATTAATTTTAAGGAAATTATATTTTAATCTATATAGTTATAAAATTTGTTTGAAAACTATATAAAACCGACAGTGTGTCACTATTTTTGATAGATAATGTTACATACTTGCATGGTCAAGTATGACGTGGGTTTGACCGCCAAGATCGATTAGGTGTGTATGATAAATGTTGCCGTAGGTTAGGAAGAATTACGAAAGGTGCGCTCAAGGAAATTAGAAAACAGGAGTGGTTTTACACGCAGCATGGTGACATGCATGTCACGTGATAACTGCACGTGTATATATTACCCTGCCAGAGATGTATCTTTCCACTTTGAAATCAAGTCATTCTTTGTCGACCCATCTACAGTCGTAGGTAAGTGAGCGTCCTAACATTCTGACCTGTCATTTGCTTATTCATTTGCACTTTTTTCTTTTAGTTCCTTTCGATTCCCGACATGGGTACAATGTGTGAAGCTCATTCTGGTGTCCCCCGCCGTGATATTGCTGGAATAATGCTAAAAGCGGCTTAAAACCATACTCACTCACTCGTTTAGTTCTCCAAAACACAACGTGATTGTGAGTGAAACCATGCTAAACAAACAATTGTTAGACGTAAAAGTTAACCAAAGTTGCTTGGCCTGATATTTGGGTTGCTAACTTTGCTTTATGCTAGCTGGATTTGATATTAATTTAAAGGTTTAAGACAGTGTGCATTAACTGTAATGATCATATTGAAGATGAAATATATGTTTTATTCAAATGTCCACTATACGATGATCTAAGATCTACATTATTTACAAGTATAACGTGACTGGAATACTGTTAAAAGCGGCGTGAAACCCAACTTACTCACTCACACACTCAAAGTATAACGGCTAAAATGTCCATCTCTCTAAACCGGTCAAACAATGAGACATGGTTTAAACATGAGGTATATGTCACTGCCAACATCTGCTTTTTAATAATACAACGCATAAAAGCTATTTCTATATGCGTAAAACATTTGTATCTGTATAAATAATCATGTTTTGTCTATCGTCTCTCATAACTTTAAATGAATTGTCCTGTATTATTATTCCTAATTTGTCCTAATTTATGCATGATATTTTATGATGTACAGCATTGAGACGAATTTAAAATATATGTCTGTCTGTCTGTCTGCGTTCAAGTCGCGTTGAACACAACTCAGCTACTCAGCCACTCTCTACAGTAAAGTACGGTTATAAGGAACTCAAAGGGACTACTAATTTTAGTTCGTTATAACCGTAGTTTGTTATAAGCATAACTACAGCATAACTACAGCAAATACTCCGGACCAAAAAAGTAAGTTCGTTATATCCGTCAGTTCGTTATAAGCGTGTTCGTTATAACCGTAGTGTACTCTATTTTAATTGACCTTGAATGAAGATGCTGGCGTGATAGCGCACTGGCTGGTTAACGTAAACCCATCGTTTTATTGCCTGCGTTTTATTACATTCTAATTTGATTTCATTCACACGGTTTTAAGAACAAGACTGAGAAATGTTTGTATATCAGATAACGATGTCTTATCAGAAATACTGATGTATTCACTTGCCATGCTGGACTGTGCCAAGGGTGTTTTCTGTATCTGTTTCTATTCTGACTTTATTCATAAATGAACTTATATCACAAATCAAACGAAACAGTGATAGATGCGTTCAATTTCATCTTAAACTATTTAAATATTCATATTCTATGCATTGGTGATATTACGACGAGACAGAGAATAACCAACCTCAATAATCTGGCGAAACAGATTCCATATGGCGTAAAAGGCAGAATGGTCATGCTAGTAGAGCATCAACCCAAGAAACCAAGATATTAGTTTGAAAGTTAGAAACTTATGTCGATAATGTAAAACCTTGAAACGTTAATTCTGCCTACCTAACACACAGGAACGGTTCATCTCTAATTGTATGTGCTAAAATGTAGTTTAGGTTTTGCCAAATCTTACAAAATATAAACAAAAGTAACAAAAAATATTAAGGGTCACGCCAATTTTGTAGGACACATATAGGTATGAAATTATATACAATATCAACATTAACAAAGAAATATTCTTAAAAACTTGGACTGTTGGAAGCGAAAGAATACACGCTATCAAGTAACAAAAATGGCGTTTTGCAAAACGGACATTCTCGAATGACGATTTAAAGGAGAAATTTACAGTTTATAACGAAATATTTTCAAGAGAATAATAAAACACAAGAAGCCATATTGACTCAATAATTGACCATAAATTCGCCTTGTCAATATGGAACTAACGTTAAAAGGAAGTTAACACGGGCTAGACACTTACGATAAAGGGAGACAATTTGAGGGGAGGTCACTCTCGTATGACATCAGTTCCGTCAAAGTGTTATGTTCACAGCAATTAAATAACATGTGTTATCTTCACTGCATTGAAATATCAATTGGAATGTTCACTGAAGTTAAAATATCCCTTTTCTCAACTTCGGAAAACTCAGTCTTTCACACTAGAGTATATACAAAATATACATATACGGTTTGATATAACCACAGTAATTCCAATTCCCGAGTTAGATTCTCAACCCGAACAGAATATGTAAAGTTCTACATGTGCTTCATGAAAATGGAATGTATTTACAATTTACGTAAATGTCAGAATCTTATGAATTAGCACACTTTACTTTTAATTAGTTGATTTCACATTCTTCTTGAAAAAGCTCGCCTTGATAATAAAATGAAATCAATGATACCAATTATTTTCCAGCAAGCCAGCACCATGAACTCCGTCATTATCTTGGTAGCATGTCTGGTGGCGGCCGCTGTCGCCGAGCCTATTGGCTACGGTAAGGGTCTTTACGGTGGATTTGGAGGATTAGGAGGAGGATTGGGATATGGTGGACTTGGAGGATACGGATTAGGCCTCGGACTTGGAGGACTTGGAGGATACGGAGGACTCGGATACGGAGGACTGGGAGGATTTGGAGGACTTGGAGGATTCGGAGGACTTGGAGGATACGGTGGACTTGGATACGGAGGACTTGGATACGGAGGACTTGGATACGGAGGTCTCGGATACGGAGGAATTGGAGGGTTTGGAGGAATCGGAGGGTTTGGAAAATATGGTAGGTGGCACTGTAAACGCCTTGATGAATTTACTGAATTTCCAAATTATGCTTACACTGTACATGTACCAGTATGTCTTACACCACAATGCAGATACATCTTCATGGCCACTTCAGATGAATACAATATAACTGTTACATGGAGTATGTTCTGCCTAAACAAGGGGGCACGGGTGGCCCAGTCGTCTAAGGCACCGCGAATCACTGTGCAGAGTTTTGTGTCCCTTGGGCACGCCAGAAACCTATGATTGTGTGTTCGAATCCCGATTCGCCCCGATTATGTTTCTAGGTTTGTCAGCACCATACCCGTGCTCGTGGGTTTCACCGAAGTAGTAAACGTCTTAGACCTGCATCACTTCGGGCTTTCCTCCCACATTAACCTGATACGCCATGATATAACTGGAATACTGTTAAACGAGGCGTTAAACTCACTCACTCACTCTGCCTAAACAATCCAATTGATCGCAGAGAAAAGAACATATTTTAACATGTAAGTCAGGTTATTCTCCCTTTGAACGTCGCTGCTCCAGACGTGGCCCAACAGATCGTCTGTCAGAGTTGCAGGTGCAGACACAATAGCTGATTGACACATATTTGACTAATCGTTCTTTTCTTTTCAGGACATTATTAAACTAACAACCTGTCGATGTTGATAAAGACAATGAACGTGCACCACCAGACACGTTTGTATATATAGCCTTCTGAATGTATGAACTGTGATGACGACGACCTTGAATAAAGCGCGCATGCAACATGAAACCTTCTAGTTCTTCCTTAAAACTTCCATTGCCTACAATAAGGTGCAGAGAGGTTCCAAGAATTATATGTTTGTTTGTGTGGGTGCTGTGTAGTGTTCCTGCAATGTTCCTGCTATACGATTGCAAACTTGTAAATAATGGAGTCTTGGCCAGACAATGCAGTGGCCGATAGTACGAGAAACGATCCATGTCACCGAGGTACTGAGACTCGCTATCAACCAATTGCAGTGAGTGAGTATGGTTTTACGCCGCTTTTAGCAATATTCCAGCAAAATCATGGCGGGTGACACCAGAAACGGGCTTCACACATTGTACCCATGTCGGGAATCGAACCCGGGTCTTCGGCGTGATGAGCGAACACTTTAACCACTAGGCTACCCGACCGCCCCACAACCAATTGCAAGTCTTCCTACCTGACTATCCAATCCATTTAGTCGTCTCGTTGGACCAAGGTTTCTGCGAACATGAAAACACCATGGGAATCCAAGCGTCACGGTCGTTATTATGCATGATACCATTCTTACTGAAACGTTGATATCAGGGTAATCATAATCATAATCATCATATCAGCAAGCTCGACACGTGAGATAACTTCTTTGAGAGCATTTAACTGATAACAAGTGTCAAAGCGAATTGGACGCTTGAAATAAAACCAAATAACTGCATATTAACTGACAACAAAAGTCATCATGGTTTGTTCCGCAGCTTAACAATACACGACCACTGTTGCATCAACATTATAATATCAAAATAATTGGAATTTAAAAAGCAAACTGCAATAGAAAAGAATCCTTTACATCCTCATTCCAAACACAGAGTTATCATAATCATCATATAATATTCCCCATGTTTACATCATATAGAACACGGGCCAACGAGAGTCAAAAGAATGATAAAACCAGATGGAAGTACAGAATAGCATTTTAACTGACAAGTAACACGGCATATTGGACGCATATTGGACCCCATAGGAGCATTTTAACTTGGTGGGTGGTGTAAGGGGCTTATGTTTCCTTGATGCTTACAACAAACGTTATTTAGGTGTGTTCCGTAGCCTCTTGTCAAAGCTTAACATAGCTTAAAATATGCGTGATATTGCTGGAATATTGCTGAAAGCGGCGTCAAACCATACTCACTCACGCATCACTGGTTCATGGGTTAACAATAACACATATTAGTGTTAGTGTGCCAAAGGAACAAGACACCGGAAAGTGGTTAGTATTGGAATTTTCACCAGTGACGATCTTTGAGATCACAAATCACTCAATTATCACTCGACGGAAATACAGCCAACCTCGGTCAGTAGCAAGGAGCGGATATAGCACACAGAGGCGCCGTAAAATACCTTGTGAAGTTTCAGGCGGGGTCCAAAAGAGCACTTCAATGAAGGAGAGGTGAGGTGAGGTGAGGTGAGGTGAGGTGAGGTGAAACTGGATTAACGCGTTTCCAGAGTATTGTCCTTCTATAGAGACGTGTGTGCCTGTACTAGTCCTCACGAATGACGGTTTTATAGTGCTAGCCGACTTAGATACCATGCCGCTAGTTTAAAATTGATACCCCACTCAGATATAGTATACTGATTCCGAGCCGACCAGTCCTTGTTTTAGCCCCCACGAACGCCAGGCAGCGTAACAACAAGTACCATAATTCTGTTAACGTCTTTTGGTATGGCGCGGCGGCTGGGAATCGAACTAGCGACCTTCTACTCTCCAGGCAGATGATCTATCCACTAGACCACGGAGGCGGTGCAATAATAAGAAAATGCCATTTAATATGTTCTTTAAAGTACTTTATTTACGTGATAATCCAACGCGTAGACGTCTGTGACCTCATACATTGTCCTTTGTCCCCCATAATGTTTTTAATTTTTAAGATTTTGAAAAAAAGTAGCCCATTTCCCTCGACCCCTTTAAGGCATTTATAAACTCAACAACAACGGTGAATAACTGTTGTGATTGTATGGAATTTCCAGATTGAACAATCATTGCAGTCAACCCTGAAAATATCAATTGAAGTCACGCCTCAAATTGTCTTTCTCTTTCAAACTGTTGCCTATCTCCGTCTGTGGTTAAATCGTTCGCTTTTCAGACCAAAGGCCCGGGTTCGATTATCACATGGGAACAATGTGTGAAGCCCATTTCTTGTGACCCCCGCCGAGATATTGCTGGAGTACAGCTAAAAGCGGCCTACTCTCCTACTATCCGTATAACTGCTGTTATATATAGATATAGATATTTTCACCATAACATGTAAAGCATTGCGGAATTTCGATAAGAAAGTGTTTTGACGTGTACTATGTGTTCCCGTGTTTTTACATTCAAGAAAATATTCCACCGTGTCCAAAGTCAGAAATGTCGTTGAGAGCGGCGTTCTTCACACCTTACATACAGGCACGCGAGGCCATGTGAAGAGATATGTCCCTTTGGCACTACAGAAACCGATGGTCGTTGGTTCGAATCCGGGTTCGCCCCGATTACATTTCTAGGTTTGTCACCAACACGTACTCGGTGGTTTTACCAAAGTGGTAAACGTCTGAAACCTGCATCGATTCAGATTTCTCTCCCACATTAAGCTGACATGTCGTGATATAACTGGAATATTGTTCAAAGCGGCGTCAACCCCCAACTCACTCATTCACTTAATTTCATAGAAGATGTTATTTCTCCCGACTGGTATATGGATCACACACACACACACACACACACACACACACACACACACACACACACACACACACACACACACACACACACACACACCAAAACACACAAAGAAACACATAAATACACACCAAAACACACAAAGAAACACATAAACTCACAAAGAAGCACACACACAAACAGACAAAGAACCACACACACACAAAGAAGCACACACATATACACACAAACACAAGGAAACACAGACATACATACACATGCATACTCACACAAACACAAACACATACACACTCACACAAACAGACATACATAAACACATACATACACACACACACAGACAGAAACACACACCAATCGTAGACACACACACATACATACACACACAAACACACAAACACACACACATACACAGGCACACACAAACACACACAGACAAACCCGATGGTCGACCCTTTCTATCCTATCCGACTGTTCCCTTTATCATCAACAATACACTCCTCAAGTCAACATGCACCTACTCCAATCCAACCCCAATAACCCCGTCCCAACCAATACAACACCCCACCCCTCCATAACCAAGTCTCTCTCTCTCTCTCTCTCTCTCTCTCTCTCTCTCTCTCTCTCTCTCTCTCTCTCTCTCACACACAAACACACACACACACACACACACACACACACACACACATTGGCGCATGTTACACTATCACAGGAGTCGTAACCTAATTAACCTGCTGCACTGGTTCTTAAAGCTCTTCCCTCATGGCGCAGTATCGGCTAATTAACAAGCCGGCGTTATCCACATGTCTTCACGAGCATGCGACAGTTAGAGTAAGCCGTGAATTATTGATGGCGAATTATTGATGACGAATAACAAATGAATTATTAATCATAAATAGACAATAAATGAGCTGCAGTTGCAATCATCATGTTTTAAATCCATTTACATCGTTATGCAAACACAATACTGTAGCCGTCGGTTGTCTTTGAAGTGAGAAAACAATAAGAGGACAAAGTTTGCCATTTCGTATCAGTACCAGATGATTTATGCGCAGATATTATCAACTGAAATATTCCGCGGTAAAAACAAAACTTTTCCCCTCAAAAATTGATATAACCACATTTTTCGAAAACTGGAATCCAAATCCGAATGAAAAAATTCCAAAAAGGGTCATCATAAATCAATATCTATAGTGTCACTGATATTTATGGTTAGATGTAAACAAAATAAATAAGTATAGTGTCACTGATATTCAAGGTTAGATGTAAACATAGTTTATGTGGTCATAATACCACACGAAAATTTAAAAAAATCAAACTTCGTTATATTGCAGGATTCATATTTTGTATGTTTGAAACACGTGTTACATTTTTGGGCATCTTCCAAGTGCAAAATTCGATAGCAAAATTTGAAAGTAATGAAAAAGAGTGTATTCCAAGATGTTCCTGCAATTCTGCGGTTAGTTACATTTTCTGCAAATCTTTCGGCCGAAACGCAGAATTCGTCTGGAACTGTCTTAAAAATACATTAATCTAAAACAGCGGGAAAGGAGAATAATCTACAAATTGAAGACAAAATATATACATGTACATGGTGGGGGTCCGGGGCCCAGTCTTCTGGGGTGCCGCAATTTGCTGTGTAGAGTTGCGTCCCTTTGTTACGCCAGAAACCTATGATTCTGGGTTCGAATTCCCGTTCGCTCCATCAAAGTGGTAAACGCATGAGACCTGCATCAATTTGGGCTTTCTTCATTAAGTTGACATAACTTGATATAACTGGAGGGGCGGTCAGGTAGCCTAGTGGTTAAAGCGTTCGCTCGTCACGCAGAAGACCCGGGTTCGATTCCCGACATGGGTACAATGTGTGAAGCCCATTTCTGGTTTCCCCCGCCGTGATATTGCTGGAATATTGCTACAAACGGCGTTAAACCTAACTCACTCACTCAAACCAAAAAGAGAAGCCTTGATTTACTACACACGACCATATGGTAAATACGAATGATTAGTTTGTTTTGTTGTTGAGTATATACCTCACTGAGATGTGTACAATGTCATGTTACCGGACATAGTTGGTTGTTTTGTTGTTTAACGCCGCACTCAGCAATATTCCAGCTATGTGCATCAACCAAGTCAGCGAGCCTGACCACCCGATCGCGTTAGTCGCCTTTCACGACAAGCTTAGTCGCCTTTTACGGCAAGCATGGGTTGCTGAAGATCTATTCTGATCCGGATCTTCACGGGTCTACCGGAGAAAGACATTTATTTCTACATTAACTTATGACATTTTAGACATTTCCAAATGATTGCGCAAACATAATGTCGAAATGGAATAAAGTTACTTATACGTAATTACATGTAACTGTATATGCCATTCTCAATTTAGAACCGACCACACGAGAAATGTTGATTCCGATCAACATCATCGCACGATTCTTGTTGTAATCGCGTCGCTTTGAAATTAATTAAGTTTATGTGACATGTCGTGTGTCAGTATCAAGTTTGTTGTCGATTAAAGTTCATACTTTGATTAACTCCTTATGAGGACAGTATATTGTTTAAATTGAATTCCATATTGTCATTGTGTAGCGTTGCATGTTAATTTAAGAGAAATACCAGTTTATAACGGCTTGGAAATCAAGAATTGCACACATGTCGAGAATAGAACACGGGTCTTGAGTGTTAGGATCAACTTATTATGACCTTTAGGTTTCCCTTCTGAGTTTTCAGAGTGGCCTCCCTTGAAACCTTATTCGGCGTCACGGCAGTCATCACTTGTTTGTAAACATAACGGTCCGTCGGTTGCGAGTTCAACTCCAAGCATGCTGGTGGTCACCTATCACAGTTGGGAGCTTTGACTGGCGGCAAGCGATAGTATAGAGAGCTCCGCGAACAGGCTATCGCTTTGAGGAGCTTGTTTGAACCTCTAAATCAACCCCCGCTCAGACGAGAGCATGATGAGGCGTTCATTAAAAAGTAATTATTTCGGAGTGTTTCCCTTTTGTGAATAAATGGTTCATATGTTGAACTCCTTTTCTGTAGGTTGAGGCTCGCAATTTGCCGTAAATTTATAGGCACCGCAAGTCGCTGCGTGGAGCTGTGTACATTTCGCTTGCCGTTGGTTGGGATAACCATATGAGTATGACTGAGTATAGTTTTACGCCGCTTTTATTAATATTCCAGCAATATCACGGTAGGGGAAACCAGAAATGGGCTTCACAAATTGTATCCATGTTGGGAATAGAACACCTCATGATATTGCTGGAATAGTGCTACACGCGGCGTAAAACCATACTCACTCACTGACTGTGTAGCTAGCTCTCGCTTTAACTCAATCACCAATGTGTTGTTGTTTGTTGTTTTACGCCGCACTCAGTAATATTCCAGCTATATGACGGCTGTCTGTAAATAATCGAGTCTGGACCAGACAATTCAGTGATTCATACCATGAGCATTGATCCACGAAATTGAGATACGATGACATGCATCAACCAAGTCAGCGAGCCTGACCACCCGATCCCGTTAGTCGCCTCTTACGACAAGCATCGTTTTTTTTTCCGGCAACAATGGGTTGCTGAAGACCTATTCTAACCTGGATCTTCACGGATCTACAGCATATGTACTCTTGCTGAAATCACCAAATCAATACGATTAACAGTTCAATCACATTTCCGCATTAAGTCACATCACCTCAAGATCATGTCATAATCTTGAAATCTGGCAGGTTGCCTAGAAATTCGTAAGGTCGTGTCGACACATAACTTGCTGGGTAGCATTCGCACACATACAATTTGCACTATCATCTAAAGATTCCTCATCAACACAAACTTCTACTGCTGATCTTTTATCTGCTGAAGTAACATGAGTAACATTTCTTGTACACTGCACACCGGATTGTGATAGTGTCACAAATTGATTTCCATTCCAGAAAGGCTTGTTTTCAAAAGTCGTTGACAATTTGTTTTCATGTGGCTCCTCAGAAGAACTGCATCACCTGGTCGAAGATGATATGGCTTAGTCTTCTTCGTCTCATCACCATCCTTTCAATTTCTACCCTGTGTCCTTGACTGAAGATTTGTTTGGCCATATTTTTTAAAGTTGACAGTTTGTCCTCTTTGTCGACTAAACATCAGCTGAGGAGGGCCGATGCCTGTCGTCGAATGAGGTTTTGTTCGAAATGGTGGCAGTTCTTGCCTCCAATCCTTACTCTGGGAATGAAATATCATTAAAGATTTAAACAAAGCTCTATTCTACCTCACCATTTGCACGACGTCAAAGAGGGACACTTATGATGATGAATCACGTTTAGAGAAAAATATTGACCCCCATTTCCTGTGAAATAAACTAAGGTTCGTTGTTTGTCTTAAGCGTACATGGAAGACAGTGTCTCGCCAACATCTGGTCGAAACATTCAATTATCCTTGCGGATGAGACAGTTCTCAAAAATACCGTCTCTAATTGTCTACAACAACCAACATTTTCTCCCCAGTTGGAGATGAGCCAAGGTCAACTGCGACATCTACCCACGGTCCGTCGGGTATCTGCGCACAAGCCATGGGTAGGCTTTACTGACTAGTTGACACTCATGACAAGCTTTACACTTGGCGTCTACATCGTTATCTTCTGAAGTAAGACGAGTTCTATGGATGAACAACTTCTTTATTACAATTAGTGCGACGTTTCGGTGTAGATCCTAACACCTTTATCAAGCAATAGATGGGGATAAAGGTGTTAGGATCTACACCGAAACGTCGCACTAATTGTAATAAAGAAGTTGTTCATCCATAGAACTCGTCTTACTTCATCACTCCAACTTCTAAATGCCACTGAAAGAAGTTATCGTTATCTTCTGCAGGCCACTGCACCTTAACACATAGACGTGCCTTGGTGACCCTTGAGATGGCCAACGCTTCGTCTCAGAGATGTCGGTACCACCAACCTACTTGTAGCTATAGTTCCTCCTAAGACCAACTGTCCAAAATAGTTGATTCATCTTGGAAGGATATGCATGCCTTGCAACTATCGTCCCATTTTCCTGAAAGAATACACTGGCGAACATGTTCCAGTTCATTTTGCTGATGCAAATTCTATTTCTTGTACAGACAGGGGGCACGGGTGGCCCAGTCGTCTAAGGCGCCGCGATTCGCTGTGCAGGGTTGCGTCCCTTGGGCACGCCAGAAGCCTATGATTGTGGGTTCGAATCCCGGTTCGTCCCGATTATGTGAGTGAGTGAGTGAGTTGGGTTTAACGCCACTTCTAACAGTATTCCAGTTATATCACGGCGTGTCAGCTTTATGTGGGATGAAAGCCCGAAATGATGCAGGTCTTAGACGTTTACCACTTCGGTGAAACCCACGAGCACGGGTATGGTGCTGACAAACCTAGAAACATAATCGGGGCGAACCGGGATTCGAACCCACAATCCTAGGTTTCTGGCGTGACCAAGGGACGCAACACTGCACAGCGAATGGCGGCTTCCTAGACGACTGGGCCACCCGTGCCCCCTTATTACTATAGAATGTCGGGGCATCCCAATATTACGGTTGAGGGAATTCCCTTTCTGCTCATTTGTATCGTCATGCACAGGACGTTTAACGAAAGTTATGCATATTCATTGTCCAAACTACCCTTTGAAACTGAAGGCCGAGAAGGAAAGAAATATCAAACGTGCAGGTTCACTCGTCTCAAAGTTTCCGCTCGCCTGTGTTATACATATTCCATGTCCTCTGGTTTCATTTCTAACTCGCATTTTTCCAAATGTGTCTTTCCGTTCTCAGGGAACTAATGTTTGAATCGGTAACTGACCATGTCATTTGAAGCAGCCGCCTTCTCCCGGACATTTTTGTTCCGGTTCGTTACAGTCAGACTGTGGCAGTTCTTCTCGCCTCCAGCTTTGATTACCAGGTGCTTTGTTTTGATCCTACCTACCCTTCATTGATTGGCTACTGATTTTCTGGGCGTGTCATGTTATGTGCATAAATTAATCAATCGCCTGATTCATGTCACGCCACAGTATGTATTCCAACACCTGGAATGTTTATGAATCTCGTCATTTTTGTCGGCTTTGATATATACAACTGTTTCTGGTTAAACTATTGTAGATATCACATATTTCATTGTCGAATGTACCTATAAGGATTTCTTTCGGTTCATGTTGGTATTATTCGAAAAAACCGATGTCAAACCTTTGTAAGAATCCGCGTATCATGCCTCAAAGAACCGAAAAGAAATACAAGACTCAAGGGATGTCAAATGAACTTGACGGTGGGGCAGCCGTGTGGCTAAAGCGTTCGCTCGTCACGCTGAGTTCGATTCCCCACATGGTTACAATGTTTGAAGCACATTTCTTATCTTCCGTTGTGATATTGCTGTGATATTGCTGAAAGACATTCTTTTTATAGAGCCGCCTCCGTGGTCTTGTGGTAGAGCGTCCATCCGGAGAGCGGAAGGTCCGGGGTTTGATCCCCGGCCGCGTCATACCAAAAGACGTTAAAAGATGGTACTTGTTGTTACCCTGTCTGGCGCTCGGCATTAAGGGGCTAAAACAAGGACTGGTCGGCTCGGAGTCAGTATACTGTGTCTGAGTGGGGTATTCATGTTAAACTGCGGCATGGTATCTCAGTGAGCTAGCACTATAAATCGGTATCAGTCCGGACTAGTACAAGCAGCCACACACAAACACGTGCATGCACGTCGCTATATAAGTGCAATAATCTTGGACGCGACGTTAAACCCAATAGAAATCAGGCCTTTTTTCAAAACTGGGGATGCTGTGGATTCTCAATAATTATTTTCAATAATTTCAGGAAAAATGATGGTCCTGTAAAGTAATGAATTGGTGTACTGACAGTACTGTGATATTTGATATCTTTCTTGTCAAGAATTTGGTACAATGAATATCAGTATGCGTTCCTTGGGACGCAATGTATTTTTGCTCTGCGTACATTCTATACACGTGTGTGTAGTGGATTCACACTTCTGGGAGGGGCGGTCGGGTAGCCTAGTGGTTAAAGCGTTCGCTCGTCACGACGAAGACCCGGGTTCGATTCCCGACATGGGTACAATGTGTGAAGCCCATTTCTGGTGTCCCTCGCCGTGATATTGCTGGAATATTGCTAAAAGCGGCGTAAATCTCACTCACTCACTCACTCATTTCTGCGTCGTGTATTACCTTGAGGAGTATATGAGATTAACAAAAATATATGCAAGTGATGAAAGCCAAATTTGTCCCGCTTCACAGAATGTTTTTTTGTGAGTTTTTTGAAAAAAAAATCCGTTATTTCTCCTTTATCCTCTATTCAATATGCACGCCAACTATATGCCTTGCTTAGCTTCATCTTAACACTGCGGTGCAGTCACGAGAGCGTTGCGTGCTTGCTCCGCGTCAAAAGTCAAGCCTTGTTAAACCCCCTGTGTGATCTTAAGGTATTTAACTCATCATGCGAGCATTTCCCCTTTTTCTCAACATGACTAGTGTTTGGATATTAATCGGTTGTTATGGCAACGATTGAGGGATTATTAGATGATAAAGACATGTCAATGAAATATCATTAAAACCTCACATCAATCGATTTCCAACCAAAACGACGGTAATTAAAACAGCCAGGAACTTACATATCGTCCGAATGATCATACCTCCAGTTGTAAACACAGCCAATAGCATTATGGTTTATCAGTGAGGAGTGGGTATTCGGGCTAAGAGCATGCTACTTTGAAGAGACTAATTTATTTCAAAAAGAACTAGGTTTTCAAGCCGATGATGTTTTTTTAATGGTATTCAACGGGAAGCAATTATCTCTTTTTGGAATTTATTCGAGACAGGTAATGAGGTGGTCCACTATCTACGAGGCTGTTTGTGTCATCGTAATCAAAACGAGGAGTGAGAGAGCGAATGGGGTCTGTGAAGGTTTTAAACTATCACCACTTGAGTAAAACCCACGAGCATTGGCATGGTGATTGATCAGGGAGCATCTGGGATTCAAACTGACGACCATAGGTTCGTTGCACGCCCAAAGGTCGAAACTTTGAGTCACCATATGTTTATTGTAACGCCACGTGTCAATTTACGAACAGTTTTGTTTGTTTGTTGTTTAGTGCCGCACTTATCCAGTGATTGACGTCATAAGCATCGATCCACGCAATTGGGATCGATGACATGCATCAACCAAGTCAGCGAGCCTGACCATCCAATCCCGTTCGCCTTTTACGACAAGCATAGTCGCCTTTAACGGCAAGCATGGATTGCTGAAATCTTATTCTACCCCGAATCTTCACGGGTCTGTTTTGTTCAAATCATGTTTCCAAGTGTATACTTTCCTTGGCCTGACAGTGCCTTAGCAAGTGTATAATCGAATCCTTTACCTTCCTCTCCTCAGAATCTGAATTTGGGTCAAACAATTGCATATGTTTAAACTCTAACACAAACTGCCCAAAGATCTCCAGAACCAGCTTGAGCTCACCAATCGCCTAGAAAATTATGCGATGTTATTATTCCAAAATATGCAAATATCTATAAGACAAAAAAAATCATAGGATCGATATTCATACGTTTTCATAGGCTGTGTAATTTATCAGATCCAATTTGATAGATGTCTCTTAACAGACATGTTTTTTATTAAAACTGTCCTAAACTATCCAAATGTGTATAATCGTGTACACAGATTTAATGACAGTCTGTGCAGAGTTGCGTCCCATAGGTGTACCAGAATCCGGGTTCCTCGTGATTATGTTCCTAGGCCAGCACAAGGGTCCGATGGCATATCTAGGAGTATTGGACACTTCAACGCCTTTTGTATCGAACTATGTATCGCATTAGTAAATAGATATATCTCACCTTAGTATCTTTTGATTTCAAAATTTAATATATCATCACGATATCGACACAAGCTTCGACCAGTTTCGATATATACTCACCGCCAAAAGAAACGCGAATACCATACATGTTGTGAGTGAGTGAGTGAAAATGGTTTTGCGCCGCTTTTAGCAATATTCCAGCAATATCACGGCAGGGGACACCAGAAATGGGCCTCACACATTGTACTCATGTCGGGATTCGAACCCGGGTCTTCAGCGTGAAGAGCGAACGTTTTAACCACTAGGCTACCTGACCGTCCATGGCTGAAGATGAATAATACGAATATGAGATTCACGTGGTTTGGTTTCATATGGCAAACTAGTGCACAATGTTTCTCAAGCAACATTTGTTTCAGTACAATGATCAGATTCAAAACTGGAAGAAAAGTACACTGCCAGAAATATATAGTTAGTGAAAAAATCTGTATCCAACCATACGAATCAGTGCATCGTTCAGCACAATAATGCAACACAAGACCCGCCCCTTCTACCTATCTGCCAACGAGGAAAAGGTATATCATTAATCGTGGCTAAATATTTTCTTTATGGAAAAACAACGCAAAACAGAATTGTTTGGTTAGCTAATCAAATGCCACGGAATCATTTGCGATTTAGACCCGTGAAGATGCAGGGGTAGTCTAAGAGACGACAAACGGGATCGGGTGGTCAGACTCGCTGACTTGGTTGATGCATGTCATCGTATCCCAATTGCATGGATCGATGCTCATGATGTCAATCACTGGATTGTCTAGTCCAGGATCGATTAGTTACTGACCGCCGTCATGTAGCTGGAATATTGCTAAGCGCGACGTTAAACAACAAACAAACAAACAAACAAAATGGAACACGTCTTGGAACTGCATCACTTCGGCCTTTCTGCGGAGTTAATCAACAAACAAACAAGCTTGCGTAATTATATAAAAGACTGTAATTGTAGATAGGAGTTCTACCTGTTTGAAATCTTTCCCAGATTGCCAATCAGCAGCAATAAATACTCCAGTTCTTAAGACTGACTGATCACTCCAGACGTAACTATAATCACGTATCTGTGGCAGTTGTTTGATGTATAATACTTCATTGTGTGATCCTTGTTTTGTACATACGAATCATATTTTGACATTTCCGCGGTAACTTAAAACAGGTCATTTTCAAACTGATGGTAGGCAATGTTTGCGTTCAGTGCACGACTCGAACTGTCTTGTGTAGGGAGTCCCATTGCTTCATGTATTAAGTCAGTCTATTGCCAATTTTAGTGAAACGTCGCATTCAGGACTATTAGGGGGTGTTTTTTGGTGTTTTTTGGTGTTTTTTTAGGTCTTTTGACAGGACTCGACCGGGGCTCGAATCAGTGACTAAATGAGACACCGTCACGGACCCGACTATAGGAAGTCAACTGTTGAACATCCATGTACATACTCGCATCTATAACTTTTTATAGTAAGACAATTTTCGAACAAACATTTACATACATGTATCAATAACTGTCTACAGTAAGACTACTGTCGAACATCCATGTACATACGTCTATTAATAACTGTCTACAGTAAGACTACTGTCAAACATCCATGTACATACGCGTATTAATAACTGTCTACAGTAAGACTACTGTCAAACATCCATGTACATACGCGTATTAATGACTGTCTACAGTAAGACTACTGTCGAACATCCATGTACATACGCGTATTAATGACTGTCTACAGCAAGACTACTGTCGAACATCCATGTACATACGCGTATTAATGACTGTCTACAGTAAGACTACTGTCGAACATCCATGTACATACGCGTATTAATGACTGTCTACAGTAAGACTACTGTCGAACATCTATGTACATACGCGTATTAATGACTGTCTACAGTAAGATTACTGTCGAACATCCATGTACATACGCGTATTAATAACTGTCTACAGTAAGACTACTGTCGAACATCCATGTACATACGTGCGTCAATCAGTATCTATATTACGACAATATTCGAACATTCATATCTATACGTGTATTGATAACTGACCGTTGTAACACATCTGTCGAACATCCATGTGTAAAATCTAAACTCTAGACGCACGTCCTGATGTATATTTGGTAGTGCCTGCATCTCGAACATATTCTATTTCCCTTCCGCGTACAACACGGTTACGTTTAAAAAAAATACATTTAATATCACCAAGTTATAATTTTCTGTTCATTTTCTCTGGCGCTTTGTATTTTCAAATGTGTGGAGTACTAAAGACTCTCACTCCATCACCAATTGACCCAGATTGATATGAAAGTACATGTTCTGCTAAATATATCCACTCGGTAGTCCTTTCCCGGATTGTCACCACGTTATCAAAAGGCAGCAATCATGTGTATCACTAGCTAAATGGATATACATTACAAAGTATCTTAAAAAGGGCACTTTGAAATTTTGTTATTCAGTAAGAGGGATTTCTTATCTCAAGAATGGCTTGCTTTCACGACATAAACATTAGCACACATACAGCTTTCTTCATTAATTAATAATGACGATATTTCGTGATTCTATTTCAAGTGGCGAGGGGTGAGTGAGTTGGGTTTAACGCCGCTTTTAACAGTATTCCAGTTATATCACGGCGTGTCAGCTTAATGTGGGAGGAAAGCCCGAAGTGATGCAGGTCTCAGACGTTTACCACTTCGGTGAAACCCACGAGCACGGGTATGGTGCTGACAAACCTAGAAACATAATTGGGGCGAACCGGGATTCAAACCCACAATCATAGGTTTCTGGCATGCCCAAGGGACGCAGCTCTGCACAGCGAATCACGTCGCCTTAGACGGCTGGCGAGGACTACGGTAAACTACGGTTATAACGAACTCAAATGGACCACTAATTTTAGCTCGTTATAACCGTTATATCGGTCAGTTCGTTATAAGCGTGTTCGTTATAACCGTAGTTTACTGTATTGTGTATGAAGCGTCTTTCCTCTTTTAAAGACAACAAACTTAAGTCTTCGTAGAATTAGATGCACATTCATGTTAGTGGGAAAATCACATCATTTGTTGATTATAAACCTTTGGTCCCAGAACAAGGTATTGTTTAACAAATGTGTCTACAAGTTACCTTATATATGTATCTACAAAATAAAGAACAAAATTCAAATGGATCAAAGAAAATCAGTTATCGTTTTTCATTATATGTAGCTACAAAAAATATAATCCAATTGGATCAAAGAGCGATTTATTTTATTCAAACATATGTATTTACAAAATGAAAAGCAAAATCCAAATGGATCAAAGGGCAAGTTATAATACTTAAAAACGCATATCTAATTAGATAAGATAGCTACGCCATAAATCGTACAGAACAATGAAGAACGAAGCGTGTGTTTTTTTCACGACAAAACATTGTTCTGTCTGATGTCATTTGTAGAGATTTGAACATGCGCTCGCAACTTGATGATGTCGTGAATTAGACGACGTTATTTTTTAGAGGGAAGTGTCTCTTGAGTTGTTCCCCATAGATGGACCTGGACAGCGCAGATAATCGCAATGGTCGAAACGTGGGAGAGATATATCGATATTGGGAGAAAGGGTTGAAGATAATCGATGTCAAGATTGTGAGAATACCATGCTTAGCCCTCCACAAAATGAAGCTTTGTTCGGGGAGTCATTATTAAATACAGTAAACTACGGTTATAACGAACTCAAAGGGACTACTAATTTTAGTTCGTTATAGCCGTAATTCGTCATAAGCATATATACAGTATAACTACAGCAAATAGTCGGGACTAAAAAGTTCGTTCGTTATATCCGTCAGTTCGTTATAAGCGTGTTCGTTATAACCGTAGTTTACTGTACGAGTAAATCAGTTTAGAAACAAACAGTATTCATCCGATAGTCCTTATAGTGATAACATATAGCAAAAACCTTAAAAAGGGCAAATTTCTACTAGTCCTTATGATACCTTTACCATTGGGCAGTTTGCAAGGTCTATAGGACTAGTGCCAATTTCTAATGCTGTAAATGTTTTTAAAGCTTGTACAATTTATTGACATCCTTACAAAGTCTTACAACATGTTGATGACATGTTGACTCGGGGCTTCACATTCATATACCGTAAAGTACGGTTATAACGAACACAAAGGGACTTCTAATTTTAGTTCGTTATAACCGTAATTCGTTATAAGCATATATACAGTATAACTACAGCAACTAGTCGGGACTGAAAAGTTCGTTCGTTATATCCGTCAGTTCGTCATAAGCGTATTCGTTATAACCGTAGTTTACTGTACGAGTAAATCAGTTTAGAAACAAACAGTATTCATCCGCTAGTCCTTTTAATGATAACATGTAGCAAAACCCTTAAAAAGGGCGAATTTCTACTAGTCCTTATGATACCTTTACCATTGGTCAGTTTGCAAGGTCTATAGGACTAGTGCCAATTTCTACCGCTGTAAATGTTTTTAAAGCTTCTATAATTTATTGACATCCTTCCAAAGTCTTACAACATGTTGATGACATGTTGACTCGGGGCTTCACATTCATATACCGTAAAGTACGGTTATAACGAACTCAAAGGGACTACTCATTTTAGTTCGTTATAACCGTAGTTCGTTATAAGCATATATACAGCATAACTACAGCAAATAGTCGGACCAAAAAGTAAGTTCGTTTTATCCTTAAGTTCGTTATAAGCGTGTTCGTTATAACCGTAGTTTACTGAATCTTATTTTACTACTGTTTTATTGTACGATAAACAGCCCCCACTCGTCCCTAATTTCTCAAATACACGTGGAGTAAACAGTTACATCACAATCATTACTTGAATCGTTCGTTGCATCCTTATATGTAGTTTATTTGTTTGTTGCTTAACTTCGAACTCAGCAATATTCCAGCTTTATGACGGTTGTCGATAAATAATCGAGCCAATAAAATCATGGCTTGATGTAGAAGAAAAGGCCGAAGTAATGCAATTTTAAGACGTGTTCCATTTTGTTTGTTTGTTTGTTTGTTTGTTGTTTAACGTCGCACTCAGCAATATTTCAGCTATATGACGACGGTCTATAAATAATCAAGTCTGGGCCAGACAGTTCAGTGAGTGACATCATGAACATCGATCTACGCATTTGGGAAACGATGACATGCATCAACCAAATCAGCGAACCTGACCACCCGATCCCGCATAGTCACCTTTTACGGCAAGCATGGGTTGCTGAAGACCTATTATAACCATGATGTTCTTTATATTTAGTCCATCTATCACCAGTGAGGATGCTGCTTTGTCCGCCTCTTAAGAGGCGACTTAATAACCTGGATGTCACCGTCGATGTCTTTCTGGTCTGGGTGTCGTTAGTTAAAGTATCAATGGGTTAGGCTCCACTATTTGCAGACCGCTGTGGTAAAACTAATCTGGATGGGAGAGACGCGAAATAAATCATGATAAAGTGAGACCTTGTTAATGTGGACCTCTTTAATCTGAACCAAAACCCGTTATCCCCAGTATTACTGTTGCAACGGTCGACATATTATTGGAAACCGTCCATACTCTGTTAAACGGGCATTTCTACCTGCCCTTCTTAATCCGTTCGGTGTTTTGCTACGTCCGGATTAACGGGGTTTTATTGTATTCGTGATTCACAGTGGGACAGACACAAGAATGTTTGAGTGTTCTGATGCGTCGCAATACTCTTTGCAGAGTTGCGTCCCTGCGGTATGCAAGGATCCGCTTTTTTGGATTCGCGATTGCGCGTGACTGAACAACTGCTTAAAGCGGTGTTGAACCAAACTCACTCACACAGGAATATAATAACCTATATAAATGAGCGGGTTATACAATAACCTGCAAAAAATAACAACATAAGCTGATAATCGAGAGTGAGTGAGTGAGTCGGGTGAACACCGCTCTGATTAGTATTCCAGTTATATCACGGCGTGTCAAATTGATGTGGGAGGAAAGCCCGAAGTAATGCAGGTCTCAGACGTTTACCACTTCGGTGAAACCCACGAGCACGGGTATGGTGCTGACAAACCTAGAAACATAATCGGGGAGGACCGGGATTCAAACCCACAATCCTAGGTTTCTGGCGTGCCCAAGGAACGCAACTCTGCACAGCGAATCGCGACGCCTTAGACGACTGGGCCACCCGTGCCCCCTATACTATACGATAAAAGTCTACATTTTGTACATTATTCTCCATACTCACGTAGTTTTAAATATAAAAAGTCAATGCAAGACAAAAACCAGCCTAGATTGTCTACCGAAACATATTCCACTTGGCGTAAAGGGCAAATAGCTGTGAAAATCATATGAATGGACAGCTGAAAATCGGTGATGACACAAGGTGTTCGCAGACCGCCTCCGTGGTCTAATGGTAGAGCGTCCGCCCGGAGAGCTGAAGGTCCGGGGTTCGATCCCCGACAGCGTCATGCCAAAAGACGTTAACAGATGGTACTTGTTGTTACCCTGTCTGGCGCTCGGCATTAAGGGGCTAAAACAAGGACTGGTCGGCTCGGAATCAGTATACTGTGTCTGAGTGGGGTATTCATGTTAAACTGCGGCATGGTATCTCAGTGAGCTAGCACTATAAAACGGCATCATTCCGGACTAGTACAAGCAGCCACACAAACACACACACGTACATGCACGTCGCTATATAAGTGCAATAATCTTGGACGCGACGTTAAACCCAATTTCACCTTACCCAAGGTGTTCGCGAAAAGGGTGAACATGTCCCGCGCTACCGGTAACACCAGACATTCATGCAATGTGCATAAAATGGTAAGTATTTATTGCCTGACGCAGCAGTGAGTGAGTGAGTATGGTTTTACGCCGCTTTTAGCAATATACCCGCAATATCACGGCGGGTGACACCAGAAATGGGCTTCACACATTGTACCCATGTCGGGAATCGAACCCGGGTCTTCGGCGTGACGAGCCAACGCTTTACCCACCGCTCCTCAGCACAGCAGTACTCCTGCCACGCGACGTCAACCCGTAAACAAACCAGACAATCAAGTGATTGATGAACTAGGGTATTCAGAGACACGAGAGTACCATTACTGATTTTGTTGAAACTGACAAGAAATGGCAAAACCTCGTTCGCTCATTGTTTTACCACTTCAAAGACAACCGACGGACATAGCAGTATGTTTACATAACGACGTGAACAGATTGAAAACATGCTGATTGTCACTATAATTCATTCATTGTTTATTTTTTATTAATAATTCATTTGTTATTCGTCACGTGCCATCAATAATTCACGGCTTGGTCTAACTGTCTCTTGCTCGTGAAGACTTGTGGATAACGCCGTCTGGTTAATTAGCCGATACTGCGCCCTGAGGGAAGAGCTTCAAGAACCAGTGCAGCAGGTTAATTAGGTTACGACTCCTGTGATAGTGTAACATGCGCCAATGTGTGTGTGTGTGTGTGTGAGAGAGAGAGAGAGAGAGAGAGAGAGAGAGAGAGAGAGAGAGAGAGAGAGATGTGTGTGTGTGTGTGTGTGTGACTTGATTATGGAGGGGTGGGGGTTTTGTAGTAGTTGGAGTGGGGTTATTTGGTTGGATTGGAGTAGGTGCATGTTGACTTGAGAAGTGTATTGTTGATGATAAAGAGAACAGTCGGATAGGATAGAAGGGGTCGACCATCGGGTATTTGGTACGGAAATCTGTGCTCAGACCTGGGGTGGTCTGTTGACTGGGGGAGTGTGGGTCGGTTACTTGATATGAAATGCTGCGGTCCGGATTAGGGTGGTCTTTTAGCGGTGGACAGGTGGGTCGGTCAGTTGGTATGGCATGCTGTGGTCAGGCCAAGGGTGGTCTGTTAGTGGTGGACGGGTGGGTCAGTCAGTTGGTATGGAATGCTGTGGTCAGGCCAAGGGTGGTCTGTTAGTGGTGGACGGGTGGGTCAGTCAGTTGGTATGGAATGCTGTGGTCAGGACTAGGGTGGTCTGTTAGTGGAGGAGAGTGGGACGGTCAGTTGGTATGGAATGCTGTGGTCAGGCCTAGAGTGGTCTGTTAGTGGTGGAGGAGGGTGGGTCGGTCAGTTGGCATGGGATGCTGTGGTCAGGACTAGGGTGGTCTGTTAGTGGTGGAAGGGTGGGTCGGTCAGTTGGTATGGAATGCAGTGGTCAGGCCTAGGGTGGTCTGTTAGTGGTGGACGGGTGGGACGGTCAGTTGGTATGGAATGCTGAGGTCAGGCCTAGGGTGGTCTGTTGGTGGGGGAGGGGTGGGTCGGTCACTTGGTATGGTATGCTGTGGTCAGGCCTAGAGTGGTGTGTTGGTGGTGGACGGGTGGGTCAGTCAGTTGGTATGGGATGCTGTGGTCAGGACTAGGGTGGTCTGTTAGTCGAGGAGAGTGGGTCGGTCAGTTGGTATGGAATGCTGTGGTCAGGACTAGGGTGGTCTATTAGTGGAGGAGAGTGGGTCGGTCAGTTGGTATGGAATGCTGTGGTCAGGACTAGGGTGGTCTGTTGATGGGGGAGGGGTGGGTCGGTCAGTTGGTATGGAATGCTGAGGTCACCTCTAAGGTGGTTTGTTGGTGAGGGAGGGGTGGGACGGTCAGTTGGTATGGAATACTGAGGTCAGGCCTAGGGTGGTCTGTTAGTGGTGGAAGGGTGGGTCGGTCAGTTGGTATGGAATGCTGAGGTCACGTCTAAGGTGGTTTGTTGGTGAGGGAGGGGTGGGTCGCTCCCACATGGAAGGCATATTGAAACATATTGAAACGGAGTCTTTATTTTGTTTAAAAAAATATTTTTTTGCTGGTATTAAATTTGTTGTATTTGTTTTCTTTTAACGTCACAATAAAAGTGACGTCATGTTGACGTGACAGATCTCGGACATTTTCAGTATGAATATTCTTTGTCATTTAAGAAAGAGTGTTGCCTCCCTAACCGTTCCAGGATGCTATGATCAGCTCCATCTATTCCCTCTCTAAATGTCAACCATCTTTAGCACACACACAGTGATATAATTGAAACACTGTTCAGGGCGGAGTTAATTCAACTAATTCAATACAAAATAACTAAGGAATAGTAAACTACAGAAATAAATGGTGTTGTTTAAATAATTGATGGCTTGAAAGGATAATGTAAGTTATTTTCATCTCTCTTGCACGACAACGAAAACAATCTTGATCACATCAGCAGATAGTTCTTAGAGCTATTTTGTCAACATACCCATTACTTACTGTTTAGTTATTATTGGAAGTTGACATTTAACCAATTCCTACATCCTGTTTCCATGGAAACAACCTGTACACGCCTGCAAGGAGTTGTGAAGTGACATGGGGTTTAACGTCGTGTTCAAGATTTTAGGATGCACGTGTGTACGGCTTCTTGTACCATTTGTTTGTTTATTTATTTGTTGTTTAACGCCGCATCCAGGAATATTCCAGCGGCAGTCTGTAAATAATCGACCAGTGATTAACATCACGAGCATCGATCCGCGCAATTGGGATACGATGACATGCATCAACCAAGTCATTGAACCTGACCACCCGATCCCGTTAGTCGCATCTTACAACAAGCATAGTCGCCTTTTACGCAAACATGGGTTACTGATGACATTTTACCCCGAATCTTCACGGGACGCTTCTTGTACTAGGCAGGATTATTCCTGCTTTTATAGTGCTAGCCTACTGAGATACTTTATCACAGCTAAACTGTCAACTCGAGGCGGTCAGTCCTTGTCAGTCATGTACACCGTGATACAAATATATCCTATATATCCCACGCAAGTCTAGAATAGTTGGAAAGTCTAGAATAATGCTTGAAGAGAGCCCCTGCACTCTTGATTTATGAGTTCTTATTGAGATAATTTAAGAACAGTTTTTCAATTTTAAAAAAGTCATTTCAGAGGCTAGATGTTAGTCTCCCGAGCGCCCTGACGTGCAATCTCTTTACCAATTATGGTGCCCATTGAACGGATATAAGAAGAAAACTTAGTTTATCACGACTGTTCCTATTTGTTTGAATTCCAATACAGCGTAAGTGTATCTCATCCATTTGATTAAACCGGAAATGATGGAAATATTTTACAACTATTTCCCAAATGAATATCAATAATTGAAGATTATGTAAATATATCAACGCTTGAATAAAGATTTGTTGGTATAATTTATTGAACACAAAATAGCTTTCACGTTGTAAACCCATACGATTGTAAACTGAATGAATTTCTGAAATGTTAGATTCGTCTCTGAAATGTTAATGGACTAAAGTGGACAGTAGAATTTGTACTACGCCAATGGGAATTTCCGAGAGTATTCAATTCCCCAGTACCCATGCATGGAACCGGTAGGGGGCGTCGACATTTCTGTTTGTTTGTTTTTGGGCACCGCACTCAGTAATATTCCCGCTGTATGACGACGGTCGGTAAATAATCGAGTCAGTACCTGACAATCCAGTTTGTTTTTGTGTTGTTCAACGCCGCGCTCAGCAATATTCCAGCCCTATGACGACGCTCGCTAAATAATCGAGTTTGGGACCAGACAATCCAGTGATTGACATCGTGATAATTGGGATACAAAGACATGCATGGACCAAGCCTGCGAACATGACCGTCCCTTACCGTTAGATCTGACCTCTAACAAGCTTGGGTGGCCGAAGGTGAACTCTAATCCGGGTCTTCACTGAGTTCGATATTGTATGACCTGGGTGATTGTGCGGCATCCTACCCCTAGCTGCTCATGCTCTTGTCAGAGTTGCGTCCCCTGGGCACGCCAGAAGCCTATGATCGTGGGTTCGAAACCCGGTTCGCCCCGATTATGTTTCTAGGTTTGTCAGCACCATACCCGTGCTTGTGGGTTTCGCCGAAATGGTAAACGTCTGAGACCTGCATCACTTCGGGCTTTCCTCCCACATTAAGCTGACACGCCGTGATATAACTGGAATACTGTTAAAAGCGGCGTTAAACCAAACTCATTGTTCGTTTATTTCACAGTCAATGTGTAAAATGTAATTCACTTAATGTACAAAATGCTTAACTTTTTCAGTCAACTGTCTGAAAAATCTGTCTACTTATTTGACATATTTACCCAAAAATTAGACCCTGTGTGTAAGGCTTAGAAACAAGCTTAGAAACAGCTTACAGAGTGAGTATGGTTTTACGCTGCTTTTAGCAATATTCTAGCAATATCTCTTCGGGGGACACCAGAAATGGGCTTCACATATTGTACCCCCCTCCTTCTCTTCCCAAAATATCAAAAATTTAAAAATCAAAAAAAAATATTTTGAAGAAGATATATAAATTTATATTACCTTTCGTGTTCGTTTAAGCCTATAAGTTTCAGTCACCGTGAGGTGAAACCTAACATACACCTGGATGGAATTCCTTGTGATAATAAACTAGAAGTAGACATATTTTCAGTATATTTGTTAAATTGCCCAAGTGATAATATTAATCATTTTACACATTGACTGTAACATGTTCACTACATCTTCCCCATCGCTGGTGAATACATACGGCCTGTGTGGCGTACAGTGTGGCAGTGACATACGACACATTTCCAGTAATCCTGAGGCATACGATGTTTACTGAGTTAAATGAGCCTTACTCCATTTATTAACGTTGTGCGAGCCGTCCCCTGTCATGACACAAACCTACAGAGCAGTGTTACATCTCTTAATGTCAAAACTTTCCTTAAAAGGGTTGCGGGTTAAACACTTGTTATAACACTTAATGTAAAATACTTTATTTTACATTGAGTGAGTGAGTGAGTGAGTGAGTGAGTATGGAAGATGATAGATTGAGTTTGGTTTTACGCCGCTTTTAGCAATATTCCAGCAATATCACGGCGGGGGACACCAGAAATGGGCTTCACACATTGTACCCATGTCGGGAATCGAAGCAGAGTCTTCGGCGTGACGAGCGAACGCTTTAGCCACTAGGCTACCCGACGGCCCCATTTTTACATTGAGGGTTGAAATGACAAATAATATGTTTATATCATATATTACTATGAATACTACTACTACTACTAATAATAATAGAACAGTCATGAAACTTCGAAGGTTTAAGTGAGTGAGTGATGTTTTACGTCGCTTTTAGCAATATTCCAGCAACATCACGGCAGGGGACACAAGAAATGGGCCTCACACATTGTACCCATGTCGGGAATCGAACCCGGGTCTTCGGCGTGACGAGCGAACGTTTTAACCACTAGGCTACCCGACTGCCCCATCTGTAAAGAGGAACCATATGATCGATACGAAAGGTTCAGTGCACATATACCAGTTCCATGGCGCTACTCTTTGTAGTTTCTCAGAAAATGCCCAAAGTTGAAGGCAAAGTAAATTCTATTGCGAATCATTGAACGGAACAGAGCAAAAATAGTAAAACCATAAAAAAATACCCAAAATGTCTGTCAATCTTCGTTCATAAGATTGTTTTCACAATAAGGGCAATATGTAAGATATTAACTCTTAGTGTAAAAAAATATTGTTTTTACATCCGGGGTTACGGATGCATTTGATTTCACTTTTGTTATATTTTTTGGATTAAGGGTTGTAACAGAGCAGACACATGGGATGCTGATCCGCGACACATTGCCCTAGGGGCAAGGTCGGTGACCGACCTTTTGATATTCGGGTTTGTGGGGGCAGGGGAACAATCACGGCTCTGCATCTCCTCTGCACTGACTGGACAAGTGTACGAATTCTGTCCTGCGGAATTCTGCGCCATTCTGCGTGTAACTTTGACGTACACGTCGATCGAGTTCATTCCAGACGTGTTCAATTTGGTTGAGATCTGGAGATCTCGACGGCCAGGGATAAACGTTGATGTTGGCATTATGCAGGTTGTCTACCGTGACACGAGCCACGTGCGGTGGAGCGTTGTTCTGTTGAAACAGCTCCCTCTGGGGTCAATGATTGAAAGTAGGTGAGGTTGAAGAATTTTATTCATGTAGCGATTTGCTCTCAAATTTCCCTGAACCACAACCAAGTCAGATCTCGTGGTGTATGTGATCCTGTGCATGGGTGGTAACTCTTGGTCGGCCGGTTGTCGGACGGTCTGCAGTGAAATTGAACTGTGTGTATCGGTCACAAATCGGTGAATGGTGCTGTGGTGGACGTTGAAGTGGCGAGCAACAGAAGACTGCGATTCCCCTCTTTGGATACGTCTTATGGAGAGTTACGAATGCAATAACTTTAACGAGCATTTTGCTTTACTGTTTTCTTCCATGGCATTATTGAACAAGTGTGAAAACAATGCCGTTTAAGACATTGCAAATACGACATTGGCTGCGTTTTGATGCACCGTTTGTCGAATATCAGGCCACCAACATCAGTCTTCACAACTTTGAACAGCACGAATGACAGAATGCAACACGAGTAGGAGATTACAATACGTTTCTTCATTTGGAATGACTTCTTCCGCGCCAAAACGTCCAGTAAGCAATATATCTGGTTACAGATTAAATCAAAATGTATTTTCTGATCAAGACATTCCACATATATATTAATCATGTGAACATATATCACGTAGGCTGTCAAGAGGCTTGCTCCGATAGATCTTGTAACAACATTGATGTTGATTCACGATGCCATTTGTGTGTGGCCAAGTCGTCTAATGCGCCGCGATTCGCTGTGCAGAGTTGCGTCCCTTGGGCACGCCAGAAACCAATGATGGTGGATTCGAATCCCGGTTCGCCACGATTATGTTCTTTGGTTTGTCAGGGCAATACGCGTACCACAAAATGGTGAACGTCTAAGACCTGCATCACTTCGGGCTTTCCTCCCACTTTAAGCTGACACACCGTGATATAACTGGAAGTGGTGTTAAAACGCAACTCACCTATTGTTTTAGGATCTGTATGACAGACAAGGCGATGGTATAAAGGTATAAAACAAGGACTGGCCGCCTCGAGTCGACTGTTAGACTTCGGCATATCTCAGTAGGCTAGCAAGATGTTATTTCATGGACGAGTGAGTGACTTTTATTTTAGTTTACAAAAGCAATCTTATGAACGATGTATTTTTCGTAGGTTTTACTGGTGATCGATCATATGGTTCCTCTTTACAGCTTGGGCGGTCCGGTAGCCTAGTGGTTAAAGCGTTCGCTCGTCACGCCGAAGACCTGAGTTCAATTCCCGACATGGGTACAATGTGTGAAGCCCATTTCTGGTGTCCCCCGTCGTGATATTGCTGGAATATTGCTACAAACGGCTTAAAACCATACTCACTCACTCACAAACTTTTCCCATTCATCTTTTAAACAAATAAATATATAGAATATGGTATAATATTTTATGTTTTTCACCATTGATTTCCAGCTCCAAGATAAAGCCACCTTTATGGTATTCAGTTCAAAGTTCTATATTACATTGTATTTTCAAGCACCTCTCATTTTTCATATTTAATGATCTATATCTGTCATGCATTCATTCACTGTCCTCCGTGGTCTAGTGGTAGAGCGTCCGCCCGGAGAGAGGAAGGTTCCGGTTTCGATCCCCGGCCGCGTCATACCAAAAGACGATTAAAGATTGTACTTGTTGTTACCCTGTCTGGCGCTCGGCATTAAGGGGCTAAAACAAGGACTGGTCGGCTCGGGGTCAGTATACTGTGTCTGAGTGGGGTATTCATGTTAAACTGCGGCATGGTATCTCAGTGAGCTAGCACTATAAACCGGCATCCGTCCGGACTAATACAAGCAGCCACACAAACACACACACGTACATGCACGTCGCTATATAAGTGCAATAATCTTGGACGCGACGTTAAACCCCATTTCACCTCACCTCATTCACTGTCTGCAAGTATATAATCTACATTTTCAACTTTATCAGGAGCAAGATGCTTGTTTAGTTTACACTCGTGATTATGTAGTGTAATCGGTTATGTCATAAAGCCATGTCAATATCAATCAGCTGATTGTTGAGCTGTGGGGATTCTGGATTAACACGTGATAATTATCACGATAAGGATGTCAGCGTTGAACAACGTATTATGTAAGTAGCCCGTCTCATATACTATTACGTCGGCACCGGTATATTCTGTGGTTAATGTTTATACAATGAGACTAGAGAAAATAACAAGCTTGATTATAAGATTTCTTTAATTTAAGTTAGTCACGGCTTGGAGATTTTTGTGAGATTCGAACTCCAGTGGATCATGATATTGGTATGACATGTGCTAACTGGCGGACCTACGCGGGAATGTGTGCGTGTGTGAGTTGGTTTAACAATTATATCATGGCGTGATGTGCGAAGAAATGGCGAAGTGATGCAGTTCTGAGACGTGTTCCCTTTTGTTTGTTTGTTTGATTGTTTGTTTGTTTGTTTGTTTAACGGCGGTCTGTTAATAATCGAGTCTGGACCAATGTCCGGTGATTGACATCATGAGCATTGATCCACGCAATTGGGATACGATGACATGCATCAACCAAGTCAGCGAGCCTGACCAACCGATCCCGTTAGTCGCCTATTACGACAAGCATAGGTTGGTGAAGAACATTTCTAACCCGGATCTTCACAGGGACCACCAGCGTTCAGACGTGATTATAATACCATTGATGCAATGGTGTATGAAGCTGTCGTCACGAACGCCGTAGAGAAGACCTATACGTTCTGGTTTCAATTTGTTTGCCAATCATAATGCTGCCTATTCCACCAGCAATAAAACAACAGCCATTCAATATTTCGCCCAGCTGTGCTCGCCGATAGAGGGCACTGTCAACAGAAAATAATGTTTCATCTGCAACGAAATTTGAGAATAATATGAAAACCACCGGAGGCATTAATATCAACGGCATTTTTCAAAGAGTTCCAATTGTTTAATGCTTGAATTGCGTATAAGCCAACCAGTGGTTGAAACAAATCTCACGTGTGGTCAATAAGTCAGCATCATGTTTATAACGTTGCTGACTTTATAATGGCGAGGAATCCGTTTATGACGCTTAGGATGTCTTTCAAGCTGCGATGAATAACAGCTCGACAGTCCCGAGCGACCGTGCGGATTGTATACTGGCGTTTGAGGGGCTCGCAATTGCAATAACCGCGTTGTTTACTGCACGGAGCAGTTCTCAGTGCAGATTTGCGAGTCTGAATTGTGGCTGCCTCACTTCGGTCTTCTCTACCACGTCAAGCCAACGCACCGTGATGGAACTGAACACTGTTTAAAGCGGCGTTAATCCAAACTCAGCAGCGGAAGAGGACGGAATCCTCGGGGTAGCATCATATATGTCATCAAGTTACACATCACCAACTTAAATGACCGCCTCCGTGGTCTAGTGGTAGAGCGTCCGCCCGGAGAGCGGAAGGTCCGGGGTTCGATCCCCGGCCGCGTCCATCCAAAAGACGTTAAAAGATGGTACTTGTTGTTTCCCTGTCTGGCGCTCGGCATTAAGTGGCTCAAACAAGGACTGGTCGGCTCGGAGTCAGTATACTGTGTCTGAGTGGGGTATTCATGTTAAACTGCGGCATGGTATCTCAGTGAGCTAGCACTATAAATCGGCGTCAGTCCGGACAAGTACAAGCAGCCACACAAACACACACACGTACATGCACGTCGCTATATAAGTGCAATAATCTTGGACGCGACGTTAAAACCCATTTCACCTCACCTCACCAACTTAACTGATACAGAAATTGTGATGTTGTACTCTGACTCAAAACTTAGTTTGTTAAAATGCGGGGAAAGAGTACTTAAAAATGCATGGTTTGACATGGTATTAGAGCACGACCACAATTTATGTAATCGCTATTCAATTCCCAAGACGTTCAACAAAATATTGAAAGTATATTCGGTGAGATATGATTTGCTAAATGTAAGTATATAAAGAGCTATTGGGCATTTCGTTTTTAATAACGAGGTAACAATTATCGAAATGAAAGTGTAATAATTCTTGGAAATATTATGGATATCTACAGAATTAGCAGTTGATGTCAAAAGTATGCGTCAGGGACAAAAAATGATGTCCGATGCAATTCTCTATTTCGACTTGTCCCATATGTTCCATTTTTCAGGTGAACGTTTGACTTGTCTTTGCATGTATTTGTGACGGGTGCCACCGGTGAAGCAGGATACGCTCCCTTTTTCGCCAATCGTGTTCAAGCTGATCATGTTTGTCTACAAATCGACCAATGGGTTATCCCAATAATACCTCCAAGAACTCACAGCCCTTTACCAACCTGGCCGAACACTGAGATCTACAAACAAACTACAGCTTGCTGTTCCACCAACCAGCAGAACAACATATGGCGACAGAACCTTCCGAAAAGCAGGTGCAACTCTATGGAATGCACTGTCCATTGATGTCAGGGGATCTGAAGATGTCAACACCTTTAGATCAAAACTCAAGACCATCCTCTTCAAAAGAGCATACGACTGAGCGCTCTTGAGCAAGCAGTATGTATGGATAGGTAGCGCCATATAAATGCTCAAATTGAATTTTAAATTTGAACACCTGGTAGTAACAGACTTTGGTAGTGATTCACACCTGTTCATGATATGCTAGTAGTCGGAATTGTACAATGCCCTCTGCTTCTAGCAGATATTTCTTACGATAATGGAAATGTTTTGGGTCGCTTTTATATACAACGCCACATGCTTCGGTGTAGGTCTGGATAGTCAAGCTGCTTTCTAAAATGATGTGCATGAGAATATCATTACTGTATTAATTGTAGAAGTGTGTGATCAGTATGAATATGATTGAATTATTCTTATATGAATCGCCATTGTATATCTACAATCGGAACACAAAGTGGGTGAAGCAACTCAAATTCAGAGGATGCATAGACCGTCATCGTTAGTTTTGATCAAACAACGCTGGTGTTCATCACATCTATTGACTTGTTATATATTAACGGATATGATAATATAAACATGGACAGGTTAGCATATGGTCATCCCTTAATCTATCAACACAACACACAAAATGTCAATAACTCGCATTTGCACTACATGCGGGATGACTTCAAAGCACTGCATATTTAAGTCAGTGATTGATGTTGTGAACGGCGAAGAGGCCGTCTGGGTAGTATGATATGCGGTCCAGCGACAGAGACGGACGAGGCGCTACATTAAGTCGCTGTTTATTAGCATACAAGGGGCACGAGTGGCCCAGTCGTCTAAGGCGCCGCGATTCGCAGTGCAGAGTTGCGTCCCTTGGGCACGCCAGAAACCTATGGTTGTGGGTTCGCAAACCCGGTTCGCCCCGATTATGTTTCTAGGTTTGTCAGCATCATGCCCGTGCTCGTGGGTTTCACCGAAGGTGGTAAACGTCCGAGACCTGCATCACTTCGGGCTTTCCTCACATACTCTCTCTCTCTTTATGTCTCTGTTCTGTCTCTCTCACATATACTCTCTCCCTCACATACACACTCTCTCTCTCTCTCTCTCTGTCTCTCTCTCTATCTCTCTGTTCTGTCTTCCCTCACTCTCCAGTCGCTCTTTCTTTCTCGCAGGGCTTGTTTAATATTTCTTTCTGGCTATTGTGTAATCCAAAGTTCTCTCTCTCTTTCTCTCTCTCTCTCTCTCTCGTCTTCCCCCGCCTCCAATCTATACAGAATGAACTCCCTGGGCAGAATCCGCGTATCAGGCCGACACATCAGTCACAATGTTGGCCAGAACAACACCTGTACGCTAAGCTGAGCCAGTAAACAGAGAATGAACTTATCACCTTGTGTATACCCTCGCTAGCCAACACATCCAGTAACTTAACAAAAATGTTACATTCCGTGTCCCCCAAAATACTTCCCCTGATAGGCGCGGTGGGAATACAAATATACCATGCTTTACTGACGGCAATTACACCTTAGCGGAGACGACCACGCTCGACATTTAACACATTAAACACATTCCAATTGACACAAAGCCAAGAATTGTAGCACAACTGTGCGTTCTCAAATGAAGAGACAGTGAAAACTTCTCGGCCGGCTTCGACAACCAATCCCACAGAACATTAACACGTGTGTGTGTCCCACAAACAAAAACTGTTCATTTCGAAGTCTATTAAACACTTCACCCCTAACAAAGATTAAAATCTCTTATGGCGGGTTTCGTTTATTTGTTCTTGTTTTATTGACTCTTTTGACTTGCTTGATTTCAGAACGGATCAATTTCCGCACCGCATTGTCTCGCTTTGTCCCATTGTGGCGAGTGGGGGTGTTGGTTTAACCCCGACAATGCTAACCTTCACCTGTGCACATAACACCAGGCGTCACTCCCTTCCCCCACCCACGTCCCTTACCCCCGGGCGCTGATAAGGGGCCACCGCCGCGGGTGGGATTAAAGGAGAGTGAAGCTAATACAGTTTTAATAATGGTTTTATGTTGTTCATCAATCGCCGTTACTCTCACTTGACACGGAATAAACGAAGCGACTAGTCGGGCCTATTTGTGGTGATGTTGTACTTTGGGTAGCATGACAATAAGCATTGTTTCCAAATTAGGCTTGTGGGATTACGCGTTATGGAAGATGTTGCGGATTAATCACGGTATGGCCCGTTTAACAGACGGACATCTTGATACAAGTCGAGGAATGTTGTTGTATCTAAACTGCCGGCAAAAGCAAATACACACTTATGTTTGATGGTGGCTAACAAACAAGAAAGGGTTATTCGATGGTGATGTATTTGATACGGGTATCATTGTTTGCTGTAACTATTTTTAGCCCAGCACCATTTTGGTAACCTTTGTTATTTTTGGGTCAAATCGACTTTTCAAGTGTTCATTTTTTTCCCTTTATATCAGAATCGCAAATATATTACAGTAAACTACGGTTATAACGAACACGCTTATAACGAACTAACGGATATAACGAACAAACTTGTTAGTCCCGACTATATGCTGTAGGTATGCTGTATATATGCTTATAACGAATTACGGTTATAACGAACTAAAATTAGTAGTCCCTTTGAGTTCGTTATAGCCGTAGTTTACTGTATATATATTTATTGACCTATCCCAATATCATCCCCTTCCCAACTGTAACTCCCCATCCTCATCCTCATCACGTGATATATATAATACAGTAAACTACGGTTATAACGAACTCTAAGGAGCTACTAATTTTAGTTCGTTATAACCGTAGTTCGTTATAAACATATGCACAGCAGTGGCTGTGACAAAAAAATAAGTTCGTCATATCCGTCAGTTCGTTATAAGCGTGTTCGTTATAAAAGTAGTTTACTGTAATTGTAATCGGGAACTGTGTTAGTTAAGCAAACGGGTGTCAATTTGAAAGAACGTCCTGTGGTGTTTGGAGAGTAAATAGAGAGAGGGTCAATGACAGGTTGATAGGAACGGGTAGAGTAGGAACATGTATTGAGAGTGTCTATATGGGAGACATACATGATCAGAGACGGTACAATGGTAAAGGTTAATGGCTGGACAGACAGCGAGAATGACAGATATAGAGAGTTTGGAGAAGATGCGAAGGCTGAGAGGGTCGCACGGAGAGACGCTGATGTACAGTTTAAAAAAGTATCCATTGGACGGACGGAAAGACAGACAGACAGAAATAGAATGGAAGGACGATAGAGACGACAGAACAGTGCGTGTTAGAGAGATAATGAGATAGAAAGAAAATGAATGAGTGAGTGAGTGAATGAGTTGGGTTTAACGCCGCTTTTAACAGTATTACAGTTATATCACGGCGTGTCAGCTTAATGTGGGAGGAAAGCCCGAAGTGATGCAGGTCTCAGGCGTTTACCACTTCAGTAAAACCCACGAGCACGGGTATGGTGCTGACAAACCTAGAAACATAATCGGCAAAATGAATGAGAGAGAAACATACACAGCAATAGGTATACACGCGAGAGAGAGAGAGAGAGAGAGAGAGAGGGAGACAGGGAGAGAGAAGGGGAAGAGAGAATAGAGAGATAAAGAGGGTATGGAGGGAGAGACACAGAGAGAGAGAGAGAAGAGACACAGAGAGAGAGTCAGAGAGAAATTTAGGAAGAGAATGAGAACTTTAGATGACACAATAGCGAGATAGAACTATTCAACAAGCGCTGCGAGAAGGAAAGTGACGGGGAGAGAGAGGGAAGACAGAAGAGAGAGATAAAAAGAGAGAGAGTGAGAGAGAGAGTGAATGTGAGGGAGAGAGAGAGGGAGAGAGAGAGTGTGTATGTGAAATAGAGAGAGTGTGTATGTTAGAGAGAGAGTATATGTGAGAGAGACAGAACAGAGAGACAGAGTGTATGGGAGTGTGAGAGAGAGTATATGTGAGAGAGTGTATGTAAGAGTGACAGAACAGAGAGATAGTATGTGTATGAGAGAGAGAGAGAGAGAGAGAGATCGTCGCAATGTACACACTAATCACAATACCAGAAAATTACAAAATAAAATCGATACCTTTCATGTCTTGCAACAAGCATAGCAAACATGACACGCTTCAAATACACGTCCACAAAATTAGGTTCATTGTGACATTACACCCTCTTAGATAGATTATGATTTCATTTCCGTATTCTCAATCGAAATATGTAAACATGCAGTTATGATGTTTATTAATGAAGACCACTGAACTCAACACGGAAACATCCTCATCCATCACCGCTCACTCACCCCCCCCCCCCCCCCCCCCCCCCCCCGGCCCGGGCATTCGTTATTGCAATGCAAAATGCGTTGAATACAGTTTGTCAGAAAGAGAACATTTAGATGCAGGCTCATTATTGTTGATAACTGCTTATGAATGATTACTTTAATAGCCCTGTTATAAAATGATTGCGCTTGGGCTTTCTGTTCAAACAGATTTGCATATTAATTTGTAATGGCTGAATCAACCTCAGGGATATGTTTTCTCTTGGCTACGAAATTGTTTATTTAAATTTCCCAACGTTTCATATTTGTAAGCCTCAAATCGATAACTATGGGTCTAATTACTGTTCTTATCGGTATTTGATGATCTTGAGATTATTAACATGACTCTGAATACCGTGTAGTTTAGAAATGCTATTTCATTTCACTCCCGTGTATTCACATTGATTGTGCAATAAGATCTAGCTAAATAAAAACATCTCTACACTCTCATATCAAACAGCTCAAAATATCTGACCTAACTCTCTTCTCTAAGCGTTTATCGAGAAATGGAATAGCCGCGTACAAAAACGGTCTGTTCGATTTTATTTACCTGTTGACTCGGTAAACTCCGCAATGTTTACGTCGCTGCACGGAGCTCGGCGGAAGCAGACGACAGCGGAGCGAGGGCTGGAGAGTGTCGCCTCCTGTTGAGCTGAACAGTTGTTAGTGCAGCCAACAGATTGGTCGCGTTGAGAACCCGCTGAGAATTGTAGCTGGATAGATCGCGGTACTTTTGGATTCGTGCTTCTCAATTCAGGATGTCTTCGCTTATTGGAAATATAGCAACTTGTGCCTTTCTAATGACGGTCTACACATCGATGGTGGCAGGTAAGGCCGTTTATTTGTGATGAAGTGAATATGGAAGCTTCTTGTTCGTTTTTGTGTGAATTGCTGGCGTTTGTAGTTTGTTTTTGCCACAGACTCGTTCCTAATATCTGACAGTGATAAATGACGCTAAACTTTGAATTTACTTTTGTGGCTTTCTGTATAACTTTGCATGAGATGAACAATAATTTTGTGACTGGTGATAAAAACAGTGCGTCAATCACTGCTCAGTGAACTATTGTTTGAGACGTCATATGAATATTTTAAATTTGAGTGAATATTTATGATTAAAGCAGTGCATCATCAAGTGTAATCTGAATTGGTTACATTGTAATTGGTTACTCTGCTTATTGGTTACACTGACGGATGCCACCGGCGGGCCAGAAACGCTTACATTTCCGCGACACCTCGATCACTATATGATAGTGATTCAAAAACACATGGTTATAATACTGTTTAAATGGACTGTGAATTTAGCCGACAATTTTTATGATTATGGAAAGAGTTTTATAAATTCAGGTTTTAGGTTTCATCGTTTTAGCGATGGAAGTAATTAGGATTATGGACACAAAGTACGGCGCACATTTTGTGTGTGTGTTTTCCTCTGTGTGTGTACGTTTATAACAATCACCTGATGATAGGTGATGCGACAAACTAGCACAGGTAGATGAGTGACAATTGTTCTGTAAAAACTCTGTCTATAACTCAATGTATTATAATGACAGGGGGTCATTGTTTCGTCATGGAAACATTATGAAGTATGTATTTACACTTTAAATCAAGGACGGTAAGACAGTTATAGTAATGTGTGTGGTATCACATAAAATCCTCAGTGCCTGCAACGCCGTGGAGCTTTGCGAAAGCCTAATTTACCAAAAGCATCACACAACAGTATTACTTCTTGAACGTTATGTGTGGTTGGTATGAGACAGTATATAAGGGAAATATACGAGGCATCACACAACAGTATTACTTCTTGAAAGTTATGTGTGGTTGGTATAAGACAGTATATAAGGGAAATATGCAAGGCATCACACAACAGTATTACTTCTTGAAAGTTATGTGTGGTTGGTATAAGACAGTATATAAGGGAAATATGCAAGGCATCACACAACAGTATTACTTCTTGAAAGTTATGTGTGGTTGGTATAAGACAGTATATAAGGGAAATATGCAAGGCATCACACAACAGTATTACTTCTTGAAAGTTATGTGTGGTTGGTATAAGAAAGTATATAAGGGAAATATGCAAGGCATCACACAACAGTATTACTTCTTGAAAGTTATGTGTGGTTGGCATAAGACAGTATATAAGGGAAATATGCAAGGCATCACACAACAGTATTACTTCTTGAAAGTTATGTGTGGTTGGTATAAGACAGTATATAAGGGAAATATGCAAGGCATCACACAACAGTATTACTTCTTGAAAGTTATGTGTGGTTGGTATAAGACAGTATATAAGGGAAATATACAAGGCATCAAACTAGCTTACAGTACTTTAGTGTTATTACACATAGGAAGTTCTACATGTCCTTCATCATTTGAAGCAAACACAGCGTGTCTTACTGCAGCATATAGAACCTAGAAGCCTTACATTTCATGATATGGTTCAAACATGGAACGTGTCAAACAGTTTTAATGCAATTATATATCTTCATGAAAGTTCCACATGGAAAGTATATGTCTTACCCTACATGATAGAACACAAACATGGAACGTGTCAAACAGTTTTAATGCAATTATATTTCTACATGGAAGTTCCAAATGGAAAGTATATGTCTTACCTTACATGTTATAAATCAAACATGGAACGTGTCAAACAGTTTTAATGCAGTTATATTACTTCATGAACGTTCCACATGGAAAGTATATGTCTTACCTTACATGATATAACACAAACAGAACGTGTCAAACAGTTTTAATGCAGTTATATTACTTCATGAAAGTTCCACATGGAAAGTGTATGTCTTACCTTACATGATAGAACTCAAACAGAACGTGTCAAACAGTTTTAATGCATTTATATTACTTCATGAAAGTTCCACATGGAAAGTATATGTCTTACCTTACCTGATTTAAATCAAACATGGAAGGTGTCAAACAGTTTTAATGCAGTTATATTGCTTCATGAAAGTTCCACATGGAAAGTATATGTCTTACCTTACATGATATAACACAAACAGAACGTGCCAAACAGTTTTAATGCATTTATATTACTTCATAAAAGTTCCACATGGAAAGTGTATGTCTTACCTTACATGTTATAAATCAAACATGGAACGTGTCAAACAGTTTTAATGCAATTATATTTCTACATGGAAGTTCCACATGGAAAGCATATGTCTTACCTTACATGTTATAAATCAAACATGGAACGTGTCAAACAGTTTTAATGCAATTATATTTCTACATGGAAGTTCCACATGGAAAGTATATGTCTTACCTTACATGATATAACTCAAACAGAACGTGTCAAACAGTTTTAATGCAGTTATATTACTTCATGAAAGTTCCACATGGAAAGTATAAGTGTTACCTTACATGATATAATTCAAACATAGAACGTGTCAAACAGTTTTAATGCAGTTATATTGCTTCATGAAAGTTCAATATGCGAAGTAAAAGTCTTACGTTATATATTAAGCTTACACACAACGTGTCAATTTAATTCAACGTGATACTTGCTTAGCACTCGCAAAAATTCCAGTGTTATTAGTGACTAGAAATGTTCTTATTTGTGAGCGCAGCCGTACCTTTACCAGGAAATTAAACAAAGCATCCAATTGTTTCCCAGCACATAATATCAGTCTAATTAATGTTTAATGAATGTTTCTACTAGTGTTGGTTGGTTGGTTTGTTGTTTAACGCCGCACTCAGCAATATTCCAGCTATATGACGGCGGTCTGTAAATAATCGAGTCTGGACCAGACAATCCAGTGATTGATATCATGAGCATCAATCCACGTAATTGGAATACGATGACATGCATCGACCAAGTCAGCGAGCCTGACCACCCGATCCCGTTAGTCGGATCTTACGATAAGCATAGTCGCCTTTTACAGCAAGCATAGGTTGATGTAGACCTATTCTACCCCGGAATCTTCACGGTTCTGTATAGTCAGGTAATGAATGTGTCGTGTCGGTATCGGTAATTATAAACCTATCCAGGGTATCGAGTATATACTACCGACCACAGGTCTCAGCAAGAGCATTGTTCTTGAACACAAAACACACAACATCACTCCCAACGGAATAATTATACAACAGAAGTGACCCTAAATATGAAAGACAGTTGAAAAACCGCCGGGCAAACGAAAGTATACGCTTGAAAACTGAATTTGGCTAAAATCTTATCAAAAACGTTAACAGGCTGAAATAACTGCAACCTAAGGTCTAAACCACATCTATGATACCCGTATCAAATACATCCCCATCGAATAAACATGTCTTGTATGTTTCATTTCCACCACAAAACATGGGTGTATACAGTAAACTACGTTTATAACGAACACGCTTATAACGAACTGACGGATATAACGAAGTTTATAACGAACACGCTTATAACGAACTGACGGATATAACGAAGTTTATAACGAACACGCTTATAACGAACTGACGGATATAACGAAGTTTATAACGAACACGCTTATAACGAACTGACGGATATAACGAAGTTTATAACGAACACGCTTATAACGAACTGACGGATATAACGAAGTTTATAACGAACACGCTTATAACGAACTGACGGATATAACGAAGTTTATAACGAACACGCTTATAACGAACAGACGGATATAACGAAGTTTATAACGAACACGCTTATAACGAACTGACGGATATAACGAAGTTTATAACGAACACGCTTATAACGAACTGACGGATATAACGAAGTTTATAACGAACACGCTTATAACGAACTGACGGATATAACGAACTTACTTTTTTGTCCCGACTATTTGCTGTAGTTATTCTGTATATATGCTTATAACGAACGACGGTTATAACGAACTAAAATTAGTGGTCCCGTTGAGTTCGTTATAACCGTAGTTTACTGTACTTCCTTTTGCCAGGCTGTTTAATATAACATCGAATTACTTTAATGAACGCGTAATACATAGCATCTCTCACCACGAAATATTTATACTGGTAACTCTGACCTTTTGAGGAAAGAAAGTTAATAGTTACAGAATGGATGTCCGATCAACGATAACATCACTTGCTCTGACACATTAGCACAAGCTGCCAAACAGATTTCCCAGCACGGGAGCAATTCATCGTTACCCGTGTTGGCAATGAACGCGTAATAGTGAGACAATATTGGTTTGATGTTCAATATGATTACTGGTTGTCCAACTATATGGGCGTGTGATGAAATCAGACCGCCATTTCTGGCGGCCGGTTTCCGTTTGTTTAGCAGGTTACGACATGACAATGCAATCAGTACACGAGCAACCTTAGTAATGGGAACAGAGTAACAGTCGGGTGTCGTTTTGTTCACCTCGCATTTAAATGAAAGAAAAACACACCGATCAATCGCTTTTGCTTTGCTCCTTCTTTATAATTGGTTTTTCATTTGAACCACGAAAAGTATTGCGATGCCTCACTGTGCCATGGATTATCACATATATGTAACGTGAGGTGAGGTGAAATGGGGTTTAACGTATTATTTCACGTATTTTGCGACGTGCATGGATGTGGCTGCTTGTTCTAGTCCGGACTGATGCCGATTTATAGTGCTAGCCCACTGAGATACCAGTTTTACATGAATACCCCACTCAGACACAGAATACTGACTCTGAGCTGAACAGACCTTATTTTATCCCCCTAAGGCGAGCGCCAGACAGGGTAACAACAAGTACCATGTTTTTGGTACGACGCGGGCGGGGATCGAAACCCGGACTTTCCTCCCATTTTAAGCTGACACGCCGTGATATAACTGTTATACTGTTAAAAGAGATGTTAAACCCAACTCACTCACTCACTAATTTTCTTGATTAACACATTTCTAGATAATCGAGTCATATAATACGCGTCTGTAACCTGGGTGTCCAGATTATTGGTGTCCTTTGTACACAGGGTCATTACTAAGATGGCGCAAAGTAAGCCGTCATCATATCAAGCGATTTAGAAAAACATGAGACCTAGCTCGAGCATGGAAAGTTCTGATCAATTCATTCGCTTATTTATACGCGAGTCCACAAACTGAGTTCAGAATTGATTTCTGAAAAGTTTTGGTAATTATGGAAGAGTCTAAGTGCCACATTCTAAAAACATCTATGTAGATGTGAACAGTATCATCTCCTTAGATGAAAGTAACTTCCATAGATATTCGATTAAAAAGGAGTTATCTTTTTGCATGTGAACGAGCCAGAGAGTGCGATCTCGAATGTCACATTTACCGTGTTTATAGATATAAGCGCTATGTTTTTGAAAACTAGTTCAAAACAATCGCTGGTAATTAAAAACCCGTTCCCATTTGTGGGAATACAAATAAAAAAAGTGCCGCAGAATACCAGATCATTACGCTCGGATGAGGACCTGTTTGCGTATCAGTTATAACTGTCATCTGCCTGCATTAAAAACTATAAAGGAGCGCTAACGCCAGGCATAAAGTTGCAAAGCTTGGGTTGAAATAGCAGAGTCGAAGGGTTCTCGGCATTCGTGGGTTGAAACAAAGCTTGAAATATCATACAGAATATGAAAAGACACCGACATATATGTGAACATTAGAACATTGATAACGCATACATAGATCTAAAGATTCAGTGTCAATTTATGATCTATATGTAGTTTCTTTCCCGCTAAAAGTCATACTTAAAAGGTCTTCAGTTGGTATGATTTTGCTGTCACCCGAACTGACGTATATAAGAGTGTTCTAGGGAAATATTTTCTAAGTCTATCTATCGCCGATATGATGCAGCGGGTCCAGGGAGCATAGACATAATGCTCCATTCACAAACATATCATAGATACGGGACTCGTGAAGATCCTGGTTAGAATAGGTTTTCAGCAACCCATGCTTGCCGTAAAAGGCGACTAAGCTGGTCGTAAGAGGCGACTAACGGGATCGGGTGGTCAGGCTTGCTGACTTGGTTGATGCGTGTCATCGTATCCCAATTGCGTGGGTCGATGCTCATGATGTCAATCACTGGATTGTCTGGACCAGACACGATTATTTACAGACCGCCGTCCTATAGCTGGAATATTGCTGAGTGGGGCGATGAGCAACAAACCAACCTACATAGATACCGGGCATTGTATATGAAGCGGAAAGGGAATTAATTCCCATTTTGCGGCATGTCGCAAGTTGTACCACAACGTTGTTTACGCTATGACATCGCTGCATTCTAACACGTACATGAGTCACTCTAATGTCATTGATGTCTACTTTATGATTAACAATATCGTATAGTCCTGACCGTGGTAGGGCAAGCCTTGTGGTTGCAGCATTCTTGCTAAAGATATATGTGTTCATCTTCATGCTAAATATTTGAGTGTATATCTTCACGCTGAAAACTTATGTGTATATCTTCACGATAGAGATTTACGTGTATGTATTAACGCTAAAGAATTATGTGTATATCTTAACGCTAAAGAATTATGTGTATATCTTAACGCTAAAGAATTATATGAATATCTTCCCGCTGAAGATTGATGTGTATATCTTAACGCTAAAGACTTACGTGTATGTATTAACGCTAAAAGATTTACGTGTATGTATTTACGCTAAAGAATTATGTGTATATCTTAACGCTAAAGATTTACGTGTATGTATTAACGCTAAAGAATTATGTGTATATCTTAACGCTAAAGATTTACGTGTATGTATTAACGCTAAAGAATTATGTGTATATCCTTAACGCTAAAGATTTACGTGTATGTATTAACGCTAAAGAATTATGTGTATATCTTAACGCTAAAGATTTACGTGTATGTATTAACGCTAAAGAATTATGTGTATATCTTAACACTAAAGAATTATATGAATATCTTCCCGCTGAAGATTGATGTGTATATCTTAAAGCTAAAGATATGAATATCTCCACGCTAAAGGTTAATATGGAGATCCTAACGCCTTTTGTATATATCTTAATGCTAAAGATTTAAGTGTATATCTTAACGCTGAAGAGTTATATGATTATCTTACCGCTGAAGATTTATGTGGAGATCCTAACCCCTAAGATTTATGTGTATATCTTAACGATAAAAATTTATGTGAATATCGTAATGCTAAACATTTATGTGAATATCTTAATGCTAAATATTTATGTGAATACCTTAACGCTAAACATATATGTGTATATCTTAATGCTAACGATTTATGTGTACATCTTAACGATAAAGATTTATGTGAATATCTTAATGCTAAATATTTATGTGAAGATCTTAATACTAAAAAAACATGTGAATATTCATAGACTGACTACTTCTGCCGCTTTCTCCGGAATTACGGAGTCCCATAGTGACTGAGCTCCAGACTAACGCTATCCTCGGCGCCGAATGGTAGTCACAATTTAGACAAAAAAATGTAGATATGCTTTATAAAGTATCTCTCTTGCAATATTAACAAGTATTTCGACAGCGCTGTGAAAATGGTAAATTGATCCATTACGTGAAGTACTTTGTTCTACATATTTGGCTTGTTGAAGTACACGATACCAAAGGAGACCCTAGCAACAAGATGAATCAGGTTGTTTCTCGCTGTGTTTCAGTTGATATTGTCAATATTAAACCTCTGTATGTAGTACGATGTTGTCGCTTAATTTACAAGTATGCGATAGAAGATGTTATAACTGCCAGCCCGCCTTTGAAGTGGCCGCTCTTTGTCATGCGAGTAGCACTCTGTTGCCAAATTCCGATATCCAATACAAAGGTATAGATTACATTTGACTGCTCTGGGAATCAATACTGAACAGGTCTCTGCCTCAATTGTATGTCTAGATTTGTGTCTTTGATTTGTCTCAAGACCATTTTCGATTTCATCATACAGCTCTTAAAGAAACACTCCATGTTTGTTCACTGTCTTCAAGTAAATTGCGGTTACGCAGTGCAGTCTAACACTGATGCCTTGCCCGGACATATTACTTGTTTGTCTCGATCAATTGCCTATGCCGTTCCCCATCTCTGTCAGTTCCATATCTCTGTCATCCATATCTCTGTCAGTTCCATATCTCTGTCAGTTGCCCCTCTCTGTCAGTTGCCACTCTCTGTCAGTTGCCACTCTCTGTCAGTTGCCGCTCTCTGTCAGTTGCCGCTCTCTGTCAGTTGCCCCTCTCTGTCAGTTGCCAGCCTCTGTCAGCCGCCACTCTCTGTCAGTTGCCCCTCTCTGTCAGTTGCCTCTCTCTGTCAGTTGCCACTCTCTGTCAGTTGCCAGCCTCTGTCAGCCGCCACTCTCTGTCAGTTGCCACTCTCTGTCAGTTGCCGCTCTCTGTCAGTTGCCACTCTCTGTCAGTTGTCCCTCTCTGTCAGTTGCCACTCTCTGTCAGTTGCCGCTCTCTGTCAGTTGTCCCTCTCTGTCAGTTGTCCCTCTCTGTCAGTTGCCCCTCTCTGTCAGTTGCCGCTCTCTGTCAGTTGCCGCTCTCTGTCAGTTGCCGCTCTCTGTCAGTTGCCGCTCTCTGTCAGTTGCACCTCTCTGTCAGCCGCCACTCTCTGTCAGTTGCCACACTCTTTCAATTGCCAGTCTCTGTCAGTTGCCAGTCTCTGTCAGTTGCCACTCTCTGTCAGTTGCCGCTCTCTGTCAGTTGCCCGTATCTATCAGTTGCCACTCTGTCATTTACTGCTCTCTGTCAGTTGCCAGTCTCTGTCAGTTGCCTTTCTCTGTCAGTTGCCGCTCTCTGTCAGTTGCCGCTCTCTGTCAGTTGCCCGTATCTATCAGTTGCCACTCTGTCATTTACTGCTCTCTGTCAGTTGCCACTCTCTGTCAGTTGCCGCTCTCTGTCAGCCGCCACTCTCTGTCAGTTGCCACACTCTGTCAATTGCCAGTCTCTGTCAGTTGCCTCTCTCTGTCAGTTGCCGCTCTCTGTCAGTTGCCGCTCTCTGTCAGTTGCCACTCTCTGTCAGCCGCCACTCTCTGTCAGTTGCCACACTCTGTCAATTGCCAGTCTCTGTCAGTTGCCTCTCTCTGTCAGTTGCCGCTCTCTGTCAGTTGCCCGTATCTATCAGTTGCCACTCTGTCATTTACTGCTCTCTGTCAGTTGCCAGTCTCTATTAGTTGCCGCTCTCTGTCAGTTGCCGCTCTCTGTCAGTTGCCACTCTCTGTCAGTTGCCACTCTCTGTCAGTTGCCACACTCTGTGTCAGTTGTCCTCTCTGTCAGTTGCCACACTCTGTGTCAGTTGCCGCTCTCTGTCAGTTGTCCTCTCTGTCAGTTGCCACACTCTGTGTCAGTTGCCGCTCTCTGTCAGTTGCCACTCTTTGTCAGTTGCCGCTCTCTGTCAGTTGCCACTCTGTCAGTTCCCACTCTCTGTCAGTTCCCGCTCTCTGTCAGTTGCCTCTCTCTGTCAGTTGCCACTCTCTGTCAGTTACCACTCCCTGCCAGTTGCCACTCTCTGTCAGTTGCCTCTCTCTGTCAGTTGCCCCTCTCTGTCAGTTGCCGCTGGCTGTCAGTTGCCGCTCTCTGTCAGTTGCCCGTATCTATCAGTTGCCACTCTGTCATTTACTGCTCTCTGTCAGTTGCCACTCTCTGTCAGTTGCCGCTCTCTGTCAGTTGCCAGTCTCTGTCAGCCGCCACTCTCTGTCAGTTGCCACTCTCTGTCAGCCGCCACTCTCTGTCAGTTGCCACACTCTGTGTCAGTTGCCGCTCTCTGTCAGTTGCCACTCTTTGTCAGTTGCCGCTCTCTGTCAGTTGCCACTCTGTCAGTTCCCACTCTCTGTCAGTTCCCGCTCTCTGTCAGTTGCCTTTCTCTGTCAGTTGCCACTCTCTGTCAGTTACCACTCCCTGCCAGTTGCCGCTCTCTGTCAGTTGCCTCTCTCTGTCAGTTGCCACTCTCTGTCAGTTGCCGCTGGCTGTCAGTTGCCGCTCTCTGTCAGTTGCCCGTATCTATCAGTTGCCACTCTGTCATTTACTGCTCTCTGTCAGTTGCCACTCTCTGTCAGTTGCCACTCTCTGTCAGTTGTCCTCTCTGTCAGCCGCCACTCTCTGTCAGTTGCCTCTCTCTGTCAGTTACCTCTCTCTGTCAGTTGCCACTCTCTGTCAGTTGCCAGTCTCCGCCAGGTTCCCATCTCTCTTCCGACCAACTTGTCTCTCGAACTGTACATGGCATTCCATAGAAATTAATCAATACACATTGTGCAACTGCCATTTCTCTACGTGTCATTAACATAATAAGTTTAGGCACGAATAAATCATTCACATTTCTATTGTACATTCAATTATTATTCAACAATCCAAAACTGCAAACTGCAGCATGTACGCACAACATTTCCGTCGTAAATCACAATTTAAAAATCGTCCCCCCCAATTTTTTTTTTTAAATGGTATATCAACATTAGATAATTACATGCAAATTTACTTTGTATCCAGCACGTGCACCCAATCAACGTGTAATAAATAACATCTTACTTATGCAGATTAAAGTAAGGTCAGATATTCTTATGAAATGTCGAAGATAAGTAGGCAAATGTCGGAAAATACATGGATGAAAGTTCACAGTTACATTTCCTGTTGTATGAGAGCTTCGCACAGCTGCATCCCTGCATAGTCAGCAAGTGATATATTTAGAAGTCGTCAATTCTCGTCCTTTTGTGTTTTGGTATCAATTTTTGTTGATATTACCGTCTAAAACGGTATAAGAGAATTCGTGTAAAACTTCCCCTGAATTTCACATTTTGTGTTTTGCCAGTATCTATTTAGAGCTAACAAAAAAGGCACTTTGGTACATCTGCATTTGAGTTCTGCTTTTTCTGTCGTGACTGTGTGTTTTTATAAAGATATGACTACTTCTGCCTCGTCTTATGCGTGTGAATGACGTCCTTCGTGCGTCAATATCTCTCTTTTATATACGGCATATCACTTTAAATTTCATTATGTTTACTTTTAATCCGAGCTGTTATAATCGGACAATTATTTTTTGGATAAAACTGGGAAATTGTACAGAAAATAGAACGGAATGTCCATTGTCATATTAATTAATAACAGTTGGAAAAGAATTATATTTATAAAACATTCGAAACAAAGACAGCACAGGAATCATTTTCTGTTATAACACGCTAGGGTGTATATATTTAGTCGACTAAAAAATCTTCAGTCATTTGGTCTTTTTCCCTGGTTGATATCTTGACATTGAGGTGTCGGACGATAATGAAATATTTACCAAAGCTTGTCATTGTGTTGCGATGTAAAAGAAGCATCGTATTGGCGGCTATTTCTGTTGTCGTGTCATTAATCTTTGATAAGATTGCTGCTTGAGTTTCCATGTTATGAGGACGTATATCAAGATAAAAGATAAATACGTTGTTTCTTGCATAACTAACTTAGACGGCGAGATAAGAAACGCCCGCGTTGCGTAAGGCGATGATCAAGGGACAGCGTTGCTGTGCAAACATGTGACCATGTTTGAATAAAGCGGTGTTTCATTCGGATACTAAGATATGTGTGATAGTGCTTTGTTAGTGTGCCTTGCATTCGTTACCAACTCGTGTTATTCCGGGACAAGCCTAATAGCGACTCGTGCTCCTCTCGTGGCCATGTTTTGCGACCGGGTTCCGTCTTAGCGCAAACGGGCATAACTAAATAAATTGTCAACTCATTGCGTAATGATTCACGCACATTTCCCATAGGTCATATATATTCCAGATGCTATTTAAGACACATCGGGACTTAAGGTATTATAAAGTATGATTGAACACATTTAACTGTGTCTTGGGTATATTTTTAGATGCAAGACATATGGAAAATCAAAAATTACATCTGAGGCATTCTTTGACGAAGAACTTGAAACCATACGCGCATTTGGATTGGTTTGTCGTATTTTCGCACATACTATTCATCGATAGGGGGACGAGTCTTCTTGTAGGTTACGGAAAGGGGCGCGTGGTGACGAATGTATGCCTTGGTGGATCCAGAGGGGGTGGGGCGGTGGGCGTGGTCAAGAGGGTCCGGATCACGACCTTACTGCCAACAACGTACTACATTTGCTTCGGAAAAGTTTTGTTTGTTTCTAACACTTTTCAAAAAAAAAATGTGGTTAGAAACAAACATAACTTTTCAAAAGGAAATGTATGTTCCTTGTAGGTAGTAAAATTGACTGAGAGATGCGTTTGATGTTTTGGACCCCTCCATTTTAATGATGTTGGATCCGCCCTTGGGTGAAAACATACAGGCCAGACCAGAATACACGGATTCTTTCTCTGGGGTGGGGGGTAAGATGGTTGGGTAAGGTGGCTGGGAATGGATGTGTTGTTGGGTAAGGGTGGGTGGGAGTGGTTTTGTCGTTGGAGGTGATGTTGCTGGAGGTGATGTTGTTGGGGGTGGTGTTGTTGACGTTGGAGATGGTGTCGGTTGTGGTGGCGGTGTTGGTGGGTGTATTGTTGGAGATCGTGTTGTTGCAGCTGTTGTTGTTGGATGTGATCCCAACAGTCCTGCGACGATTAGTCTTAGAATTAGTTCGAATTATGCTTCTGCAACTCATGCTTGTAAGAGGCGACTAAAGAGATTGGGTGGGCAGGCTCGCTGACTTGGGTAGTGCATGTCATCGTATCCCAATTGCGTAGATCGAGGCTCATGATGTCAATCACTGGACTGACTGGTCCTAACTCGAACATTTACAGATCGACCCTGGAATATTAATGAGTTAAACTACAAACAAACAAACAAACCATCGAACAAGCAAACAAACAAACAGTGACCGACAGCAATGTACACGATCAGCTCAGTGACCACCAATGCGTGTGTGCGTGTGCGTGCGTGCGTGCGTGCGTGTGTGTGTGCGTGCGTGCGTGCGTTCGTGCGTGCGTGTGTGTGTGGCTGCTTGTACTAGTCCGGACAGATGCCGATTTACAGTGCTAGCCCACTGAGATACCATGCCGCAGTTTAACATGAATACCCCGCTCAGACACAGTATACTAACTCCGAGCCTACCAGTCTTTGTTTTAGCCCCTTAACGCCGAGGGCCAAACAGGGTAACAACAAGCACCATCTTTTAAAGTCTTTTGGTATGACGCGGCCGGAGATCGAACCCCTACCAATTTTAAATCAATAGAAAGACCCACAACACATATATTTTATCAGACCTAATGACAAATTATATTTTACACGCTTTTTCGGAAACAGTTTCCTTTCATAAGGCACACAGCAGGCCACCCACACAGTCGGCGTTTTATCGCAGGATGAATAAAGCATTGCTACTGCAGTCTGCCAAAGCCACGGAGATATACCAGCACGATCCACGTTATGAGGCAGTCTTCATAACTCGGAGATAACGAGCGGTTCATCGTGTGTTGCCTTATCCATAACACAGGCGGCCTAGTACATTAGCACGTAATAAAAATATATAGATTGTAATATCGTATTTTCTAGAGCGCAAAAACAATCCATGACCATCACTACAATGATAATGTGAAGAGACATGAATACAATAGTGACATTAATTCTTCTCCAAGTGCAGTAAACCCGCTGTTCTGATACAATTTGCTGTCTGACATGACATTAGTCGTTTCCAAACCGAATATTTTCATATTACCTCTTGCCAATATTTCCCCAACATATGTATCGAGACGGGATGTTTTGTGGGGAGCAATCAGCAAGTTATTAATACGGGCACGTTTAATAATGAATGAGATTGTTCCTCTGGGGATGCTCATTGTTGGGATGCAGATGTATTACGCTGAAGCCGTTCTACAGAAACAGGAGGGGGTTCATACAACGGTTTTGATGCGCGGCGATTTTTAACATTACCGATGCGCTCGGCTTGTCCCAAGATATTTGCTTTCATTTGAGGTAGAGAAACTGAGTTTTGATAGCACTCCCTCGCTTGTCGGGAATTGTAAAAACTGTATCGGTTGTGGAATTCATACGTTGCGTATACTATTATCAACAAAGTAAATAGCGTGGTGGAAGGTTTTTTGTCATATGTTTGAACAAAAAAGCGTATTTCACACGGGTATTATTGTTAAATATGATTTTGATTGATACGCGCGTGATTGTTTTTTTCAATATGACGCAATTGTTTGTTTACGTGTCGTGAATAATCTTCTTTTTGTTTTGTTGGTGTTATCAAATCTTAACCCACCTGAGATTTATAAGGGTATAGAAAGGCTCTGCCTGTACCTCCCGACGGGGTTCATTCACCGGGAACACGCTCTCAAAGTTCATCATTTATCTGAAACTCGTTCCAACTCCCTCCGAATCTCATCGTCATGGGAGTAAATATTGATGTCAACAAGTACATGAAGTTGCACCATCTGAGAACGGACTGATTATGTTTCTACGTATGTCAACACCAAACTGTGGGTTTTACCAAAGTGGTGAACGTCTGAGACTTGCCTTACTTCGGGGCCGCATCACTTCGGGATTTCCTCCCACAATAAGCTGACACGCCGTGATATAACTCGTATACTTATCACAGAGGTGTTAAATCCCACTCACTCAATCCCACATTGACTCATTCTCGGTTTATTCGGGTATCTATGCAGATATTATCGTTATTGCCCCGAGGAAATCCGGTTCGGATCAGAGTTCGTCTCCAACATCTCGTGTTTGGTGCTCTAAGAATCATCTCTACATCATCATCATCATCTCTTCATCATCAACATCTCTACATCATCATCATCATCTCTACATCATCATCATCATCTCTACATCATCATCATCTCTACATCATCATCATCATCATCATCATCATCTCTACATCATCATCATCATCATCATCTCTACATCATCATCATCATCTCTACATCATCATCATCTCTACATCATCAACATCTCTACATCATCATCATCATCTCTACATCATCATCATCATTTCTACATCATCATCATCATCATCATCATTATCATCATCATCTCTACATCATCATCATCTCTACATCATCATCATCATCTCTACATCATCAACAACTCTACATCATCATCATCATCATCATCTCTACATCATCATCATCTCTACATCATCATCTCTACATCATCATCATCATCTCTACATCATCATCATCATCATCTCTACATCATCATCATCATCTCTACATCATCATCATCATCTCTACATCATCATCATCATCTCTACATCATCATCATCATCTCTACATCATGATCATCATCATCTCTACATCATCATCATCATCTCTACATCATCATCATCATCATCTCTACATCATCATCATCATCTTTACATTATCATCATCATCTCTACATCATCATCATCATTTCTACATCATCATCATCATCATCATCTCTACATTATCATCATCATCATCTCTACATCATCATCATCATCATCATCACCATCATTTTCTTCGTCAGTATAGGCAGCAATGACGTTCAACATTGTTTGCTAGAAACTTCAACTTGTATCCACGCCTTCCAACGAACGTTCCCCGAACGTTTTTAGTGGTTATTGATAATGCTATGGACATTTGGTCTTGTTTATTTTCTTCAACCACCATCAAACAACTGGCGGACGATTAGGTATCACGTTCATTTAGGTTAGGTCTGTCATCTCTCTCGTAACACTGTTGATGGATCTCGGCTCTAAAGAAATCCGCATTATATTAAAACATAAGGATGTATTTCTCTACTATCCACGACACGACGTTACCATTATATTTCCATCTGATTAACTTATTGTGAAATGTCACTGGAATCGTATTTAATGAAGTATACATGAAGAGGAATATTAATGTTATAACATTTACAAATGTTATATGCTCTTTACCAAAATCGATGAATTACAATGGTACATTTAGTGCTTTCGTAAGACCTTGCCTCTGTTCATTGGCTTACTGGAAGTACGGGTGGCCCAGTCGTATAAGTCCCTGCAATTCGCTGTGCAGAGTTGCGTACCTTGCTAACGCCAGAAGCCTATGATTGAGGGTTCGAATCCCGATTCGCTCTGATTATGTTCCTAGGTTTGTCAGCACCATACCGTGGTCGTTGGTTTGACCAAGTGGTAAACGTCTGACACTTGCTTTACTTCGGGCTCTCCTCCCACATTAAGCTGACATGACATGATATAACAGGAATACTGCTCAAGGTGGCGATAACCTAGCTCACTCACTCACTCACTCATTGTCAGTTTGTCAGTTTATACGGGGCTCGTGAAGATCCGGGGTAGAATAGGTCTTCAGCAACCCATGCTTGCCGTAAAAGGTGACTATGCTTGTCGTAAAAGGCGACTAACGGGATCGGGTGGTCAGGCTCGCTGACTTGGTTGATGCATGTCATCGATCCCAATTGCGTGGATCGATGCTCAATATATTAATCACTGGATTGTCTGGTCCAGGCTCGATTATTTACAGACCGCCGTCATATAGCTGGAATATTGCTGAGTGCGGCGTTAAACAACAAACAAACCAAACCAACAAACCAGTTTATACGGGTAGGTTTTGCAGGTTGTGTCATTATTGCTTCGAGGGGAAATCTCGTGCTTGGTATTCGTAAGCGCTCAATCGCCTTCGTGGTCGAATAGGTATAGTACATCTGTCCTGAAAGCGGAGGATTGGTGGTTCGATCCCCATCATACCAAAATGCGTTAAAGAAATGGTACTTGTTGCTGCCCTGCCTGGCGCTCGGTAGTAAGGCAATAAAACAAGAGTCAGTATATTGTGTTTGAATGGGGTATCTATGTATTAAACTGAGGCATGTGGTATCTAAGTGATATTCTCGACTAGTACAACACACACACACACACACACACACACACACACACACACACACACACACACACACACACACACACACGCACACTCTCTAACTAACACACACGAGCACACGCACACACTCACACTCTCTAACAAACCACACGCACGCACGCACGCACGCACACACACACTCTCTAACACACACACTCTCTACACACACACTCTCTCTCTAACTAACACAAGCACGCGCGCGCACACACAGACACATGCTCACACTCTCCAACAACCCACACGCACGCACACACACACTATCTAACACACACGCGCGCGCATACACACACACATGCATGATCGTAAGTGCAATAATCTTCAACGCGATTATTTTTCAACTCTCTACAGTGATTTAGATGAAACATAACCGATCGGTGAGCTAAAATCAATCACATGATATTACAAATGAAATATATTCATGAAAACGTAAATTGAATTGATTTGTATGCCATCAATACCTGCCTTTGGGTTGTTCAAAGGGAAAGAATTTTTGAAAGTGCATTTCCCTTTTAAAACTGCTAATTTTATTATGAAAATATGGCGTGCAAAGAATGAAAAAATAAAAAACGTAGATTTGTTTTTAAGAAAGAATAAATCTTTAGACAGTTTACGGTCGTTCTTTCAGCCCCCTAAATTAACACCATAAACTTTAAATATTCAAAGAGAAAGACGAAATTTGCTTTTGAGAAATCACAACATGATCACTGTCACATTTGGGCAGAGTTCTGTTATTAGCATCACGGGTTAACGGCCTCTATCCCGTGATAAGATGCAATACTTTCAAGAGGTCAAGGTTGACGGGCTCCAAACGTACGTCACGTACAAAGACGCTCGTTAGAGGAAATATCTCAGATTGTTTTTCACGCTTGAACCCACTTGTGACACGCTGAAACGAATTCTTCAAAGCTCGCGCAAATCTGGCAGTAACTACCGAACTTAATAACAAGAGACCCGAATGGCAGATTGGCAAATAACATGCTAACCGGGAGAGATCACGCGAGATGTGGCCTCAACCGACAGAAACGCGACTTCGAGGTGCGAGATTGTCACGACACGTCAGGTGTAAACCTTTATATAGTTGACGCAAAGTTCACCGTGGTAATTAAACTTGCATTTTCACAGAGTCCACTTATGTTTACCGCTAGTTTTGTTATTATATATATTTTTTTAATTAGGGTTAACATTCAAAAAGTCGTATGATGCAATTCTCTATTGTGACTTATACCATATGTTCCCGTGTTTTGTCAGGTGGAAACTTGACTTCCCTTTGCGTGTATTTATGACGGGTGCATCGTGGGGGCATGGTGAACTCATCTTTTCGCGAACACCTGGTATCATCACTATATATTAGTGATTCATAAACACATGCTCATGATATAGTCGACCGCCTCCATGGTCTAGTGGTAGAGCATCCGCCCGGAGAGCGGAAGGTCCGGGGTTCGATCCCAGGCTGCGTCACACCAAAAGACGTTAATAGATGGTACTTGTTGTTACCCTGTCTGGCGCTCGGCATTAAGGGGATAAAACAAGGACTGTTCGGCTCGAAGTCAGTACACTGTGTCTGAGTGGGGTATTCATGTTAAACTGCGGCATGGTATCTCAGTGGGCTAGCACTATAAATCGGCATCAGTCCGGACTAGTACAGGCAGCCAAACACACACACGTGCATGCAGGTCGCTATGTAAGTGCAATAAACTTTGATGCGACGTTAAACCCCATTCCACCTCATATAGTCGGAATCGTAGAGTGAACATCTCTTTAAGCAGCGATATCGTTATACAGTTGAGACCCGTGATGTAATAGGTCTTCAGCAACCCATACTTGCCGTAAAAGGCGACTATGCTTGTCGTAAGAGGCGACTAACGGGATCGGGTGGTCAGGCCCGCTGACTTGGTTGATGCATGTCATCGATCCCAATTGCGTGGATTATTTACAGGCCGCCGTCATGTAGCTGGAATATTGCTGAGTACAACCTTAAACAACAAGCAAACAAACAAACAAAAACAGTTAATGTTTCCTGCAAATATCATTGACCCTCAAAAGGCTGCATCAATTGAAGGACATCATACCAATGTCTTAAGATCATTTCAACCTACGATATAACTCAACCGTGAAGACTTACGCAATGACGTCGGTCCGAACATCAAGCTACTTCCTACACCCAGTAACTTAAACCTGCCACGGGAAACCCAGCCAAAGTTCCGTCTACATTTAATAACACATTAAACGTCTGTTAAATGTAAAAAGAATGCTTACGGCACGTAAAGCAGGCTGCCATTATAATGTCGATCAGATGGTCTTTAAACACACGCCCGGCTTCTAACTTGTCTCCCTGTATCGTGTTTGCTCGAAGGCGCAAATTTCCAATTCCATATTTGGATATTTATCTACTTTTACCAGACACAAAAAAACATGTCAGAGAACGCTCTTCATGAATAATGGACATGGAATCCGTTAACTCCACGTCTTAATTGAATTCGGCCTGCTGAAAATCGTAGCATAAAAATCAGCTGTTGAGATGCGATTGCAATCTTTATACTTTCAAATCATCTCGTTTTCATTCGGATTTGCTCGACCGTATGCCTCAAGAGTAGACCGACCCTGTCCTCGATCAGGGCTTTAGTGAATCTTCAATGAGCCCCGATCGAGCGATGTTACCGGTAATACTTGACCGTAATGACACATCATGTGACAATCGGGATCCCTCTAACAACAAGGCACAGTAAAGACGGCCTGTTATTATAGGAACGCACGATGGGGGCTGTGACACTTGTGTTCCTTGCCCACATCGTGGATATAATTACTGTTAGGTATTACATGTAGTGCCTTGCAATCCTGTTTTATGGTAAGATGGGTTCCACTTAGCGACAATAACAGACGCAATCGGAGCCGTAGACCATGCACATGGAATAAGAAGAAAAAACGGTTTTATAGAGATTAAGGCAATTCCAGTTGAATTACTCGAGCATCGAGTAATGACGTGGAAATTATTTCTCAGGCTTAAGATTTATTTATTTTATCTGGACCGCTAGTCAGCTTGAATTTCAGTACTAAGTATCCCCGTAGTTTGATGTGCTCGAATAAGTTTAAATTAAATGTCAACATAAAACCGCCACTATTCATCGTACCAATAAACAGCATCAAGTGCTCGGACAAAATCCGATTTTTCGCCTAGTGTTGAGTGTCTTATCAAAGGTAATGAATTCTCGGTGGTATTGTCTTTGTGGCGAGTTCAAGGAGCAGAGTAATTGTTCTCAGGGGCAATATGGAGTGTCGTATCCACCAGAAGCCCCGCTAACTTGGAAGTTGGATTTATCCCCCAGACACCGGGCTTTGAAAGTGGAAATGTTCCGTGTGTTGCGGATACTGGACATATAGATATGGAAACGTTTTAGTGCCAAATCCTCAAGCGAATTATCATCGCCGTAGATGATACTTACATGTTCGTAGAGGATACTTACATCTACGTGGTCCATATTTTATATCTACGGATACCATACTTGCATCGACGTAGATAATACTTACATCAACGTAGATGATACTAACATCTACGGATACCATACTTGCATCGACGTAGATAATACTTACATCAACGTAGATGATACTAACATCTACGGATACCATACTTGCATCTACGTAGATAATACTTACATCAACGTAGATGATACTAACATCTACGGATACCATACTTGCATTTACGTAGATAATACTTACATCAACGTAGATGATACTAACATCTACGGATACCATACTTGCATCGACGTAGATAATACTTACATCAACGTAGATGATACATACATCTACGTAGATAATACATACATCATCTACGTATAAGATATTTACATCTACGTAGACATTACCTACATCTACGTAGATAATATTTACATCTTCATTAATGATACTTTCATCTACGAAGATGATACTTCTCAAATCTACGCAGAAGACCCATGAAGATCCGGGTTAGAAGAGGTCTTCAGCAACCCATGCTTGCTGTAAAAGCTACTAACGGGATCGGGTGGTCAGGCTCGCTGACTTGGTAGATGTATGTCATCGTATCCCGATTGCGTGGATCGTTGCTCATGATGTCAATCATTGGGTTGTCTGGTCCAGACTCGATTATTTACAGACCGCCGTCATATAGCTGGAATATTGCTGAGTGCGACGTTAAACAACAAACAAAATATTGTTATTTACGTATATGATATTATAACCCTGAGTATCGCTACTCAGACAGTGACGTTGTTCGATACCAGATGATACTTTCTTTCACGTTCAATATTACACTAAACGTAGATGAAAGTATCATATTCAGTAAACTACGTTTATAACGAACACGCTTATAACCAACTGACAGAGATAACGAACTTATTCAAAAAAATATATATATGCATATAACGAACCACGGTTATAACGAACTAAAAATAGTGGTCCCTTTGAGTTCGTTATAACCGTAGTTTACTGCACATTCATATGAGTAGTATCATCTTCGTTGACGTATACGTAGATGATATTTTGTTTTATAATGTGGCATTAATGTGCTTCCATATATAAATGTTAGCTGTGCATATCTTTAGTTACTTTGTGAAATTGACCTTCAACCATTCGCTTGTGCTCGTATGTGTTTGTGGATTCATGTTCCTACAGTGATGGTTGGTGCGTGAGTTGGTTTCACGTCGCTTTGACGACAATTTCAGTTAAATCACCTTTCAGCTCATTCGTTACCAACTCGTGTTATTCCGGGACAAGCCGATTAGCGACTCGTGCCCCTCTCATGGCCATTTTTGCGACAGGGGTTCCGTCCTAGCGCAAACGGGCATACCAAAAACAATTGCCAACTCGTTGCGTAATGGTTCACATATATTTCCCCATATATTATATATATTTCAGATGCATTTTAAAGGACATCGGGACATGCGGAATTATACAGTGTGATTGAACACATTTAGCTGTGTCTTGGGTATATTTTTAGATGCAAGACATATGGAAAATCAAAAATAATTTCTACGCGCATTCTGATTGGTTTGTCGTATTTTCGCACATACCATTCAACGATAGGGGGATGAGTCTTCTTGCAGGTTACGGAAAAGGGCGAGTGGTGACGAATGCTTTCAGCTTGATGTGGGAGGAAAGTACGAAGGTCTTCGATGTTTGCCTTTGGCGAGCATGTAATTTAGAAGCACAACACGGGCAAATCTGGGATTCGAACACATATAGGTGTTTCTCTGATGGTGGCTTAATGGTAGTGTTGGGAACAATTTATTGGTTATTTAGTATGTTGTTTAACTCCGCACTAAACACTATTCCAGCTATGTATATGACGGCAGTTACGGGGTTGGGTTTACGATTGCGATGTTTGGGTGGGGTGGTTGGTGGACTGATGGTAGTGTTACGATTGGGGCGTGATGTTGGTGGATGGTGGTGTGGTTGGTGGACTGATGGTAGTGTTACGATTGGGGCGTGATGGTGGTGGATGGTGGAGTGGGTGGGGGGATGGTGGTGTTACGATTGGGGCGTGATGGTGGATGGATGGTGGAGTAGGTGGGGGATGGTAGTGTTACGATTGGGGCGTGATGGTGGAGTGGGTGGGGGGATGGTAGTGTTACGATTGGGGCGTGATGGTGGAGTGGGTGGGGGGATGGTAGTGTTACGATTGGGGCGTGACGGTGGTGGATGGTGGAGTGGGTGGGGGGATGGTGGTGTTACGATTGGGGCGTGACGGTGGAGTGGGTGGGGGGATGGTAGTGTTACGATTGGGGCGTGACGGTGGTGGATGGTGGAGTGGGTGGGGGGATGGTAGTGTTACGATTGGGGCGTGATGGTGGAGTGGGTGGGGGGATGGTAGTGTTACGATTGGGGCGTGATGGTGGAGTGGGTGGGGGATGGTAGTGTTACGATTGGGGCGTGATGGTGGAGTGGGTGGGGGGATGGTAGTGTTACGATTGGGGCGTGATGGTGGAGTGGGTGGGGGGATGGTAGTGTTACGATTGGGGCGTGATGGTGGTGGATGGTGGAGTTGGTGGGGGATGGTAGTGTTACGATTGGGGCGTGATGGTGGAGTGGGTGGGGGGATGGTAGTGTTACGATTGGGGCGTGACGGTGGTGGATGGTGGAGTGGGTGGGGGTATGGTGGTGTTACGATTGGGGCGTGACGGTGGAGTGGGTGTGGGGATGGTAGTGTTACGATTGGGGCGTGATGGTGGAGTGGGTGGGGGGATGGTAGTGTTACGATTGGGGCGCGACGGTGGTGGATGGTGGAGTGGGTAAGGGATGGTGGTGTTACGATTTTGGCGTGACGGTGGGTGGACGGTGGGGTGGGTGGGTGTATTGAGGGGTAGGTGGATTCATGGAGGTGCTAAGATAATGGTGTTACGGTGAAGGTGGAAAGGGGGTGGAAGGAGAGAGTACGATGTGGTCTGACTGTGGATGGTGGTGTGGGTGGAGGGATGGTGGTACTACGATTGCGGCGCGACGGTGGATGGAGGGTGAGAGATGGTTGCATGCATCCCAACAAACGCTGAACGCCCACAGCAGAGCAACATCAAATCCTGAGCACGGATAATTAACTCGCGTGAATATCACCCAATTGGAATGATCATAATCGGATATTCAAACGCACTGGTGGTATGACTTTGTGGTGACCCTGGGTCTAGTATGTTCGGTCTTCGTCGATGCAACGACGTCCCATCAGCCAGTAAGATCGGCCTAACTACGACATGGCCGCAGCAATGATGACTTCTACAACAACATCGGCAGTCCCAAATGGCAAGTTGCTAGGGACTGCTGCCAGGTTATTGTGCTCCTCCAGGGGAACACCGGAGTATCCAAGTGCAGGACTTATAAATCTGTCCAATATCCCGTACTAAACCTGCTGTCATAACTTTTTATCTCGTGTTTAGTGTGGTATGGGCATGATGTGCGACTGGATAAGTTGAAAAGGCCAAGAATCGTACTGAGCTTTGGGTGTAACTCACACACACACACACACACAAAAACAACTCTCTCTCTCTCTCTCTCTCTCTCTCTCTCTCTCTCTCTCTCTCTCTCTCTCTCTCTCTCTCTCTCTCTCACACACACACACACACACACAAACTCACACACACAAACTCACACACACAAACTCACACACACACATAGTGGATGATTTTAAACATACACATAAACATACACAAAAACAAAACACACACAAACACACAAATACACAAACACACCATGCTGTATGGTGCGGGGCGGGGTGGTGTAGGTGTTGCGATGCGATGCGATGCGATGCGATGCGATGCGGTGCGGTGCGGTGCGGTGCGGTGCGCTGCGGGATTGGGGAGTGATGTGGAGTGTCACAGTGCGGTGCGGTGCGGTGCGGTGCGGAGTGATCTGGTGCGGTGCGGTGCGGCGCGGTGCTGTGCTGTGCGGTGCGGTGCGGAGTGATCTGGTGCGGGAGCGGTGCGGTGCGGTGCGGTGCGGTGCGGTGCGGTGCGGAGTGATCTGGTGCGGGAGCGGTGTGACCCAAAGTATTAGAATCTGCAAAGTTGCAATGTTCAGTTCACTTGCCTTTTAATACCTAATAATCTTTTTTTCTTGCTAATGCATGCATCCCTAAAAGCATTCCGTCTTTGAGCCAAGATGCACGAGGCTGCCTCTAGATATCTCCCAAAGCTTGTAAACGACCCCGTATTCTCCTAGCTTCAATCAGCCTGTTAGGACCACTGTGTTCTATACGGCCAACTAGGGACCACCAGGGAATATAGTTGACATCATCACTGTGTTGTTGCGTCTAATTGATAGAGCGACAGATAATTATAGCCACTTCAAAGAGATTCAATTGCCATGCGAGCCTATACTAAGCAATACAATTCTCATTTAGGGCTCGATATCATTGCAAGGCAGCCCTTACCGCCGAAAGTAAATTAAGTTCGGCAGTTCAGAAGCATGTTTTACTGAAGGGCGCTTTCAGCCCCGTTCAGTTGTATATCAGTTTGGAAGCTAGCTGATAGCGTTTGCAATTTATTCTTAATTAGGGCCAGCGGTTGACACAATGGGGCCCCGACAGGTTATAACATGATATGCCGAGGCACGTATAGGTCTACTTGTTTCCTTGTCGCCATGAGTACCATGGTAATCGTCAAAACGTGATTTGTAGTTTATTGTTGATGTCGTAAAATGAGCATCTGATTGCCAAAACCCGTCTACCGACTGAGCAGGACATGCTTACCCTTTTCGCGAACACCTGGTGTTGTCACTTATTTTCAGTGATCTATTCAGATTGCTTTCATGACTGCTTCTTCGATCAATGGAATGAGTTCGGGCAGACATTCCAGTCTGATTATTCTCTGGAGTCGATGTTTTGAACCTGAACCAGAACACGGTGTATGGTGTTAGATATACAGCAGTGTCTTCCAATGTAGACGGAGTATTGCAGATTTCAACCGTTCCCTTTCCTGAAGTCGATTTTAGTCGCCTTGTTCGCGACAGTGCAGTAATGACGGAATTATCGGTGTTTGCTGGAGATACCATGTCTGAAATAACCCGAGATATTTCCACACACATAGCACTGCAGAGGCATTACATAATGCTGGGCAAACAGGGTGTGGGATTTGCTCACTTAAATCTGAAATTGTGCAATTTTAGCGGTTGTGTTTGCCTGAGGTCGTATTTGTTTAAAGATAGCACAAAATGGTCTCGCTATAAATGTTGTCCTATAAACCATGGTTCAGTTTTCACGATTACCGTGTATTCTGTGCTTTTAATCGGATACGAGGGAAATGCTATTTTCATCAACACTAGCCAAGTATAAAATAAATAAAGTGACCTATTTGATATGGTTGATCTTGAGTAGGAGATATTATGTCATGTTTAAAGTCAAGTTGTGTCCACAAAAAAATCTGAAATGATTCTTCAGACTTCCATCCCTAGTCGGCCTGTTCCGCATATTTAGAATAGATGCACAGCACCTTATGTTTGTTGTTAGACTAGACCAAAAAGGGAATAAGATGGTCAGGCTTTCGATATATCGTTTTCTTTTATTTTCTGGAGATGTACTTTGGCATTGAGATATCTGTGGATGATTCTCATGAACCTAAGTCAATGTCAATAATTAATCGTCCGCCATATGTTTGATCATGGATGAGGAAAATATACAAGACCAAATGGCCATAGCATTATCAATAACCACTGTAAACGTTCGTGGGAAGGCGTGGATACAAATTGAAGTCTCTAGCAAACAATGATGGACGTCCTTGCTGCCTATATTGACGAAGACAATGATGATGTAATTGATGATGATGGTTCATAATGATGATGATGACGGTGGTGAGGATGATGATGATGATGGTTGTGATGATGATGGTGATGACGATGATGTTGATGGTGATGATGATCCAGCTCATTATGTGATGATACAATTGATAATGATTAAAGACTATGACGACGACAACGACGATGTTGATGATGATGATGATGATGTATACTTGCTGCTGATACTAACATAATAATGATAATGATAAATGATACGTAACAGTTCCTGATAGAGCTACTGCCGATGACATCTCTGCCAGACAGATCATGTTTGAGAGACTCAATGCAATAACGAAGCAACTCTTCCCAAGATAATTACGCCATCCGTTGATACATCTTTTCATTCCAGAGGAATTTAAGCAAAAGTAATTAAATATAGATCGCAACATAAGGATGAACTAACTTCATAAAATCCGTAATTCAAATTACAAAGTAACCTCCCAAGACGAGCATGTCAATCAATAAACCTTCACAAGGCCACGCTGCGTATACCATACTATCTTCTTGACAACTGTATACACTCCCTTAACCCTCACACACAGAGTCGTATCAACCACAGTTCAAACCGCCTAGTCAGCACTTTCTAAAGCCCAGTATCCCCTTAAAAAGCCAAAGGCTGCAGCATGAGTTTAACATTGACGGTCAGCTTTTCCTGGGCACGAACTCCTTCTAGAAGTAACCATACGATGGTCGCCAGCGCTGTTGAGAACGTATGTACAACAGCGTTGGTGGTGGTATTGATTCATAAGACTTCAGAGCTCCAGGTGAAGACCACGTGGAAGACAGTAAGCCGGTACTTAGCTTTGCAATTGATCAGGGTACGTACATGGAGACTGTGCTATTAACGTGTAATGAACAACCAACATCAGAAGGTATTGCCATAGTGATTCTGAAATTGACATGGTGTATTTCGGGTCTGAAGTAATAAAAACAGATTTAGGAACTTGCGTTACTAAAGACCAATAGCACGACGGTCCGAGACAATATTTGAAGCATGCGAACCACTGGTGATATATGTTTGCATTTGGCAGACTGTGGAGTTCTTTGCAAACAAAGACATTTCTGTCATGAGTTGACTTTGATTGTAGTCATTTTCTTGTTAAACGTTCATCGAAGTTGACAGGAGGGTGTGCTGTCTGCTCTCATTCAAGGGTAAGGTGTGGGAAGAGCTATTTATAATTCTTTTCTCCGTTATGTTTCACAACCCTATTAAAGCGACTTGGCTGGAATATTTAAAAGTGGTGAGGTGGAATGGTGTTCAACGTCGCGTTTATTATTGCACTTACTAGTATATAACGACGTGTTTGTGTGTGTGTGGCTGCTTGTACTATTCCAGACCTTTATAGAGCTACCACACTGAGATACCATGTTACAGGTTAACACGGTTGCCGCATTCAGACACGGTTTGTTTATTTGTTTATTTGTTGTTTAACGCCACACTCAGCAATATTCTAGCAACCCAGTGATTGACATCATGAGCATCGATCCACGCAGTTGGGATCGATGACAAGCATCAACCAAGTCAGCGAGACAGACCGCCCGATCCCGTTGGTCACCTCTTACAACACCTATTGTCGCCTTTCGCGACAAGCATGGGTTGCTGAAGACCTACTCTACCCCGGTCCTCGGACACGGTATACTCCGAGCCTGCCAGTCCTTGTTGTATCCCTTTATTGCCGAGCGCCAGGCAGGGTAACAACAAGAACCATTTTTTACGTCTTTTGGTATGACGGGGATTGAACCACCTACCTTCCGGGCTATCCACGGAGGCGGTGCATAGCCCCATGGTTAGAATACGTTCACAGCAACCTTTAAAAAGGTGACAAGTTGGATCCGGTGGTCAGACTCGCTGACATGGTTAATGTGGCATAGACCGATGCTCATAATGTCAATCACTTGGTTCATTGCGTGTCAGAGTACTCCGAAGGAGTGGATCGTTGTTCATAGAGCAGTCACTTGACTGTCTGGTCTCGACTCGATTATTTACAGGTCGACGTCATATAGTTGGAATATTGCTTCGTGGCTCTAAGAAAAAAACTTTTAACGACCACATCTTTTAAGCTTTCGAGTGAGCGATTTAAGTATTACGCCGATTTGAAATGGTTTGACTCCTTTTACCCATGTGGGGAATCGAACCCGAGTCTACGGCTTGACGAAGGTTCATCCACTAAGCTACCCACGGTCCCCTAATATTCAACAAATTACCGTCAGATTAAAATCTCACAACCCCTATAATACGTCTCCCGATCGCAAAATCTTTTATTCGACACAAGTTAATTGGATATTGTTGAAACTATCAACACGAACATTCATATCAAAACGATCATTGATCCAATCCCTGGATCAACACTGACAGACCGAAACAGGTTCAACAACGATTGATCATTGTGGAATACGGAAACGGGTAAGCCTAGCAAAGACAATGATAACCAAATACACTTCCCCAATAAGGTTTTTATAAAACATGCTATCCTTTAAACCTGACATAAAACGTCCAGACGGGGTCTCGAAACGCCAGTCTAATTATGCTATACTGGCTTTTGATGTCAGGAGCGGGGGCCGCTTGTAGTGAGGACTGTGTATCCAGCAAATACCGCGCCAAGTTTTAACAATCAAACAAACATGTGAATACAATGGCCTCTTTGTAGCGTCAGAATGGCATCCATTATGGAGGTGATACTACGTTTATTGGAGAATAATACATCGATATATTTGTCAGTTATGGTCGATGGAGATGCGTGGCGATGAGAGGACAGTGTATATCTATATATATATTTGTGGTCTGAAGTGGACACGAACGTGTATTGTCACCGTCACGTTACGTTATCTCGCGATATCGGGAGATCTCGCGAGAGTTTATGTCAACCACTTTTCGCTTATTGCATGGATAAGAAAACTACATAGGAAATTGGCAACGTATCAGTTTGACTTGAGGGCTTGTAAATCGTGTTGTATCCAGGGAGAACAGGCGCATCAATAAAAGAACTACAAAATGTTTTGTTCAGTATTGACAACATTATAGATAGGGTGTCTTAAAAGGGGAATGGTTGGTGAATTTGGTTCAACGCTGTTGTGTTTGTTAGTTTAACGATAGTCCGAAGTAATCGTGATGAACTTACGTTTCTACGCCCATCATGTGGAGGGTACTACCGGTACGTGCGAACCAATCTTATTAAAATCAGATCTTAGTTCTCGCTATCGATAAACAAAGATCTGAGGACATCCCATTAAGGGTCACGTCAGAACGACCTTTCATCCAACCAATAAGAGCGTCGCTTACCAGATCATGAAAGTGAGAGACGGAATGTGTTTTCTGATCATGCAACCTCGAAATATTTAACAGTGAGTGAGTGAGTATGGTTTTACGCCGCTTTTAGCAATATTCCAGCAATATCACGGCGGGGTACACCAGAAATGGGCTTCACACATTGTACCCATGTCGGGAATCGAACCCGGGTCTTCGGCGTGACGAGCGAACGCTTTAACCACTAGGCTACCCGACCGCCCCCGAAATATTTAACAGAGGGTATTCCGAACGACAGGTTTTATGATTATATCCATACGATCTAGGCCATCAGTAAGCCATTCCAGAATGTTCTTTTTATCAGTTTTAATTTTTTTAACCGAGAATACATCAAAATATGTTTCGAAGCGTAGTCGCCAGTTTGAAACTAGTGTCGTAAAGCTCGAGAAAGCTGCCTCGGATCGTTGTTTAGCGGTAGCGAAAACTAAGATCTGATTTTAATGAGATTGGGTCAGAACATGTTTACCATTTTCGCGGAATCTGTTTCGTAAGATAACTGAGACTCATTACTATCTGTCGTTGACGTGCTTCGGTGAACAAAGTGAGTGAGTGGGTTGGGTTTAACGTCGCTTTTAACAGTATTACAGTTATATCACGGCGTGTCAGCTTAATGTGGGAGGAAAGCCCGAAGTGATGCAGGTCTCAGACGTTTACCACTTCGGTGAAACCCAGGAGTACGGGTATGGTGGTGCTGACAAACCTAGCGAGAGAGAGAGAGAGAGAGAGAGAGATGAGAGAGAGAGAGAGAGAGAGAGAGAGAGAGAGATAAGGGGACAGGAATACAAAAGATAAAACACAATTGTGAAAAAACAACACATAAATAAATGTCACAATGGATTAAAAGTGCATGAGATCAACAAATAACATGGCGGATTTAAAAAACAATTATCCCTGATAAATATTACTTATAAGATAAATAGACATGAAATTGTTGATATTTAATGCTGTTGACGTATGTACCGTATCGTATTACAAGGTATGTTCAAGCGATTATATTACACTTGAAAACATTTTTGAAAAACACCCATGAATACTATCTGGGAAAACATCAACACGAATACACGTTTAGAATTCTCAGCAAAAAAATGATGCATCCTCTGCTGTGTGCTTTGTAATGATATATTGTAATGATACGGTGCGAAGATGGGTTTTAATGCTATATTGCGACGAAATGTCCATCTTGTAGCAAGGTTGAACATTCAAATGTCAGATCTCCTGGTAGAGTAATACATCACTTTACATGGGGCATTAAATATGGAGTATTTCCATGGTGTTTTGAAGATGACGTACAGCTGATGTGAATATTGTAGTGTCTATGAGGGAGACATAACTCCAGTTAATAATTCCACTGTCGACAAGGGGATGCTGGCAGATGCTGTAACGGGAATTGGTGGCCGCGTGAAATTAATTGCAGTCTGGTGTTGATTGTTTTAGGGTATAATTGATTGTATATGATTTGGAGTGTGGTGTTCATTATGTGATAGCTAGGGAACCGTAGTATGCTAATATCATGGGGAGGGAGGATGAATTGGGTTTATGGGCTTATACCTTGGGATCGAACTCGGAGATTTGAAGTGCTATGTATTAAGCTACGTTTTTTCTTTATACCGTGTGTGGGAGAGAGAGAGAGAGAGAGAGAGAGAGAGAGAGAGAGAGAGGGGGGGGAGAGAGAGAGAAGGTGGCAAGGGAGATAAACACAAAGAGAGACAGACAGATAGAGAACGAGGGATAAAGGCAGAGAGTGTGTGTGAAAGAGAGCGGGAGAGACAGAGAGAGTGAGAGTGTGTGTGTATGTGTGTGTGAGAGAGGGAGAATACTCAATGGGGCGACGGAGTGAAAGAAAGAGTGAAAGAGAGCAAGGGAGCGACAGAGTGTGTGTAAGAGAGCGAGCGAGAGACAGAGAGTGAGAGATAGAAAGAGATCTAGAGAGAGAGAAAGGGCGAGGGAGAGAGAATGAGAGAGAGTGTAATATATGTGTATGAGAGAGTGAAATAGAGGGAAAGAGAGAGAGAGAGAGAGAGAGAGAGAGAGAGAGAGAGAGAGAGAGAGAGAGAGAGAGAGAGAGACCGTGAGAGAATGAACAAAAGGCCAGAAATATATTTTGTCGTAAAACATTTGTCAGAACACAACAAAGAAATGCCACGACTGTTTATTAAATGTAACAGACACGTTTCAATGAAACAGCCACCCTGCATCAAGCCTTAATTTCCCTTTGGGGAATATATTACAGAAAAATTAATAATTACTGATCATGAATCACTTTGATATGGTCGTATGGTCATTGCAACATTCAGTGGACCGGAATCGTCGAATAGTGTCGCCATGAGCTCCCCAGCTACATTGTACCGCGCCAAGGTCAATTAGTCCAAACTCACCGCCCGTCAACATTGCCATTGTGACGTCATTGTTATTGGGAATTTAGGAAACGTAAAATACAAATCTCAACAACTCCAAATAACAACAGTTTGCGATTAATAAAGGGGATATATGTAAAGGGGAAAGAAATCCCACATCTAATAACTATGTAATGTTACCTAATACGATCAAAGTCGTAAGGGAATAGTTTCAGCGCCGGTGCTATTTACCTAACACCTGCTTGTAGTGTTTGCCTGGGCCTGGGTCGTCAGCTGTCTGACATGTGAGTTTAACAAATGTCGGTGTAGTGTATGCTGACGACTGATCGGAATGCTAAGGTTCACAAACGTAACATGAAGTATTGTGGAACATGGGTTTTGCCTGTTTGTCGCATGGGATTTTAAGAAATGAAAAGGATATTTTTTTTAAAAATAGAAGCCCAAGCTTGAACGGGCAAATACCTAGATGTCTTCAGTGACTGACGTTGTGGTGAATCATTGATACAGTCAACATTGATCTCTCAATGAAACATGGGGTTTGCGGCACGCGCGGTATCAATTCATTGTATTGTTGCGGGTTTAGTTATTTTATTTCATTTTGAGTGAGTGAGTGAGTTGGGTTTAACGCCGTTTTTAAAAGTATTCCAGTTATATCGCGGCTTGTCAGCTTAATGTGGGAGGAAATCCCAAAGTGATGCAGGTCTCAGACGTTTACCAGTTCGTTGAAACCCACGAGTATGGGTATGGTGCTGACAAACCTAGAAACATAATCGGGGCGAACCGGGATTCGAATCCACAATCATAGGTTTCTGGCATGCCCAAGGGACGCAACTCTGCACAGCGAATCGCGACGCCTTAGACGACTGGGCCACCCGTGCCCCCTATTTCATTTTGAAAGTAGTGGATACAGACAGTGAATGGTCCATGCGGGTTATGTCTTGCCTGGGGGTTCAAAACGTTTGCTCGTGTAACCCGCCATGGTATCAATTCAGTATATTGTTGCGAGTTTGGTTATTTTATTTCATTTGGAAAGTTGAGGATAAAGAAGGCGAATGGTCCATACGTCTTGCCTAGTGGTTCAAACTTTCGCTCGTCACGCCGAATATCCGGGTTCGATACTCAAATAGGTACAATGCGTGAATACCATATATTAGGATAATACCCAAAGCGGCATAAAACTATATTCACTCACTCTTGCAACATAAACTGAATGAATCCTTCCGACAATGACAGTTGACGAGAATTAGTGTCATGGCTTTAATTAATTGACATCACAGTGGCTTTTGTCCCTCTCTGTATGATGTCTATATAGTGTCGACTCGTTCCGCGCCAATATATCCCAACGTCATTTTATGCATGTCATTTTATCCAGATTGCGTGGATCGATGCTCATGATGTCAATCACAGGACCGGGGGTGGCCCAGTCGTCTAGGGCGCCGCGATTCGCTGTGCAGAGTTGCGTCCCTTGGTCTCGCCAGAAATCTATGATTTGGGGTTCGAATCCCGGTTCGCCCCAATTATGTTTCTAGATTTGACAGCAACATACCCGTGCTCGTGGGTTTTACCGAAGTGGTAAACGTCTGAGAACTGCATCACTTCGGGCTTTCCTCCCACATTAAGCGCACACGCCGTGATATAACTGGAATACTGTTAAAAGCGGCGTTCAACCCAACTCACTCACTCACTCACTCATCCCCAGACCGCCCGACCAGTGACATATGGGAGACGTGTCTAACACTGACTGCTTACAGCTCAACTTAATTACCAAGGTTATTTCTTTAGAGGACTTCGTCTTTTAGGGCAGACTCTGACAGTTGACAGGAATTCTTCCAGGACGAAGAACTGCCGAATAAAACTTTAAAATGAGATTGCATGCTCGGGCAAATCTTATTATTATTTGGTTCCCCCGAGTATATTTTTTGCGTGTTGCTAGGGCAATGCAGCTGAAGACAATGCTTTCTGGTGAAAAAAAATTTGAAACGGCCATGAGAATTATTTTTTTATACGCAGCGCTCTAAGTATTGATGTTCATCGCAATAGTTCGGATTAATGGGTGTCCGGAATAAAACGACACACCCAAAATATCACTTAATTGTTTAGTTCGTTCAGTAATAATTAAAAATTGGTTCATGAGAGATAAGTGTTGCTGTTGTGAATCATGACTTGTCCACAATGAGAAGTTTCCGGATAATTCTGATGCAGATTAATGTAGTTTGGATTAACAGGGTTCAATGTAACAAACAAGCAGCTCGGATTAATAGTTCGGGATTACGGGATTATGTAGTCGAGTTTACCGGGTCCAAAATAAATTAGATAAGGAGGTCTACGAGTCCGTACTCCAGATTAACGAGGACCAAGATTACCTCATAACGGATTATCTATGGACGGATAAACAGGGGTCCGAATAACTTATTACGGATAAACGCGATCAAGACGTACATGGAATGGATTAACGAAGTCCAGATTATAACGGATTATCTATGAACGGATAAACAGGGGTCCGAATAACATATTACGGATGAACGCGATCAAGTCCAGATTATGTTAAAACGGATAAGAGCGCCAGGACAAGGACTATGGATTAACTGGCTCGGATACGGTTGGAATAGGACTCAAGAAAAAGGATAGTGATGGATCTTGGGGTCGGGGTCGTTGACCCGTGGGTCGTTACTCATAATAGCTATGCGACGGTAACCTTCACATATCACCGCGGTCTTTAAATAATCGAGTTTGGGGCAGACAAGCCAGTGATTAATATTATGAGCAACGACAACACATTTGAAACCATTACTAGCCTTAACCGACGGTGAAGATCTGGGATAGAATAGGTCTTCAGCAACCCATGCTTGCCATAAAAGGCGACTATGCTTGTCTCGCTGACTTGGTTGATGCATGTCATCGATCCCAATTGCGTGGATCGATGCTCATGATATTAATCACTAGATTGTCTGGTCCAGAGTCGATTATTTACAGACCGCCGTCATAAAGCTGGAATATTGCTGAGTGCGGCGTTAAACAACAACTAACCTATTCCAACCGTATCAGTTCCATACGTAACTAGTCCTGTCACTCTTATTCGTTTAAACTTCGTTAAAGTAACAACAAACAAACGGACGACAAAGAATCGGCCATGGATGTTACAATTATCTCTTAGCGTTCAATCATCGCGAAGCTCGGTCACGTATCGGGAAAAGTCGCGTTGACGACGAAGCCCCTTACGTTCATGTTGCCATCGAGCCTTAAAGACACAGCACACGCTGTCCCTGATACGTGGGTCCTCAATTGTAGGGAGGGGACGCCGAAATTTACACTAATAGCAACACCGCGTCTCACGTTCTGCGACAAAGGACGCAGGACATCTAAAACAGATCTGGCCACCCGCTAATGAGTCCTGTGACTGCGGTCACTATATTTACGGCGATGGCCATTGTCCGCGGGATGGGCACTAACAGAGGATACGTGACAGCAAGGCTTGCCGGATAGCCAATTAGAGGTTAAGGAACAGAAGGTATAGATTTCGGGGAAAATTGATTGTCCGTGTTTGGTTCAAAACGATTTTTCCTCAAAGAATTCCGACAGCTCGACTTCTTTTTTGTCGGAACAAATTGGCTTAATGGTCTCAAAGATTTGGTGACAATGCGACCTTGACACGAGAAGTCGGAACTTAAGAATAAATGAATAGATTGAGTTATTATAACCCTGGGCTATCTAAAGTTGGGACACGTAGGGGTATTAGCGGGAAGTTGTACATTGGATCTGACACTTGCTGTATAATTAGAACCCCAAACTGAGAGATATTGAACATGTAATGTCTCGTGATAAGTATACAGTGTCTGTCCTTTTAGGACTACTCACAAAGCCCCAAATCGGTATATGTCTATTCAAGTTTTCGCTTCCGTTCTAATAAGGGAGTTATAACGTTAACGTCGTTGCGAAAGTTCTTCATTAACTTTATTGAAAAACAGAAACAACGGAAGGAAGCCGACTATTTGATATTTTGTTTGTGTGTACAAGCGTGCGAGCGTGCGTGTGTGCGTGCGTGTGGTGTGTGTGTGTGTGAGTGCGTGCGTGCGTGCGTGCGTGCGTGCGTGTGAGGGGTCGGATGGGAGATGTGATTTTGTTTGGAGATGAGATACATTTTTTCAGGTACACATACAAAACCAGATATCTATTTTCTAATTAGATCTAGGAGCCTAAATATGTATATATATCAAATGAGCTGTCGTCCGTTGGTGTTGTTACTGTTACCGCTATTTCGAACATATAGTTTCAGCCTCCTCTCGTTTCCCCGTGGCAGGAGTGAGTGAGTGAGTTGGGTTTAACGCCGCTTTTAACAGTATTCCAGTTATATCGCGGCGTGTCAGCTTAATGTGGGAGGAAAGCCCGAAGTTATGAAGGTCTCGGACGTTTACCACTTCGGTAAAACCCACGAGCACGGGTATGGTGCTGACAAACCTAGAAACATAATTGGGGCGAACCGGGAGTCGAACCCACGATCATAGTTTCTGGCGTGCCCAAGGGACGCAACTCTACACAGCGAATCGCGGCGCCTTAGACGACTGGGCCACTCGTGCCCCCTCCCCGTGGCAAGACTCGTGTTGGAGTGTAGTGCATGTATGTAAACGTGGTTCCATGATTCTGTTCTCGCCTACAACTGCAATGCAAAATGATACAGCCACACAAGAAAGATACAATTTTCAAATTTAGCACCATGGCCAAAATACCGTAGCCTCATTTAGGGAGGGATGCTTGATTTGCGGGTGGGTGGGGTTGAGTGGTTATCAAAGCCGAACGGCATGGTGACAACAAGAACCATCTTTTAACGTCTGTTGGTTTGAGACCGCCTCCGTGGCCTAATGGTAGCGCGTCCGCCCGGAAAGCGTAGGGTCCGGGGTTCGATCATACCAAAAAACGTTAAAAGATGGTACTAGTTGTTACCCTGTCTGGTGCTCGGCATTAAGGGGCTAAAACAAGGACTGGTCGGCTCGGAGTCAGTAGTCAGACTGTGTCTGAGTGGGGTATTCATGTTAAACTGCGGCATGGTATCTCAGTGAGCTAGCACTATAAATCGGCATGCACGTCGCTATAGAAGTGCAATAATCTTGAACGCGACGTTAAACCCCATTTCACCTCACCTCACATATGGTGGTTTGACGCGGGCCGGGGATTGAACACCAATTTAAATTCCTCTCCCCGGCCAGAGGCTCTATCCACTTCCCCAGGGGTGTGGTCAACGATAGAGCAAATTCCCGTCACTATAGTAGACCCTACAGAGCACCCATACATGATACATCATGCACATTTGCTACATAACTTCAACATAATCGCCGGCAGCAGCGACAACGGTAAAGGTTACACGCATTAGCTCGTATCGCTCATCGAAACTTGAATGATTTTCGTCGTCACTAGAAACGATTGCCATCCCCATTTCTGTTCCAAACATTCAGAAAAATCCGCGTCTTCCTCAGAAACTACCCCCGCACACACACACACGCACGCACGCACGCACGCATTATTTTCATCATCATCATCATCATCGTCATTTTCATCATCATCATCATTTTCATCATCATCATCATCATCATCATCATCATCATCATCATCATCACCTCTACCACCACCATCATCAACGCCAACACTAAACGGGGGCACGGGTGGCCCAGTCGTCTGAGGCGCCCCGATTCGCTGTGCAGAGTTGCGTCCCTTTATCTCACGTCTTCACAACTTTGAACAGCGAGAATGTCAGAATGCAACACGAGTAGGAGATTACAATACGTTTCTTCATTTGGAATTACTTCTTCCGCGCCAAAACTTCCAATAAGCAATATATCTGGTTACAGATTAAATCAAAATGTATTTTCTGATCAAGACATTCCACATATATATTAATCATGTGAACATATATCACGTAGGCTGTCCAGAGGCTTGCTCCGATCGATCTTGTGACAATCTTGATGTATATTCACGATGTCATATGTGTGTGGCCCAGTCGTCTAATGCGCCGCGATTCGCTGTGCAGAGCTGCGTCCCTTCGGCACGCCAGAAACCGATGATTGTAGGTTCGAATCCCGGTTCGCCCGGATTATGTTTCTAGGTTTGTCAGCACCATACCCGTGCTCGTGGGTTTAACCGAAGTGGTAAACATCTGAGACCTGCATCACTTCGGGCTTTCCTCCCACATTAAGCTGACACGCCTTGATATAACTGGAATACTGTTAAAAGCGGCGTTAAACCCAACTCACTCACTCACTCACTCATTCACTCACTCACTCACTCACCCACCGAACCACTCACTCACTCACTAACCCACCGAACCACTCACTCACTCACTCACCGAACCACTCACTCACCGAACCACTCACTCACTCACTCACCGAACCACTCACTCACTCACTCACATACCCACTCACCCACCCCACCCCACCCCACCCCACCCCACCCCACTCACTCACTCACTCACTCACCGAACCACTCACTCACTCACTCACTCACTCACTCACCGAACCACTCACTTACTCACTCACCGAACCACCCACTCACTCACATACCCACTCACCCACCCCACCCCACCCCACCCCACCCCACCCCACCCCACCCCACTCACTCACTCACTCACTCACTCACTCACCGAACCACTCACTCACTCACTCACATGTGGTAAACCGTAATCAACAGACAGACAGAAGTCTCCTTAAAACGAAACACTGTATACACACCTCCGCGTCATCTGCACATATAATTGATTTTCCCAGTGTAGACAGGAACGCCACCTACCCTTGAGACAATAACTTCATTTCGTGGGTCAAATCGTTCCCCTTTAATTGAGACCGCCCTCCAGTAGCCTAGAGTAAACGACAGTAATTCCTTTACTTACCCAATTACTTCTGGGAATGGAAAGACTAATGCAATGGATGCGATGCCGTTTTTCTCTCTATTTTGAGTATTATTGCACACACAATATTTGCCGTCTCTCAAAGATATGCTATCTTTCCCACGGTTTTAAATACTCGAAGACAAGGTTGGATTTTTTTTGTTTCTGAAGACACTGGGTAGAAAACTTCTGGTCGATGGATTTGGTGGCTGTTGTTTATCATTTAACGCTGTGTATTCCAGCTATATGACAGCGACTTGTAAATAGATTCTGGACCAGACAATCCAGTGACTGATATACTGATCAAAGATCCACGGCCACTGGCTACTCAATCAAACAGGTCAAGGAGAGTGACCATCCGATTAAATCGCCTAAGAGGCACACGTTGAGACGCACCAATGCTCCCTTCGGATGTTCTGTATTGGAGAAGTGCTGGAGACGGATCGACTTCACATAATTGTTCTACCCATTGTTCTCGGTTCCTTAGGTTTGGTACCTCCCAATCTGTTGACTGACATTGGGAGAGTACCTGGGTTTGCTACCAGGTTGAAGGTCTTCTGACAATCTAGGTAATGCAGAAGGCTTCACATTCTCCAAAAAGTTCTGGGTGGGTTTGACTGCCGAAACAGATTAACATTTGGTGTAAAGTTGGTTTGTTGTTTAACGCCGCAATATTCCAGCTATATGACGGCGTTCTGTAAATAATGGTGTCTGGACCAGACAAACAAGTGATTAATATCAACCAAGTCAGCGAGCCTGACCACCCGATCCCGTTAGTCGCCTTTTACGACAAGCATAGTCGCCTTTTACGGCAAACATGGGTTGCTGAAGACCTTTTCTACCCCGCATCTTCACGGGTCTTTGGTGTAAAGGACAAAATAGCTGTGAAACTATATCGATGGGAATCAGTGATGATCCAGGGGTTGGCGAAAAGGGTACCCCCGCCATTCACGCTATAAATGCACACTATATTTAGAGGAATACGAAGAAGCATTTCACCTTTATAACTCTTTTGTAAAGTTATATAAAGTACACGACTTTTAAAAACATTTTAACTTCATGTGAATTGTGTACTCTTTAATATGATCGTGTACTATATTCTGAGCGAATCGATAAACATATGCGCATTTGTTCATCGCCATACCATTAATGACGTCATACAATGTTATGACGTCACAAATGTATGCGCAGTGACGTCATCTTCTAAAGAACGATGCTTCAGTGCACTCATTCTCTTGCCGTAAACAATATCTGATATGTCGAAAAACGGTTATTATGTCAACTTGCCCTGAAGTATAAGATATGTTTGTGACTTTTGGTGTGACTCCTGGCTGCGTCGATTCACACTGGCGATGGAGTAGCTGTCGTTAAAGAACCGCTTTGTACGACTGTTCGACGTGCTGAGAAACATGTAAGATGTCAACGAAAACCTATAAATAATACTTTCGTCGTGATAAAACATTCAAAGAACCAGACATGCGCGCAGACAAATCACATTACCAATACGCTACATGTAGCGTTCTTTGTCTAACTCTCGCGGTACCGATCTGTCTGAAAGTATTTTTTCCCGAAGTAAAAGTATTGTTTTCGTGAGGACATGTGTAGTTTTGCTTATCTCATGCTGTCTTACACTTCCGGTGGAACTGTATTGGTCCCATTTATGTAAATTTTTGATGATATGTGTGTTTTAAATATCAAATAATCTTCACAAAAATACATATAAAACGTGAACGAGCAACGTGGCATTGTGAGTGTATTGTCTCATCAAGCTGTCGCATCTTTTGTTTTATCGTGTTTTATTTGACCAAACAGCACTTTTCGCAGCTTCCAGATTTGAATTATTCAAGCGAAGTGTCTGTGTTCGACGATCGTCGTGATATGTGAAATCATGTACAGTGTTTGGGTTTTAAAAAAATAAGTCGTGCTTGCTACAATGTTTTTGAAGGATGATTGCAATATTATAAAAAAAATAAAAATATATTAATTAAAAAAACATCATTAAAAACCAACAAAAATCAAAATAAACCCAAAACAAAACAAAAACAAAACAAAAAAAACTTATCCAAAAGGTTAAGATTCTGTTCTCCGCTAGATTTTTTTATAGAAAACAGTTTTGTTTGAATCAAGTTGGGGACAAGTGATACTTGTACAAATATTTGCTCCCCATGTCTAAAAAAATGTTAACTACAGCCTTGGTCGTCTCATCTCTCTATATAAGAGAATGGAAAATCGGCATAATGTTTGACTATAGACGAGTCAGGTAAAGCCCATCTACGACAGCATCTTTGGGAAATTTCTAGGGGATAGACCTCAAGAAACTAAAAAATACGCCATTTCCCAAACATGGCGTCCAATCAGATTTACCCTGATCAAGATCCGTGGTTGTGTTTTTGAGGGGACCGCCATCTTGTTTTCCAAAACCCGTATCTGTTTTTCTTTACAATTTGGAATTTATATTCAGAGATCGCAGCTCTTTAGATGAAATGAAGTGTACTTAATTTGAGGAGCATGATTAAGGAACCGATGATATATGATGATGATCCTGAAGATGCATGATGATGAAGATGTTTCATGAATATGATGGTGATGCTGATGATGATGAAGCTGATGCATGATGATGATGAAGCTGATGCATGATGATGATGAAGATGTTGCATGATGATGATGAAGATGATGCATGATGATGATAAAGATGATGCTGATGATGATGAAGATGATGCATGATGATGATGAAGCTGATGCATGATGATGATAAAGATGTGGATGATGAAGATGAAGATGATGATGATGAAGATGCTTCATGAATATGATGGTGATGCATGATGATGATGAAGCTGATGCATGATGATGATGAAGCTGATGCTGATGCTGATGAAGATGATGCATGATGATGATGAAGCTGATGCATGATGATGATGAAGATGATGCATGATGATGATGAAGCTGATGCATGATGATGATGAAGATGATGCATGATGATGATGAAGATGATGCATGATGATGATAAAGATGATGATGATGATGATGATGATGCTGATGATGATGAAGCTGATGCATGATGATGATAAAGATGATGATGATGATGAAGATGTGGATGATGAAGATGTGGATGATGAAGATGTGGATGATGATGATGAAGATGTGGATGATGAAGATGATGATGATGAAGATGATGATGATGATGATGATGATGATGATATTGCATGAAGATGATGAAGATGATGATGATGATGATGAAGATGATGATGATGAAGAAGATGAAGATGATGATGATGATGATAATGCATGATGATGAAGATGATGATGATGACGATGAAGATGATGAAGATGATGATGATGATGATAATGCATGAAGATGATGATGAAGATGATGAAGATGATGATGATGAAGATGATTAAGATGATGATGATGATGATGATATTGCATGATGATGATGAATATGATGAAGATGATGATGATGAAGATGATGAAGATGAAGATGATGATGATGATGATGATAATGCATGAAGATGATGAAGATGATGATGATGATGATGATGATATTGCATGATGATGATGAAGATGATGATGATGATGATGAAGATGATGATGATGATGATATTGCATGATGATGATGAAGATGATGATGATGATGATGATTAAGGAACCGATGATGCATGATGATGATGATGATGATGATGATGATGGTGTGGATTATGAAGATTATGCATGATGATGATGGTGATTAAGGATGATGATGATGATATTCTCATTTCCGTTGCTTTTCATTACTGTTAATAGTGTCAACTCACTCACTCGAGTTCGAATTAATGAGATTTCACGGTACATCGTTTCGGCCAGGGTATTACCTAGAAAGGGTGCGTGAGCGAGCGGATACCGTGCCCAGTTCAATAATACACAAGCCATAATGTGGCCCCTCGCTTCCGCGCTTGTCCTGAAGCGCCTCGTTCAACACTAATGGCATACAGCACGCACGCTCAGTCGACAATATGTTTTCCATTTCTCGGGGGAATTTGGAAGTTGTTGTAATTTCAACGAGGTGTTGGCATTGTGTGCTAGCGTATTAGTATATCACTGCGGGTTGGGAAAAAACAAACAACACGGGCCATAAAAACGATAAATTACAAAACGGAATCCAATTTGACAACGCCATTTGTGTGTTTCATGGCTTGTATTCCATCTCTTTTGTGCGGCCTCCCAAATAACACTTGTATACTTGCAATGGAACTACTGGAAGTCAAGATGAATCATAGAACAAGACTTTGGAAATTGAACTTATTAGTTATTGAAATCGATAATGATACAATGACTAACAAAACATGTCGCTTTTAATAATAGACATTTTATTTTATTTTATTTATTTATATTTTTATTATTTTATTTTATTTATTGAGTTGAGTTGAGTTGAGTTGAGTTGAGTTGAGTTGAGTTGAGTTGAGTTGAGTTGAGTTGAGCTGAGTTCAGTTCAGTTCAGTTCAGTTCAGTTCAGTTCAGTTCACAGTCTGATACACAAAGCCAGCCCGTGCCTCAAAGTGGCTGGTCCTAAGGATCAATGCCAGGTGGAATAGCCTAATGGTTAAGGCATACGCGTTGGCTTGTCACGCCGAAGACCCTGGTTCGATTCCCCACATGACCATGGTTACACTGTGCGAGAACAGCGAAGATCTGGGTTAGAACTGGTCTTCGGCTACCAATGTTTGTCGTAAGAGGCGACTGAAGGGATCGGTGGTCAGGCTCGCTGACTTGGTAGATGCATGACATCGTATCCCAGTTGCGTAGATCGATGCTCCTGATGTCAATCACCGGATTGTATGGTCCAGACTCGATTGTTCACAGACCACCGCCATATAGCTGGAATATCGCTGAGTGCAGCGTTAAACAACAAACAAACAAACTTAATTTCTTTTAGCATTCAGGGTATTTTCTCAGAGTGCATGACATCGTGTGCTCATAATCTTAGTCCTAAATATTTGATTGATGTGTCACTCTTTGCAAACGAAAATTACGAAAAATATATTTCTAAGCATCTGGGTACCACAAAACCATTTCCTGGTTCCAATGTACTGCATGGGCTGGGAGATCGGAATCAGTGAACGGGTCAATGTAGTACATTATTTAAGTAGTTCATTGAAAGTGTATTTTGTCTGTTGAGGCAGTTTGTATGGTAGTGACAGTGCGGCGTTAAACAACAAATAACCTCACAATACACTGTGCGAATGAATCCATTGTGTGTCCCCGTGATATTGCTCGAATATTGCTAAAGGCGACGTCAAACCATCCACACTCATTACTGATTCATAGATGTTTAATGCTTTGTTACACAATGTGAATAGGACACAGGTTTGTATGTGCATAGCCCTTGCACATCAAAGCGAACACAGCATGTTATATTACCCCGGGGGTTGTTAGGAGTAGCCTTCGGCAACAAGTACTTGTCTTAATAGGCGACTAACGGGATCGGGTGGTCAGGCTCGCTGACTTGGTTGATGCATGCCATCGTATCCCATTTGCATAGATCGATGCTCATAATGTCAATCACTGGATTGTGTAGTCCAGATTTGAATATTTACAAACCGCCGTCATATGGTTTGAATATTGCTGAGTGCGGCGTTAAATAACAAACAAACAAATAAACAATGCATCAGGTCCGTGAACTTGCAAACACCAGTGTTATGATACGTCATGATTCTGGTCTTGTTTGGATTGTGATCGAGTGAGATATTTTATACGCTTTGCCGGTTTATCAAGCCTCTTTTACTGTATTCAATAGGAATTAATTGTTGTTTAAAAAAATACAGGCGGAAAAAATATTTAGGGCATGTGTGGGACGACAAAGACTTGGCTATAGGATGCAAATGAGATACGTTGAGACAAGGTTTAAGGGTACGCATGAGACGACAAAAACAAGGTTTAAGGATACGCTTGAGACGATAAAAACAAGGTTTAAAGGTACGTGTGAGACGACAAAAAAAGGTTTAAGAGTACGCGTGAGAGTACAAAAACAAGGTTTAAGGGTACGTGTGAGACGACAAAAACAAGGCTTAATGGTACGCTTGCAACGACAAAAACAAGGCTTAATGGTCACTTGAGACAAGAAAAACAAGGTTTAAGGGTACGCGTGAGACGACAAAAACAAGGTTTAAGGGTACGCTTGAGACGCCAAAAACAGGCTTAATGGTCACTTGAGACAACAAAAACAAGGTTTAAGGGTACGTGTGAGACGACAAAAACAAGGTTTAAGGGTACGTGTGAGACAACAAAAACAAGGTTTTATGGTCACTTGAGACAACAAAAACAGGTTTAAGGCACGCGTGAGACGACAAAAACAAGGTTTAAGGGTACGTGTGAGACGACAAAAACGAGGTTTAAGGGTACGCGTGAGGCGACAAAAACAAGATTTAAGAATACCTATGGGACAAAAAAAACAAGGTTTAAGACTACCTATGGGACAACAAAAACAAGGTTTAAGACTATCCATGAGACAAAACCGACATGTTTTAACGATATGCTGAGACGTCGGTGACACGATCTAAGGTAACGGTTTCGTGTATGAATAAATACAATAATGCATGGGTCTTTTTCAGCGACGTAGTGATTCAAGGTTAAAACAAGCCCCGTAGATTCCAAAACGCTGAGCCTTGAAACCAGCTGTCTCCTCAAAATGTATACCTCTCAATGACATCACCCCAAGACTCAGCGACGTTTCTGCAACAGCAAGTTTAACATTGTCGTGCATTCGGCCGTTCATGACGCAGCCTTTATTAAACATGACTGGTAATAAAAGCAATGTTTTCTGTGGGTTTTCGTTTTTATTCTGCAAATGGTTTAAACCCCACGCCAATTCGTCTAGCTCCCACAATAATTTGCTACAGACGAATTCAACAGTCTTCGGTGTTGACATTAACTTGCTTAAACACTGGCCCCTGTCGGAGAGAGGTTGTGTTTGTTTATTTAGACAACAACGACGTGTCACCGTTAAACAATTGACCTCTGTGTTTTCATTCTGTTAGTGGAATCTAGAGGCCCGTTTACACCAAAAAATCGATTCGATATCGACTTGTAAACGGCCGCGTGTTAAGCCTGTTCAGTGTACTGGGGGTTTTGTCGTGCAGTGGTATTTACATTGGAACTTCCGACACGTTAGTGACAAATGACCACTGTTACCTCAAATTGTACCTGAAGCGCGGGCTTATTTTTACAGCCCAGTTCACACCATCGATGATGTCTTTTCGGGGGAGCGTGTCTCAGTTGATACAAAGATCGACTTAATTGGCTGTTAATATTGGCTGTCATTGACTGTGGCCTCAAATTCCGTGACCCCAGCCTGTTCATGGTTATCGTACTCCTTAGCTTGGTTATTGGGGTCAATATGTCGTGTGGGGCGTTGGCGTAGCACAGTGGTTAAAGCGTTCGCTCGTGACCCGAAGACCCGGGTTCGATTCATCACATGGGTACAATGTGTAAAGCCTATCTCTGGCGTACCCATCGTGGTATTGCTGGAATATTGCTAAAAGCGGCGCAAAACCAAACTCATTTTCCCAATATACCTTAGGGGGGTCGTGGGACAGAAATGATCCAGTTCTTGTATTTGTGGAATGGAGTAAAAGGCTTGGGTGGGTGTCTACGGTATATCTATCTCTATATAAGATTCATTTCATTTTTTTCATGCCATATTTTATTTATCTAAATAAAGAACAACAGAACACATTTGTTTCAGGACAGCCTGTGTATAATTGTTTTGAAAACCTGAGGCAAGATTGATTTAAATATATTTATTTTCACAAAAATGTGAAAATGGATTGGTAAACAAGCGAAGCACTTATGTTGATACCGCTCTATTACACATGTTTTTGTATTGATATGATTTCTATTTTCGTATATTGATATAATTTTATTTTTATCTTTGGCTGCTCTGTTTATATACGTTCAAGTACTGTCCATCTCTCAGAAATAGAGTTAGTTTGGTCTTCGCTATTGCATCTCTTGGCTTTAGGAGATCTACAACAGCTATGCAGATAGCGGATTAAACTGCAATTCTTGTTTTAACCGAGCCAGGGGCATGGTCTTGACATTCCAGTAACACGTGAGCAATGGATTCAGCCTGATTGCAAGATGAACAAACCTTGTCATAGCGCTTTTTGTGGCCGTACTAGTGGTAGTACAGCTCGACTTTTAAACTTTCAAATGTCACATTGATAGATTATAAACTCAATATCCAAATTACAGTGATCACTTCTCCAGCCATGTCAATACCAAGGAGGGCGCAGGTAAACTGCTCAGATGGATACGTACAGTTCAATTAAATACCCTCCCTGCCTGGGTCAGAGCAGTCCGCTCACATCGCTATCAATGTCTAATTGTCTGCTTCTCTGCCCTGTACATGAACGCAGCCTCTCGCCACAAGGCTCGGCTTCTTTTCCCTACGTAGTTGCACAACTATAAAACAACCCCAACGAGTTGTGTCCACTTCCTTCTCACGCAAAGTGTGTGTTATCAACTGTTTCCCCAGCCCTTGTGCTTATATATCGCACTGTGGTGACACTTTCTATTCCGACTGCCACTAAATATAAGAAGATTATCCCTTCTTTATGAGATTAACACCGGTCCAAGAGACACATTTAATCACCGCCCTCAGTTTGTGTGACTGTGTGGAACGGCAGTTTATCCCGCAGCAACACGCTATTCCAGATGTCTCCTTTAATGGTGTTCGGCAAGGCGCTTGACTGAGGGGGCCTTTCTTTCATAAAATTGTTGTAACGTATAATT